>NC_135171.1:2524521-2858921 GCF_041146795.1 Maylandia zebra | reverse complement strand
GTTGGATGCTTCATAATGTCTCCTATATGTAAGACATTATGAAGGCTCTACAAAGAAATGTTGGCCCACCCCATGTGCTGTGAGAGCCTGTAACTCATTCTCCAGGGGGCAAACTGAAACTTTTTTCAGATTATGTTGGTGCCACCAGCACGGTGGCACGGTGGTTAGCACTGTTGCCGCACAGCAAGAGGGTCCTGAGTTCAATTCCACCATCAGGCCGGGGTCTTTCTGTGTGGAGTTTGCATGTTTTCCCTGGGTACTCCGGCTTCCTCCCACAGTCCAAATCTAAATTGCCCATAAGTGTGAATCTGTGAGTGAATGTGAGTCTGTGTCTCTGCGTGTTGGCCCTACGACAGACTGGCGACCTGTCCAGGGTGTACCCTGCCTCTTGCCCTATGACAAGCTGGGATAGGCTCCAGCGCCCCCCACGACCCTGGAAAGGACAAGAGGAAGCGAATGGATGGATGTTATATGGAGTGACCCTGATAAGAAAATTTTAATTTACTGATTAATTCCAGTTTCAACACCACAGTTTTAATAAAGAACAGAAGATATGCATTTTACATTTCAATTAATAAAAGTAAGTAATATTGCCATTTCCTTTATTAAAAAAGTTAACAGTTTTTTAAAAATATGAATTATACGTTAGATCGAAATCTGAGGTATAAGCAAATGCTAACATTATCCGTGGAAAATATGGGTATTTTGACATTTGTGCTGAAAGGTTCAACAGAAACTTTGAGTGCATTTTTTCAAATGCCTCTGTGTTTCAGGCCCGACGGTATCGGCACAGTCACTGTTGAGGAGAAAGAGCGCTTTGAGGAAATCAAGGAGAGGCTACGGGTGCTTCTTGAAAACCAGATTACACACTTCCGGTAGGACCCATTGCAACAACTACACAATGACACATTGTCCAATTGGACTGTTGAAGTTTGAAAAAAACAAACAAAACAAACCTCTTTTCTAAACAGGTACTGTTTTCCATTTGGAAGACCTGAAGGGGCATTGAAGGCAACTCTGTCCCTGCTCGAAAGGGTAAGACTGTTGTAACACAGGATAAAACATAAGATTGATCCTACCTGTTTTTGGTGGCTCTTTGGGAAGGACTATATGTCCAGTCATACAATACTACGCTGCTATTTCTTTTTTATCATTGTTGATTTTGCTACTACTTGCTAGGTTTGTCAGGTTTCTTTTTATTTACTGGAGGGAAAGAGTTAGTTGATTTTTATAACAAACAATGCGGAGCAAACTGAAACCTGTTTAATTCTGCTCTCTACCTTTAAACTTTAGCTCAAACTGTCATCTTTTCTTGAAACTAATGATAATATTTCCATGCCAAAACCAAACAAAACAACAATAATTAAAAGTAATAAAACTCTTAACATGAGGATAACAAAACCTAAAGATTTAATGGGACATATGGAGGCTATAGAGTAATTTTTTCATTTAAGCCTGAGGACATGTTTTTACAATATTTATTTACATCTTTTATTAAAAGGTACTGCAAAAATAAATAAATAACAATAATTTTGCTGTGTTTTTTGTATAAGGTTTTAATGAAAGATATTGTCACCCCAGTCCCACAAGAGGAAGTCAAAGGTGTGATCCGTAAGTGTTTGGAGCAGGCAGCTCAGGTCAATTACCAGCGTCTGTCAGAGTATGCAAAACTGGAAGGTACGTTATTACTCTGCTCCTTTGTGTGAACGCAATCTTGCTATAGTGCTAGTGGTAGCTGCAATAGTAGTAGTCGTAGTAAAAGCTGTTATGACATTTATTGTTTTTTGGAAATTCCATTTCCATCTTATGGGAACTGTCAGATAAATATATCCAAATGAAGAACACATTACAGTTATAGACATTGCATACCTTAACAAAAACAAATGCCAATTAATATGCTATGCAGAACCAGATGGGAAAGATCTGAAGTGCAGAGGGGATTTTCTAATCTTAGTGGGGAGGTTATTTAAAATTATGGTGACAGTATATGAGAATGTTTAATAAGCTTGTAAAACACAGAAAATTGAAATGCAAAAGTAGTAAATATTTTCACCGAATTTGACCAATCAAACATTAATAAACTGAAACAGTAGTAAACCGATGAAGTCAGGGGTCTATTTCTCTATAGATTTTGCAGACAATATTTGAAATGCTAGAACAACATTTCAAATAATGTCTAGTATCAAAATGGATAAAATCAAGCAAAACTGTATGGTAGTACTTTAAATGACAGCAACTATTTAGTTTTTCTTCATCATTTTTTTACTAAGATAATTACAGTAAAAATGCATTCAATTCAATCTTGCTGACTTCTTCCACCGTGCTTTAGCTTCTCGTTCAGCCGAGTCTTACACTGCCTTGGTTTACCTTTGACTTGCCTGGTAACTGAGAAGATTCTCCTTGTTTCCTGTTCTGGGTTTTCCTTGTGTTCTGATGACTTCCACACTAATCCTTCTGTTTTCCTTATCTATTGGCCTTTTCTGCTTTTAACCTCTGTTTTAAAGCAGGTGGGCGAGTAAGACACAATGAGACTATCTTTTGTGCCAGGATTTTATCTTACTTTTGTTTCTTGCCTCGTCTAGGTTTTCTTTAACAGCAACAAGCATTCTGTAGGCCCCTGAAACAATGACTTATTAACTGTGTCAGAACACTAACCTCTTTTAATGTGTGATAATTCTTCAGATTTGACATGTGAATATGTAAATTTAATATCTTTTGAACTTACTATATGTGTGACCTTAAACCTTTGACATTAAGATTATTAATGTTCAATATAACAGCTGAGCTATTTTCTTGTCTTCTGAAATAGACTTTACATATACAGCACCAATATTTTCTCTGTTTTAGGAACAGATGTCATTATTCTCTGGAACTTTTTCATACTTGACAATCAACTCTAACAGACTCAAACTGACACGTTTGATTAGAGTCATGTAATACACATAAGACAAGTAATTAACTGCTTTGAATTTAAGGGTGTTTTCACACATGCGGTGTGTAATTCATTCAAATTAACTCTGGTTTGTTTTTGCCCTTTGGTGTGACTCGTTTGGGCAGATATGAACACAGTAATTGCGCTTGGACCAAAACAACCGCACTCTGGAGGAGGTGGTCTTGGCATGGTTCCAAATGAACGCCAGAGGAGTTGGTTTACAACGTATAACAACTAGTTGTAATCAGTTTGAACTAAAAAAAAAAAAGCTGTACATATGCTTTGTATTCTAGGATGTGGCAAGGTTTCCGTTACGCCCCACTTAAAAATGAAGTGTTGTCTGGGGTGGGGGCCCCCAGCCACTAGAGGTCAGCGACCGTAACAGTTTCCATGATCCTTATCTGTTTACTTTTTGTTTATGTCCAGTTTATGTGTCGTAGTCTTAGTCAGTGTTTATTTCATGTTTTATATTGTTAGTCTTTGTCCTAAATGCATTGTTTTCAGTTTTGCTTCCCTCTGTCTCATTTCCTTGATTTAGTTCAGATGTGTTCCCTGGTGTGTTCCATCTCCCTGATTACCTCATGTGTGTGTTCAAGCCCTCAGTTTCCATAGCTCTTTGTCGCGTTGTACTGTTTATAGTGTTAGCATTTTGGGTTTGCAACTCCACGCACTCTGCGACACAAAGTGTTTTAGGTGTGCAAAGGTCTGTATGGGCTAGCAACTAGCTGTGAAATGAATGTAAATTCTTGTTCAAGTAGAATACAAGACCTTTTTCCTGTATTTACTTTTGTTGCTTCCACTCCAGACAGCTCTGGCGAATAAGCAGACTGAATCTTCTCACGTGGTTTGTAGTGACGCATTTTGATTCACTTGGATTTTTTTTCTCTGAGTAAAAACAAACCCAAACATGGGGAAACGATAAAACTGACTAGAACCGCATCAGCTGATTCAGACCAGAGTAAATGAACTACAGGTGTGAAAATGCCCAATGATACAATAGAATGCTGCTCAAAAAAATTAGAAATTCTTTGAAAACAAATTAGGTTTCAGTGGAGAAATTACATAATGCTGGATATGAAAATGCAAATTATCAACCTACAAAAGGTTAATTTCAAAGACACTCAAAAATCAACCAAAAAAAGTAATGTGGCACACTAGTCCATGTTGCTGAAACGTCATTGTAGCAACTCAAAGCGAGTTGTTTGAATGTACTTGCTCCTAATGAGAAGGCATACGCCTAATGACTCAACAGATTGTGCTCCTGGACAGTCTGAGATGCAGCCTGGTGGTACTGGATGGACTGAAATATAATGTGCTAAGGGTCCTCTATTGGATTTAGGTCTGGCAAGCTTGGGGGCCAGTCTATGTTATCAGTTCCTTAATCCTCCAGGCGCTGCATGCATGCATGCTCTTGCCATATGATACACGTGCATGTCATGCACCAGGAGCACCTAGGACTCAGTGCAGCAGCATAGGGTCTGACAATGGTTCCAAGGATTTAAACCCAATATCTATTCAGGTGCCGTTGCCTAGCAGTGACCACTGGTACCTCTAGAGGCTATTGGGCAGACGTTCACATCAGTGTCCTGTTGGAGGTCATTTTGTACTGCACTGGCAGTACTTATCCTATTCGTCCTTGCGCAAAGGGGCAGATACCCGTCCTGGTGATGGCTTGAAGATATTGTACAACTTCACATTCTTGAGACTGTGCTGGGAGACCCAGTAAACCTTCTGGAAATGGTATGTATTGATGTGCCGTCCTGGAGGAGTTGAGCTACAGTACCTAAATCCTACTACCTCTGTAGGGTCCAGGTATTGCCTTATGCTACCAGTAGTGAAACTGACCCTAGCCATATATAAAACTAGCAAAAAACAGGGAAAAAGATGTCACCAACAAAAGGTAAAACCATTCCTGTTTTGCAGTTGACTCATTATTACTCCTTTCGCTCCGTCACCCTTGTTCTGTGTCTTCCTAGTCTTGTCTCTGTCTCATCCCTCTGTTCCCCATATTTAGCCAGTCTGCGTCTCAGTTTGTGTTTCTTGTGTTTTATGTTGATAGTCTCTTGTCCTGTGTGCATCATGTTCAGTTTTACTTCCCCTGTCTCGACAGTTAGATTATGTCCAGCCATGTTCCCCAGGCGTTTCCTCTCCTCCCTGAGTCCCTCTTTTGTGTATATATTGTCTGTATCTCCTTCTGTCCAGTTTTGTGATATCCCATCTTGCTGTGTGTCCTGTCGGTACTGTGTTTCCCTGTATTATTCTGTTTGTTTAGTTTCTCTAACTTAGCATTCCCAGTTTAGTGGTTTAACCTTAAATTAAGTAAACTCTTTCAAGTATAGTCTTGCTTGTGAGTCTACATTTTGGGTCTGCCTGCCTGCCTCACACAGTAGCATGAAAAACTATCCCAGGAGTTTAACTGACTTGGTGCTATACTTTAATTAAAAGATGTTTCTTTAATCTTTTTGAGCAGTATATTTATATATATATGGCTACCTCAGTCATGCCCCACAGCTTAGATATAAAACAGCTGCGCAGATGTGAAACCAGTGATGGTTTGATTGGAACACATCTCCAAGCGGCCTGAAGCTGGAGACAGTCTCTCACTCCAAGAAGCAGACATCATGTCAAGGGGGGGAAACCAAGCAAGCAAGCTTACAGTGTAACCGTATGTTACCATATTGAGACTTACAGTTACTTACAAGTACTTACAATTTCCATATGTGCGGGGTAACTCACCCCACAAGGAGACAGTCAAGGCCCCACCAGATGCAAAGGCCCTGCCTGGGGGGGGGCAAACATCAGTCTGCCAGATGCAAGACTGGCCTGAGCAAGTCAAGATGCAAGGACCGCTCATGGTTGGCCCGCAAGCTGATCAAGGAGACAAAGGTTACAGCTGAGGGGCATCTAGCACCTGCTTATGCCTCTAGGGGAACCTAGAGGCATAAGGCTGCCACCCAGTAGGACAACTGGGACTTTGACAAGTGCCTGCCCAGGATGGAAGGCAATTAAGAGCTGGGCCCTATTTCAGGAAGCCGGTTTAGTGCAAACTCTGAGTAAGTATACCCTGAGTTAACGGAAACTCTGGGTTTTCGGTTTCACAAAGCGAGTTTAGATTAATTCTGAGTGAGTTACTATGACGACACACTCCGTGAAGCTAACCTGCCCCCTAGCAGGTTTACTTCAACTAACCCTGACCTTCTCCGCCTCTTTGTCAGAAACCTGACTGTAGGAAGTGTCAGACATGGCGTGCTCCTTCCTTGAAGAGCCAGTAGATGTTGAAGCCCAAATTCTCTCCGCCGGGAGAGAGTGATTAGAGCGCGTTTGGACATTTTATCATTTCCTGATGATTTCCTGTGTGAACGTTACCGTTTTTCAGCACAATCTATAATTTATTTGAATAACATCCTCAGGCCTAATATTGCTCATGTGACACATCGCGGACATTCTCTCAGTTCTGTACATATTATTTGTATTGCACTTCGGTTTTTTTGCAAACGGGAGCTTTCTGTATAATATTGGTGACGCTGAGCACGTTTCCAAGGCTACCGTCTGTCGGGCAGTCAGGAATGTTACAGTTGCACTGAAACGTCTCCTGTACGCATTTGTGGTGTTCCCCGGTCATAGACCCACAAGATTTATCAAAGAGGGATGCCACAAAATTGCAGGTATCAGGATGAACAAAACTTAATTCATGATGTGGTGATATTTGAACTACTACTTAAATGTTACATTTATTTTCACGGTTCCCAGGCGTGATTGGCTGTATAGATGGCACTCACATTCCAATCATTGCTCCTTCAGTAAATGAAGGAGACTATGTGAACAGGAAGTCTTTCCACAGCATTAATGTACAGGTACATAGTTCCCTGTAGCATTTCAAACTAACAAATTATTTCATTATAGTAATGGATGCTAATTTGTGTTCTCTGCACTGTGAAGATCATATGTGATGCTGCCAACATTATCACAAATGTGGAAGCCAAGTGGCCAGGCTCTGTGAGTGGTGGTGGTCGAGGACCTCCACCTGTTTTTCAGGCCTCCGCTTTTTTTTCTGTTGGCTATAACGGGTCACATTTGAGCATACAGAGTAAGCAAATATGTACTTGTAATGTGCTCAGATAATTTCAATAAGTGCTTACAGAGGGGAAATTAATGTAGCCTCTAACTGCAATTGATTTACATGGGACAAACTGACCAAGCACTATGGCTCATAATACAATTACACCTTACCTGTTTGGACTATATTTTTATATTTCATTTTTACTTGCTGCCAGGAACGTTTGGGGCCTGTTGGGTTGCACCTGCGCTCACATCACAAAATAAAATGTATAAAATAAAAAATAAAATATAATAAAATAACGTGTTAAATGGGTGGAAATCCCTAGATCAACGTTTAAATTAACACTCATGCATTGACTCTGTCGGCTATGTTTTGCCATGCATGCTCCCTTTCTTTTGCAGCTGAGGCTGTGTTACTTTTTTTCCGCGGAATTTGCATGTTATCGGCATATGCTGCCATCAGAATTTCAGCCTCAAGCGCTGTGAAATACATTGACCGCGCCTTCTTTCCCTCCGTCTCCATGGTGACTCGCTTAATCTGTGCTCCACTAATCAGGGCTTTATGTATCCTCGTGCGCGTGCTTAACTTGGGGTTAAAGCAACTCCGCGTTGACTGAACTAATTGTTATCAGCCTTTCTGAAACCGAATATTCCGAGTTGGACAGTTCGGGGTTACTCAACCCTGAGTATCGTTTTTAACTCTGAGTTTTCTAAACCGGCTTCCTGAAATAGGGCCCTGGTCTGTTGTCCAAATCAGCTGGGGATACCTGACGTATAGAGCCAGCGCTCAGCCTCGCTAAGCGCTTAGCGACAGAGGTGAATGGCCTTAATCGCTATCACCATTCAATGCAGGGTCACAGCGTAAGGGGTGGACCTGCTCGAAAGTGATCCACTCGCCTGGGAAAGGAGGTTCCTCTGGGCCGGAAGCTCCCAGAGTCTTGAGTCGAGGAGAGGCTGGATCACTGAGAACCAGGGCATGTCGGGCCAGAAAGGGGCCACCAGGACAAGCCTAGTTTCTGCAGCCTGGACCCGGAGAGGACCAAGTGGAGGAGAGAGAAAGGAGGGAAGGTATACAAAAAAGCCTGGTTCCAGGGATGCACCAGGGCATCCCACCCCCGGAAAGGGCTGTCGAAGAACAGGGGGCAGTGTGTTGACTCCCTGGAGGCAAAGAGGTCCCCCTCTGCCCT
This sequence comes from Maylandia zebra, assembly GCF_041146795.1. Classification (NCBI taxonomy): domain Eukaryota; kingdom Metazoa; phylum Chordata; class Actinopteri; order Cichliformes; family Cichlidae; genus Maylandia; species Maylandia zebra. Next base: position 2,850,743 of record NC_135171.1, on the reverse strand, counting down.
TCTGAAACAGTGCTAGATTTGTTTCAACCACCTGCGGGTGGAGCCTCCACTCCACCCCCCCCCCCCCCGACATGATGACTGCTTCTGTATTCAGTGGCACGTGCACAGCCCCGAGGGAGCAGAAATGGGGGAGAGCCTACTGCTTTAGCCTTGCGGCTATCCTGCAGAGGAGAAATAAGCCCAAGCCCCCCTGCTTGTTGACATAGGCCACCAGAACTGTGCTGTCCTTCCCAACAATCACATGAAACCACTGCAGTCGAGGCAGGAAAATCCCGAAGTGCCAGGAAGACGGATCCAGCACATTGATGTGCACAGTGGCAGCCATCAGACCCGTGAGGGAGAGGCACAGCCCCCGGCTCAGTAGAGAGTGGAGGCCGAAGTGGTCTGGGCATGCACAAAAGACCCATCGCCGTTGTGCCTGCAGGGCTATTTTTACTCTTTGGCTTATGACACAGTCTGACCCTGATTTTATTGTTTTAATCTAATGTGCTGATTTTATTGTTTTAAATGTGTTTTTTTTCCTTTTTCTATTTTTTTATATATATTTTACTTATCTTATATTATTATTACTATTTTTCTCATTTTTTTAACATGCTCAATGTATCATGTTGGTGTTGATGAGGTCCGCCCCGAGTTCCTGAAGGCTCTGGACGTTGTAGGGCTGTCCTGGTTGACACCGCAACCAGGACACCGACGAACTCTCCTTTCCAGCCTCCCTGGGAAAGTCTATGCCAGGGTGCTGGAAAGGAGAGTTCGTCCGTTAGTCGAACCTCGGATACAGCAGGAACAATGCGGTTTTCGTCCTGGTCATGGAACACTGGACCAGCTCTTTATCCTCTCCAGGATACTTGAGGGTGCATGGGAGTTTGCCCAACCAGTCTACATGTGTTTTGTGGACTTGGAGAAGGCATTCGACCGTGTCCCTCGGGGTGTCCTGTGGGAGGTGTTGCGGGAATATGGGGTGTCTGGCCCATTGCTACGGGCCATTCGATCCCTATACAACCGTTGCAAGAGCTTGGTTCGCATTGCCGGCAATAAGTCGGACTCATTCCTGGTGGGTGATGGGCTCCGCCAGGGCTGCCCTTTGTCTCCGGTTCTGTTCATAATTTTTATGGACAGGATTTCTAGGCGCAGCCAAGTGTCGGAGGGCTTTCGCTTTGGTGGCCTCAGAATCTCATCTCTGATTTTTGCAGATGATGTGGTTCTGTTGGCTTCATCGGGTGAGGGCCTCCAGCTCGCACTGGAACGGTTCGCAGCCGAGTGTGAAGCAGCGGGAATGAGGATCAGCACCTCCAAATCTGAGGCCATGGTTCTCAGCCGGAAAAGGGTGGAGTGCCCACTCCGGGTCGGGGATGAGTTCCTGCCCCAAGTGGAGGAGTTCAAGTATCTCGGGGTCTTGTTCGCGAGTGATGGGAGAAGGGAGCCGGAGATCGACAGACGGATTGGGGCTGCAGCTGCAGTAATGCGGACGTTGCACCGGTCCGTCGTGGTGAAGAGGGAGCTGAGTGTAAAAGCGAAGCTCTCAATTTACCGGTCGATCTACGTCCCTACCCTCACCTATGGCCACGAGCTGTGGGTAGTGACCGAAAGAACGAGATCGCGGATACAAGCGGCAGAAATGAGCTTCCTCCGAAGGGTGGCTGGCCTCTCCCTTAGAGATAGGGTGAGAAGTTCGGCCATCCGGGAGGGGCTCAGAGTAGAGCAGCTGCTGCTCCACATCGAAAGGAGCCAGCTGAGGTGGTTCGGGCATCTGACAAGGATGCCCCCTGGGCGCCTCCTGGGTGAGGTGTTCCAGGCATGTCCCACCGGGAGGAGGCCCCGGGGCAGACCCAGGACACGCTGGAGAGATTATATCTCTCGGCTGGCCTGGGAACGCCTTGGTATTCCCCCGGATAAGCTGGAGGAGGTGGCTGGGGAGAGGGAGGTCTGGGCCTCTTTGCTTAGGCTGCTGCCCCCGCGACCCGGCCCCGGACAAAGCGGATGAAGATGGATGGATGGATGGATGGATGTATCATGTTTGACATGTCAAGTGTACAGGACTTTGTGCTCAGCTGGTGGCTGATCTGAAAGCGCTATATAAATACATTGCTTGCTTGCAACGTAGCTGCAACACTGTTCTACTGAAGAGGCACAGACCAGCCAGTCATCCAGGTAATTCAAGATTCTGAGGCCCCGCAGGCTCATAGGAGTGAAGGCCGCATCCTGCATCTCAGGAAGGTCTGGGGGGCCACAGAGATGCCAAAGGGGAAGTCTCCGAAGACCTGCCCATTGGACCAGAATCTGAAGAAGCGCCACCGCCCCTGCCAGATTAAGACCTGAAAGTAAGCGTCCTTCAGATCGATGGTGGCAAACCAATTCCCTGCAATGATGGCCTGACATACACTGGGGACCTTCAGCATCTTGCACCTCAGGGGCCAGAGATAGCAACTGAGGTCTTTGACATCCAGAATTGAATGGAGACCCCCATGCTCTTTGGGGAGTAGAAAGTAGTGGTAGAAAAACCCCCATGGGCAGCTTCCACCTCCCGTATGATAGCCTTTGTCATGAGGGCTGGCAGTTCTTCCTGCAGAAAGGCCTGCTGGAGGTTGCCTACTGACGGGAAGGTCTGGATGTTCGCTATGGGGGGTCTGTGGCAAATCTGCGGGCGGTAGCCCTGGGTCATGAAGGAGATCACTCAAGGGTCTGCCCACAGACCCAACCAAGCCATCCTGCATTGTGAAGGCTGGCTGGAGGATGACTTAGCCTTGGTGACTAAGGGCTAGCAGGAGTGTCTTACAGAAGTATCCACATGCCACGACAGGGAGTGGAAAGACAGTCTCGATATGATAGAGAACTTAGCCTATCCCAGCTGACATCTGAGGTTTGGTAAACCCTGAAAGATCCCCAGTTCACTGCAGTCATAATACAGAAAGACAAGCAGCCATGCACACCTTCAGTCCATTTAGAACTGCCAGTTAACCTAACAAGAGCTGTGGGAGGAAACTTGCACACATGCACAGATAGTACAGTAACAATGGACATGTTCTATCCACTGCACCACCTTGCTACCCATTTATTTTTTCTCTATTTCATGTAAGCACACAAAAAATTGAAATCAATTTGACAAACAAAACTAGAGGATGTCCCTTAATCTTTTAACTCCATAAAATCTGCTAAACATAGTTCCATGTACAAATTTCACAATGATACATATTGTACCTTTTAATACAATGTGTGGTTAAAGTTCTGATTTTCTTGCAAGAAAATGTGAGGTAGTGGTAGCAAAAAACTTTATATTAGTCAAACCCTAGTGACCATTATGTTCGTTTGCGCTGACCCTGGCCTTTCGCATGCCTCGGTATCCTGCCTCTTTCTCTATAGGGAAAAAGAGAGAGATGTATGAGCATCCTGTCTTCTGCTTGGCCTCTCAAGTGATGGATTTAACGATTCGTGAGTACCTTCCTCCCCAGCCTCAATTAATTTGTTTTCTTATTATTACAGTCAGTATGCACGTAAACCACCAGAAGCAACCTCAAATTTTTGTCATCTCTGTCATCCTTTTGGTCTGTAACATTGATTGTTATACTGTGCTCCAAGCCCTTGTTCATTACTAAAACACCTTCTATTCTTTCTGTAATCTACTTTGCTGTACTGCCTGAAACCACCATTTCTGTCTGTCTGCAATTTGAATGCATTTTTACTTTGCTTATGTGTAAATTAAGTAAAATAAGTTTTTAAGGCCATGGTACAGACAAGGAAGACCCCCAAATCTAGCTGTTGTTAAAAGCATATCTTGTCAGTTCCCAGTCCTTTAAGGGAACATGTCTGATTGTGAATATGTCTGCCTTTGAATGAAAAGCCCATGAAATGCTGATTTAGACTCCATATATTGCACTTAGACTTACCAGCCACTTCAGTAGGTATACATGTTCAATAGCTTCTTAACACATATCTAATCTGCCAATTACATGACAGCATGTCATTGCATTTATACATGTAGACATGGTCAAGACAGTCTTGTGAATTTCAAACTGAGTGTCAGGAAGAATAAGGAAGAAAGATAATGTAAGTGAGTCATCATTAGGGATGGGTACCGGTGTCCGGTGACATGATGGCACCGGTTCTGACATAAACGGTAGTAACCAGACCGAAAAGCAGCGCACATTTCGGTGCTTTATTTCGGTGCTTTTTTTTTCCTGAGCTGTGATACACTTCTAGCCAATCATTTTACGTTTCCGAGAATAGTAGGCGGGCCCAGGTACGTACGTTCTTTTAGAGCAGAGCTACAGATTAAAAATGTCCAAGGCGAAGCGGTCAAAAGTCTGGCTGTACTTCACAGCAAAATATGCAAACTCAGCAGCAACAAGTGCTTTAAGCTGATACTGTGATACTGTCAAAGGAGGTAACACCTCAAATCCGATCAAACACCTGGCGACGCATAGCGTTTTTTTTAAAAAAGCCCAGAAATGCACCGTATTTGATAGCTTGCTGCGAGACCTCACACCGAGCACATCTACTGCGGGTGGGTTGCCTGTTATGCAACATCCCCCAAAAACACGAAGAGGAGAGTCCTGGCCCCTAGCCCTGCCAGTGTAGCAGAAATGATGAGGATGATGATGCAGCAGCAGCCGTTCTTCTCTGCGTGAGTAGCTTAATGTTGTTCTTGTAATTTACGTTGAGTAGGCTAACCACGTTATTACATTAATGCATGTAAGGTGAACTAGCAAACACCGTCGTAGTTACATGCGGCTGTCTTCTTGTTTGATGGCAGATGCTCCCTTCACCCTGGCCAAAAAGGCTAAAATGACCAAAGAAAAAGAGGGAAACAGCTACACATGAGAGGTTTTTGGACAAAGTTTGTGTTTTTTCCATTGTTTAAGCACTGCTTCCAGCCAAGAATGATACCATATATGCCCCATAGCTGCAGAAAAGGCTAACATTGTTATCTTTTGGACCAATTTTGTGTTCTCCATTCTTTAAGCATCGGTTTGAGCACCGTTTGAGCACCGGCACCGTTTCAAAAGTACCGATTTGGCACCGGTATGGGTAACGATACCCATCCCTAGTCATCATTATGGATTTTTCAGGTTTTGACTTTTGAATCCTTCATTATCATTTAATGCTTCATTGGGTTCTGAGCTAGCTTGTGTACATTCTCTTTAGTCTGAGTTATTGGTCTTATTGAATGGGTTTCAGTTAATATTATACTTTTTAATATTTTGGTTTTGTTATTTTTCTTAGTGCTGTCTTCTGTGTCAAATCTGTTTTAGTGTCCTTGACTCAGTGTTTTGATTATTTCCAGTTTTATTGTAATAGTCTTTTTCTTTTGTATGTAGTATTTCGTTTACTTTCCTTGTCTCATCATCATGGATTTGTTTCAGCTATCTCTCCTCATCCTCCTGAATCCATTTCCCTAATGTGTGTATGTAAGCCCTAAATTTGTCTTAGGTTTCTGTTGCGTCATACTGTTTTCTGTTTGCACTGTTTGCTTCCTGAGTAGTGAGTAGGCTTGATTTTGTTTTCATCTGTTTTCAGCCGTTTTGGACTGTCTGTGTTACCTAAATAATGGTTCATCTTTTGTTCATTGACACAAGACAACTCCTGCTCCTGTAGGTCGAAACTTTTCGTTATTTCAACCAACAGTGTCAGCGTGGAAATCTCTGCCAGGACTAGAAATAAAACCATGATTGATTTTGTGTCGTTCATTCATCAATTTAATCTGTTTCTGATCAATATGTGGGTCATGGTAATGGAGGTTAATTTATGTAATACAAAACAAAAAGAAAAAAAACTTGGGACATGCAATGTTTATGTTAAAACTGTTGCAGCGTTTTCAAATGATGGTACAGTCCGCACTCACTTTCTCTTTTAGATAATAATTTCTGCAGCTTTTGAGATAACCGTTTCACATAGTAGTGAGCTGGCAGGGGTGCACAATTTCCCATACCAAAGGATGCTCTGAAATAGAGAAAATATCAAGTGAGTGCCAGTTAAATATAAAAATGATAAATATTATTTTAGGTACCTTTCAAAATAGTCACCTTACACAGAAGTATTAAAATCCAGAAAGAAAAAAACAAAATCATCTTCCACCTGTAAATCTGTAATGAGTTTAAAGAGACTGACAGAGAGTCACTGTTAAAGATGTCGGACAGTATGAATGGGTCTCTTGACATGCGCAGAAGTTCAGAGAGATACTGTGGAGCAGTATTATGAGCAGATTATGCATTTCCTCAACTAAAAGAGTACAAAAATCAAATAATGAAATATTCATTGGGAAAGCAGGCCAGAAGAAAAGTAACTGTGTGCTAAACAAAGACAGTCATCTTAAGATGTTTCACACCACTAATGAGAAATGAGGGAACCATTGCTTTCTGTTACTATATTTTATATTTTAAGGTCAACAAGTTAAAAAGTTTTCAGTTTTTCAAGCCTGACTTAAAACATTAATCTGTGGGTGGTGGACCTCAGACCAAAGGCGAGGTAGGCGCGGAGGGCTACGGGCTAAGCTAAAGCTAACACCACACCGGCTGCCTTTACCCAGTATTTTTCTCGCCAATGTCCGTTCTCTGGCAAACAAAATGGATGAGATACGGCTCTCCATCACTAACAACAGACGGATTATGGACTCAAATGTCATGTTTTTCACCGAAACATGGCTGAACAACAGCTGCCCGGACAATGCTATCGAGTTAGCAGGACGCCACACACACCGAGCCGACAGGCTAGCAGATGACTCCGGCAAGACCAGAGGTGGAGGTTTGTGCATTTATATTAACAATGCTTGGTGCATGAACTCCACTACTACTGAGAGTCACTGCTCACCTAATGCGGAGTTTTTAATGGTCAAATGCAGACCTTATTATCTCCCCAGAGAATTCACTTCGATCATACTCACTGCCGTGTATATACCCCCCGACGCTAATGCTAGGTTGGCCATGAAAGAACTTTCTGCAGCCATTAACAAACACCAGAATAAACACCCCGAGGCTGCTTTTATTGTTGCTGGCGACTTCAACCACACCAACTTAAAGACAGTCCTCCCCAGATTCCACCAACATGTCTCCTGCCACACCAGAGGAGACAAGACTTTAGACCATGTGTATTCCAACCTGGCTGGAGCCTACAAAGCCACACCCCTCCCCCACATTGGACAATCGGACCATCTCTCCCTGTTCCTCACACCTCGGTATTCACCACTCATCCAACGTGTGAAACCTGCTGTGAGGACAATTAAAGTGTGGCCAGAGGGGACAGACGCAGTGCTCCAGGACAGATTTAAAAACACAGACTGGAATATGTTCACCCACACAGACCTGGACCAGTACGCCTCATCTGTACTGGATTACATCTCCAAAACCACAGACAGTGTCACCACCCAGAAACGGATCACCATGTACCCCAACCAGAAGCCTTGGATGAACCGGGATGTTCGTCTCCTCCTGAAGGCCCGCAACACTGCCTTTAGGTCAGGAGATGCACACGCCTACAGTACAGCCAGGGCTAATCTAAAGAAGGGCATCAAAAAAGCCAAACACCATTACAAAAAGAAGGTAGAAGAACACTTCTCCAACTCCAACCCCCGACGCATGTGGCAAGGACTCCAGACCATCACAGACTAAAGGACCACCAAACCCTCCCCCGCATCCTCTGATGTCTCCTTCCTCAACGAGCTCAACAACTTTTATGCTCGTTTTGAGCGAGGGAACCCCACAACCACAACCAAAGCAGACATGACGCCAGACCACCAACCTATGACTCTCCCCCCCACCGATGTAGGAGCGGTGCTGAGCAGGATCAATGTCCACAAGGCTGCAGGCCCTGATGGCATCCACGGGTGTGTTCTCAGAGCGTGTTCTGGGGAGCTTGCAGGAGTGCTCACAGACATATTCAATCTGTCCTTGGCCCACGCTGTGGTACCGGCCTGCTTCAAATCCACCTCCATCGTCCCGATACCCAAAAACTCCAACCCATCTTGCCTCAATGATTACCGCCCAGTAGCACTCACCCCCATCATCACTAAGTGCTTAGAGCGACTGGTCCTAGCACACTTCAAATCCTGTCTCCCCCCCACCCTGGACCCCCACCAATTCGCATACCGCCGGAACAGGAGCACAGAGGATGCAGTCTCCATCGCAATGCACTCTGTCCTCTCACACCTGGACAACAACAACACATACGCCAGAATGCTGTTTATAGACTTCAGTTCAGCATTCAATACAATCCACCCCTCACAACTCATCAGGAAACTGACAGACCTGGGTATCAGTTCCCTCATCTGCAAATGGTTACTGGACTTCCTGACCAACCGCCCCCAACATGTCCGGCTGGATAACCGCTGCTCATCTACCATCACAATGAACACCGGTGTACCACAAGGCTGTGTGATGAGCCCTTTCCTCTACTCCCTCTTCACCCACGACTGCAGACCTGCTGATGGTTCCAACACCATCATTAAGTTTGCAGATGACACCACGGTGATTGGCCTCATCAGTGACAACGATGAGGCCGCCTACAGGGAGGAGGTGGATCGTCTGGCTGAGTGGTGCGACAGAAACAACCTGCTGCTTAACACCGAGAAGACCAAGGAGCTCATCGTGGACTACAGGAGGAATGCTGACCCACCCATCCACATTAAGGGGACGGCTGTGGAGCGTGTGAGCAGCTTCAAGTTCCTGGGAGTTCACATCTCCGAGGATCTCACCTGGACGACCAACTGCTCCAAGCTGGTCAAGAAGGCTCACCAGCGCCTCTTCTTCTTGAGGACTCTGAGGAAGAACCACCTGTCCTCAGACATCCTGGTGAACTTCTATCGCTGCACCATCGAGAGCATCCTGACCAACAGTCTGGTACGGGAACTGCTCTGCCTCGGACCGGAAGGCGTTGCAGAGGGTCGTGAAAACTGCCCAGCGCATCGCCGGAGCACCACTTCCTGCCATAAAAGACATCTACAGGAAGCGGTGTCTGAAAAGGGCTGGGAAAATCATCAAAGACCCCAGTCACCCATCACATGGACTCTTCACCCTCCTGCCCTCTGGGAGGCGCCACAGGAGCCTCCGGACTAAGACCACCAGGTACCGGAACAGCTTCTTCCCCACAGCTGTCAGACTCCTGAACTCTGCCTCCTGACATCTGACCCACGTTAAACTCATGGACTGAACATACACACACCCACAATGGACAACTGTACCCTCAAACACAATAATAACATGGACTGAACCACCACTCACAACCACTAGCACTTTATATAGCCTCTGTAGAAACTATCTACACCCTCACTTATCTTAACTGCACTACTGTATAGCTCTGTGTAAATAATCATTCTGTACATTCGATAATCTTTAATCCTACAACTGTTTACAACTTGCATAGTTCCCATTTCTGTATAGCTGTATATCCCAGATTCTGTAAAGTTATTTATTTCATATTCTGTATAGTTTTTCATATTTATATCCTGTTCATATCCTGTACATAGCTTGTACTCACTACAGCCTGTACATACTTATAGTTATAGAATATTCACAACATACTTCATACCGTGTACATTATAACATACCATAATAGACCCATTTCTGTAATATACTCACATATCTATATTATTGCTAATATATATTGTAATATATCTATATCACTAAAGCACTTCTGGATGGATGCAAACTGCATTTCGTTGCCCTGTACCTGTGCATGTGCAATGACAATAAAGTTGAATTCTATTCTATTCTAAAGTGTTTTAATGGTGTCAAATGTCTTTGTTCTCCTATTGAGCACCAGTAATAAATAATATAGATTTTATTGCTTTTGCTTTTTTTTTTAATGTTGGCAGCAAACAATTCATTTTATTTTATAAGTGGTAATATCTGACCCTAAAATTGGACACCTACTGAGCACTTGTTGACCTCATATCACATTGATTTCACTTTAACAGGCTGGAAGTGCCATGCATTCAGAGTCTTTTACTCACAGCATGTTTTAAGTAGATTCTCTCCTGGGGAACACGTGTTATATGTGCAGCTTGTTAAGGCATAGCTTAGTAAAACCACTGACTGAAGTCACCTTGAAGACCACTGGGTCTCCACACACTTCACCTGCCTGCATTCATATATCCGGATCTTGCTGCTCTCATTCCTCTTCTCTCCAGAGCATACTTCTACCTTTCCAAGGACTCTTCCACCTGCTCCCTACTCTCACCACAGATCACAATCAACATCATAGTACATGGAGACTCCTGCTAACTTCATCTGTCAACCTGTCCATCACCATGACAAACATGAAGGGCCCCAGAGCTGATCCCTGACCCCCACCTTAAACCCATCTGTTCTTTCTACCGCATAGCTCATCATTATTTTGCAGTCCTCATACATGTCTTTCTCACCTATTCCTGACTTTCTCATGCAGTGTCACAGTTCCTGTCTTTGCACTGCTTTCTATAGATCCACAAAGACACAGTGAAGTCCTTCTGACTTTCCCTGTTCTTCTGTTCTGTTCTTCTCCATCAGCATTTTCAAAGCAAATATTGCATCTCTAATGCTCTTTCTCAGCATTAACCCATACACTTCTCACTGATAATCACCTCTCTTCTTAGCCTAGCTCCAACAACTCTCCCCATAGCGTCATGGTATCAATTTTATCCTTCTGTAGTTCCTACAGCTCTCCATATCACTGCTGTTCTTTAACATCGGTGTCAGTACATTTCTCCTCCATTCCTCAGGCATCTTGTCACCCTCCAAGATGTTTTAAACAATATGGTTAAGCAGTCCACTGCCCTCTCTCCAAAATATCCATATATGTCATCCGTCAGCCACTTTTCCATCCTTCATCCTCTTCACAGCCACCTTCACTTCCTTCTTGCTAATCTTCTGCACTTCCTGATTCACTAGCTGTCCTCCATCTGTTCTCTGCTCTCATTTTCTACATTCATCGGCTCCTCAAAGTGCTCCTTCCATCTTTAACACACTCTTTTTACTCATTAGTATACATCCATGTCTGTCATTAACCACCCTGACCACCTGCACATCCTTTCCACCTCAATCTCTCTGCCTAATCAATTGATGATAGCCCTTTTTCCTTAGTGTTTGGCCTCACAAACAACTCATAAGCCCTTTTCTTTGACGCCCCCACCTTTTCATTGCTAACGTCCTCCTTTGAATACTTTACTGCACTTCTCTTTCCAGAGGATACACCCAACACCTTTTGGCAGTTTCCCTCACCGGTTCAGCTGTACCAGTCATCTGGTAACTCTTCCCTACTACCCAGAGCCTTTTTCAACTCCTTGAACTCTGCACAACGTTCTTCCTTCTTCAAATTCCACATTGTTGGTTCATCCTCACTTTCCCTTTAATACCTTGAATAGCATCCAATGTTTTTTCTCTATCCTGCAGTACGTGTTCATCAAAGCCATTTCCATCCTTTTGGCAAAATCCATTACCGTTTGTCTTTCTGCATTGCTCCCCTTAACACAATAGTTACCCAACAGATTCTCATCACCTCTGTTCCCTTCACCCAAATGTCGATTAAAATCTACTCCAATCACCAATCTTTTCCCCCTGAGAACATGCTCTACCACTTCATTCAACATACTCCAGAATTCCTCTCTCTCTTTTGACATCCAACTTGTGGGCTGACAGTATTCAACATTACCCCTTTGATTCCCAGCTTCAAACTTTCTGACATTCTCTTCTCCTCCACAACACTCTCCACATACTCTTGCTTCAACATTACTCATACTCAGTTTTGGTTCCTATAATAGAACAGTTTGAATCCATCTCCAGTGCTCCTGGCATTCCACCCAACCTCCAGCACACACAATATGTCTATTGTTGTTCTCTTCAATATATCAGCCAGCTCTTCCCTTTGCCAGTCATAGTCCCTAGATGTGAAGCGCCTATTATTACCTTCAAACTCCCACCTTTCCTTTTCTCTCGCTGATTCTAAACATGCAAACATGGCTTCCCCCTTCCTTTGTTCTTAGCCAACAGTAGCACAGTTTCCACTGGCACCCTTTTATCCAACAGCATTGTCATTCTTATCCCAGACCTCGACAGACCAGTATGGACCAGTATCCTGACGCAGTCCTACCCATTTATTTGGGCTGGACTGACGTTTATGCTTTAGAAGTGAAAACTCAACACAACTCATCTGAGTGCTTGTTGTTCAGCTGTCGCACATCATTTTCATTACAGTGAAAGTATGCGACCCAGAATATGTTAATAAAACTGGTGTTTGTGAAGTAGTCACACTCGAACGTCAAGGAAGGTGGTAGGGAAGCAGACTATGCAGACATTTTGGGTTTCCAAGGTGAGCAATTTATTTGCAGTGAACTTAATTTAATGTATAACTTAACAAAACTTTCCCCAAATCAATTCATTTAACAAAACTCAACATAACATGGCTCTGGTGACTCAACTCAGCTCTCCTCTCTCCTGCATCTGGTAGAGACTGGCTTTAAATAGGGCCATCAATTTCCCTCCAATTGCCCAGCCAGTACCACTCACTCAACTGAGGGATCTAAAACTCTACTCAGGTTATCTAAAAACACAAAACCTCTACACACTTCTAATATGCACATTTACACAACTAAATGGCAGTATTAACAAAAGGAAAAACATTCAACAAATCCCTTTAAACATTAACACAAACAAAAGGAAGCATCTCTCTGGAAAAAGAAACCCCTCCACATGGTTTGACCTGATGATGTCATGTGTGACATGATCAGGACTTTAAAATGAGGAAATGCCAAGCGGGCGTTTCCCCACACCTGACACTCATGATGACTGAAAAGACAAACAGAGTAAGTATGAACAAATGACTTAATCTGTAACATAATAAAGTATAAAGAAACATAACTTAGTATTTGTCTTAATTTGCAGAATGTTTGATTTGCCGGCAACAAAACGCTTACACAAACAAACCCGGGATAGTGAGTGAAGCAATGTTACTTGACAAATAGCAAATCATAGCAAATACATAGAAACAGAATAATGTGTACAATGTGCAAAAAAAAGGTAAACACATATGGGACAAATGGAGAGAATTACAACTGCTTCTCCACTTTGTCACAGTGTTCTGCAGACTCAGCCATGTTAGTCTGCTGTTATACAAATGCTATCTCTCATCAGCTTGCTGTGTTGTTCATCACTGAGCCACAACTCTACCAGCACGTGGTCTGAGTGGAGTCGGTGACATTTTCAAGTTAAAGCAGTTTCTGTGTCATGTGTATGTTCTCAGCAGAATTACACTACTGAGTGTACCATATCTTCTATTTCTATATGCTAAACATTTACGATTTCCTTGAAAACAATTTAATTAGTTAAAATAAATGACAATGTTTCTCAAGTATAGATACACAAAGATGCCTTTGACAAAATGTTTTAAAATGAGCAGCACTCAAACATACGGAAAAAAAATTAAGACGGACTTTTGCGAGATCTCGCAAAAGTCCGTCTTAATTTTTTTCTCTCCCATGTCCCCTGCGGGGCTCCGTACAAACAACCCGATGACTGTTTTAAAAGAAAGTTAAGGGAATAAACATGACATTTAATTATAATGATGTTATTAACCAACTTTAGATGGAATAATGCCAACCAGTGCAGAGGAGAGAGGTCTACAGAAGAAAAGACTGGAAGCTAACACTGGTCAAGATGCTGTGGATTTCTGGTTTTGATTTAATTAAGAGATGTTACTGAGGATGTGCAGCAGCAGCGGACTGAGAGGACTAAAACCACTGACGATCAAAGATTGGTTAATGGCTTAGGATGAATAATCTCAACTGGTTGGAAGCAAGGAGGTCTGCAGGAGAAGAGAAAGGAAGTTAATGAAGTGAAGTTTAGGATTGCAAGATTTAAGCACACAAGTGTGTGCTGATGTGTTTCTGAAGTCTTCCTAGTTATTTTCCAGAGTAGATGACTTTTAGGGGCATTGGATTGGCAAGCAGCAATCCAGGGAGAGACAGAGGGATTTGATGGAGAGTGGGCAGAGAGGTGGGCTACTGGGACGGCCTTGTTATTGTTGTTGTAGCAGTTCTCTGTTTGGATTTAACCCCTTAACTCCATAATATTCGATAGATACAGGGTTTTGTTTTTTTTTGAGACTTCTATTACATCACCAGTATGATTTCTTTCCCTCCTGAAAAATCAAAATAAATTGCACAATACATTTATAAGCATTTTAAAAAAAAGGCAGATATAGCAAATACGATACAAATTAAAAGTCATACATGGAGATAATTTTTTCTTTTAACAATAAACTCTCCATTTAAAAAAAGAAATTTCTTGCAATGATTTTGTATTTCAGGCTATAAGGGGTTAATGAGTTAAGCCAGCTGTGCTCTTCAGTCTCTTTAACAAAAAAGTCAGCAAATATTTTGGGAAACAACACACAGGCATAAAGCAGGAGGCTGGGAAACAAGAACCAAATGTGCAGAAAGTAACAAAAGTATAGCTAATAAAGACCTATTTAATGTTGGTGGTAAAGAACAAGGTGGTAAACCCATTGTTTCAGACTGGGTGCACAAGCTGATCTTTTAATGCAGCTTCGTTGATGAGACACTCCACAGCAGTAAGCCTGGGTTTTATTGGTTTCTCCATGTAGGAAGATGGGTTTGGTTATACACAATTGTAGGTTTGTTTAGCTCCATGAAGATAAAGGTTATCGAGGTTGTGGTGTGTGTTATATTTGAAAGACTGTTTTATATCTTGAAACAGCCGTACTTTACACAAGACTGAAAAAACAAACAGGGCTAAGAATAAAGTAAGAAGATGTCGATTAAAAACTTTGTTCTTAGAAGATAACGTACAATCATGTCGAAAAATGTTTTCCATATCAGGGCATCATTTAAAAAAGATCTTAAAAAGATCTTGTCCTTAATCTAACCGCAGGTATGAAACCATTTCACTATTTAAGAAGAATAAAGCCAAAATGAAGAATCAATCTGTGAAGAAGTGCACCTAATCATTCAGCTTTTAGAACAACCTTTAGCAACAAATTCTTCTCTGTGTTAATTTAATAGTCCCTCACATTGCCTTGGTCCACTCATCTGTACAATATCACTTCAGTTCATTGAGGTTTTTGGGCATTTGTTAAAGCTCTCTTCAGTTCCCACCACAGCATTTCAAATAGGCTGAGGTCTGGACTTTTGACTGGGCCATCCCTTTATCTGTGTTCTTTTCTTTTTCAGCCATTCTGTTGGTGTGTTTGGGATCATTGGACTTTATTTACCAATATGTCTGTGGAACTGTTCTTACCCTGTGTAAAAACAATTGTGTATGCAAAGTTATTTCATTTATGAAGCATGTGACTATTTCTGTTTTTCATATGTTTGTAAATCATAATTATTCTGAACCAGTAGGTGTGCGCAATCTGCATGCAATCTGCGAGAAAGTCTGACTTAAGAAACGTAAACAATTTTGTACAAAGAGAAAGTCAGAAAGGAGCAGCTTTCCATAGTGTTTATATAGGAGTGACGACATAAGAACTAAGGCTTGGCTGAAACTGGCTCATGCATCAGACAATGGCTGTCCTGAACTTATAGAGCGTATGTCCAATTTATGCACAGATTTGTGCATAAATTGGACATACAAACATTACACTCAAAAATCTGATTTTTGGTACCTGAATTTTTTCATACTGGAACAAATGACAATTTGAAACTATGAAACTTTGGCCGTGCGTGTACAAATGGCTGTCTATGGAAGTATACACAAGTCTTTAAAATTATTGAATAAATAAATTGCATAACTTGCATTGCAAAAACTAAAAATAAAAAATGAAATGATAAATGCAAAGATTTCAAAAACAATACCGGGAAAAAAACAATATAGTTGATGTGCTGTAATTAAATTGAATAATTTATTCACTGTAATATTCTTCAGTGCCACGTCATGGTGCCAATGCCTGCAGCTTCCTAATATTTATTCCTACAAAGCTATTATTCAACTTCATTTTTAGTGATATAGTGCCAAATCATAACAACAGTTCCCTCAAGACTCTTTATATTCTAAAGTAAAGACATTACAAAAATACAGAGAAAGCCCAACAATCTGATGACCCCATATGAGCAAGTACTTTGGTGACAGTGGGAAGGAAAAACTCCCTCTTAACAGGAAGTAGACAGGGTCATGGAGGGGTGGCCATCTACAACAACTGGATATTGTTAAGTGGAGATAGAACGAAAACACGCTGTGGAAAAGAGCCAGAGGTTAATAACAACTATTGATTAAATGATGTGTGGTGTATAAACACATGGTAGATGGGGAAAAAGGTGAAGTAGGAAACAATCAATTATAGTGCAAGAGGCCTAGGCTCCTGGGGGACTCCCATGATGTGATGATTCAGGGTCACCTGATCTAGCCCTTGCAATGCGCTTTGTCAAAAAGGAACGTTTTAAGCCTAATCTTAAAAGTAGTACTGCTAGCCTAAAGGCCCTTGGTAAACAGCCCGTTAATATCAGAATCAGAATCAGCATACTTTATTAATCCCTAGGGAACTTATGTGAGCTATTACAGTTGCTCCAGTACAGTAACATTAACAAAAATAGACCAACCTATTTAACAAGACAATATGTTAAGATATAAGGAATAGCACAACGTATACAAATCACCAAATAATAAATATCCAGGGTTGGCAGATATAATTAGAAATAAATATCACGGAAATTGACAGCAATATTACCAAGTAAGTAAGAGTGTGTGCAGAAAGGATGTAACTATTGCAGTGTTTACAGTGTAGTGGATGGAGGAATTGTACAGGGAGACGGCCACAGGCAGGAATGATTTCTGATCATATTTAAGATTGAAGCATTAATTAAGAGTACGACGTCTTTGAGCAGTCTTATAGGAATGGGGCAGATGATATGGTTGGGAGAAAGTAATTACTGAAGTTAAGTCAGGAAGATCAATTGGACAAAAGTCCTTCCTATTGGGGACCCATTTCTCATATAAGTTATTAATCAAACTTCTACTTTCATTTATAGCTTTGATTAAGAATAAAGCTGATTTACTATTAGTAAATATGGAAAAGCTCTGTTATAGCACTGCCTAGTGTCATACACTTTGGGTTGCATGGATAGAGGCTTATGAAATTAAGAACAGATTGTGATCACACCTAGAGGGTATCCACACTGATCTTTGACCTTTGTGCTTCAGAAAATGTGGGAAGGCTTGCCACCCCTGCCAAAAAACTGGAGGACACGATCCGTTTGGCTGAGCTGGTGATTGAGGTGCTTCAGCAGAATGAGGAACATCATGCTGAGGTCAGTGTGCTGGTACATATGCATATAGCCACACCATGTCCCTACTCCATTGTAGACGTTCTACATATTTGTCTCCAATGCAATGTTAAAATAAAAAGGTCTACAGAGCTCCTCAACATTTGTTTTCAAAGATAAACTGAACACGTTTTTTTGTCTCGTTGCAGACTGAAGTTAGGTAGTTGTATAACTTTACTTGAATGATAAATACAAAGCTTCTCACTGCTACCTACCTGCGTTAAACTATCATTCTCCATGTTATCTGCACAATAGGCCACAAAGTACATATTCTAAAGTGCAAGTAGGTTTATAAAAGCAGGGGAAACGCTTTGCTCTGCTGTGTATGCTGTGCTGTTTAGCTACATTTTTGTCACTTTTCTGTAACTAAAACAAAGCTGACTTACTGCTTCTCTACTTTTTATTCCAATCACTTATTTGTTTTGCGGGGAATTGTTTGAACAGGGAAAAGAGGTATGTGATTGTCTTGGTGCCATATACCCCATTCCCTACCCTACCCTCAATATACCCATAGAACCTGTGCATGCACTTATTGACACAGCTATTGTTGTTGAGGAATATTAATATTTCCCTTTTCAACAATGACACAAACCCATTTCAGCTTGTTGTCACTGCCATTCAAGTACTTGGAGAGGTGCTCGTTAGATTCGAAGCTTGCAACAGTTTTGCCTTCATTATTGAAGAGCAGACACAAGTACTTAGGCAGTGTGTTTATTTGTCCAAAGCATTAAGCTAGTATGTTTGGAGAAAGCAAGGGGGAAAACAGATTTTCCTATATTCTAACGATGTACTTTGCTTTCTAAGAGCCTACCACAAATCATCCCAGAATATAACAGCATGTTTATTGTGTTTAGTCATTGACATTTACTTATCCTACTCAGTAATTCATCTATCATGGAGATGTACATGTTCTTTTCAGTAAATCCACCAAGTAAGTTTGGTGAGGGTGTTTCTCATCCTTCCTTTTTTAAACAAATTTGCTTTGGACCTTTCAGCACACATAATGGAGGATATGAGCCATCTTTCACACTATGACCATGCCCCTTGCATTTCAGCAAAATTCCTTTCCCTGCTGCTCCAGTGAAACTTTAAACCAGTGTACATGACTCCAGCCCAAACGTGTTGAAATATTCTGTTACAGTTTATTTTCTCTTGAGTTTTTGATCCTGGTTTATCCATGTACAACCCTAATTCTTCAAAATTTAGGATACTGTGTCAAATGTAAATTTAAAATATAATACTCTAAATTGTGAGAATGTTGAATATACAGTAACATTAAAACATTTAGAGGCTTAAGGCCAAAAATCAGTATTGGCTAACCATGGCCTTCAGGTCTCAGGCAGCACTTTCAGAAATAAAGTGATTCAGGAAGTCTCTGGGCCTGAGCTCATTTAAAATGGACTAAAGCAAACTGGAAAACTATTCTGTGGTCAGACACATCAAATGTGGGCACCTCAACCTCTTGGAAAAAATAGCACACGGACCAAATGGCTTATTATATGTGAGGAGTTCAAAAGTCTGCATCTCTGATGGTATGGGAATAGATTATTGCCCATGGCAACAGCCGCTTGGACATCAATGCTGAAGGTATATCCACAGTGTATAGCGGTCACTCAAAAACTGATTCTTTACCCCCAATAAACACCAAGCAAAGTGAACTGATTTAAATAATGAATCATTAAGAAAAGTGTACTTGGTTTAAACTGAATATATACCAGTCAAGTACATTTAATTTGGCCAGATTATAATAAATGTAACATTTCACATTGTACGTTTTACTATTATATGAAAAATGTACATATAATTAAATCAGTTAAAGTCAGGAACTTTTTGCTTGTTTGTTAGTTTATATGTTTTCGCTGCCATATGCTTCCTAGCATCTTATCAGACAAGAATGGCGTAACATTCCCCTCCCAAAAGTCCGGAAATCTGTCTCTTGAGGTCCCAGATGTTTACTGACTGTTGTTAAAAGGAGATGGGAAGCTAAAGTGATAAACACGCCTGTCTCCCAGCTTTATTGAGACATGTTGATTTGATATGTTTTCCATGTTATTTTGTGGATAAAATATAAGTTTATGACATTGAAGAATGTTGCATTCTGTTTTTACTAATATATGTTACACAGCACCCTTGCTTTGGAATTGGGGTTGGTTTTCCTCTCATGTAATCACCAGCTTTAACTTGACTTAGACTTTGCACTCTAATCCTAATAACTGGAATTAAGTTATAAAATTCATTGTAAAACTGCAACAGTTTTTTTTTTACTATTTTGTGAAAAAAGTTGAAATGATATAATAGTTGAAATAGTTGAAATAGTTGAAATGTGGAGATTGCAGTTGTTTCAAACAAACTGCCACAGCTGTTATATACCCTCCACAAAATGCCTTGGGTAGATGCTTACATTCTTCTTCAGAATCTGTTTTAGTTACAAGGAAATTATTTCTCTATTAGCACATAAACACTGTGCTAACATGTGGTTATAAGTAAAAGGTTGCAGCAGATGGCCCCGCCCCTCCCTGAGCCTGGTTCTGCTGGAGGTTTCTTCCTGTTAAAAGGGAGTTTTTCCTTCCCACTGTCACCAAAGTGCTGCTCATAGGGGGTCATATGATTGTTGAGTTTTTCTCTGTATGTATTATTGTACGATCTACTGTACAATGTGTTATTGTGATTTGGCGCTATGTAAATAAAATTGAATTGAATTGAAAGGATGGTGCACAATGCTGCATCTGGACAGAAGGAAAAAAACATGCAAATGTGAAAGAGTGGATTTGTTCAAAAAGAAATTTCTAGCAGTGGACGGATGGGAGGATATCGATGATTACAACCTTGTGTAGTGAAGAGTATCTATGTTGTATCACAAGACACAAAGGCTCATCAGTTTGTTTCACTAGCTCATCTACACAAGGCATTTTGGAGCAGCCAAGGCAGTTTGTTTGAAACAAGACTGTAGACCTGCACGAGGCATCAGCAGAAGGTTGGTGAGAAAGTGACAACTTTGGTACAATTATCTGGAAATGACAAAAATATGAAATGATCAGCTTCATGCAAGATCTTGCCTCATTAGTTGAGGATGATCATGAGAAAGGTGGGGGCCCACCAGGTTCGTTTTTAAGTTTGAGGGGCCAATGGATGGGGGCATGAAACGTCTTGGAGGACCTCCTGTAGGACATTTGTGGAGGGATCTTAAGCTTTGAGTTCCCATGCAGCAGCCCAGAAACCTAAAGGATTTAGAGAGTTTCTTCAAAGAGGAGTGGGTCAAAATCCCCTCTTGGTGACCAACTACAGTAAATGTCCTACCACTGTGCTTGCCAAGTTTCTCCACCAATTACTAAGTTATGTTTTGTTGGGAATCAAACACTTACTTGGCTCAATGAGATGCAAATGATTTTTTTATTTCGTAGTATTTCTGGTTGGTAATCTGTCTCTCCTCATTAAAATGAAACAAACAAAATTAGAGACTGTGCATTTCTTTATAAGTGAGTAAGCTTGCAAAATTTGCAGGGGAATGTTTTTTATTGTAATAACAAGACTGATGATTACAAAAACAATGACTGGCACTAACTGAATGTGATTCATCCGCTGCTAACTGCTCCCAGTATACCACCCTCCCACACCACTTCCAGTACTAGAGAGAACATTCAAATGACAGTGTTAAAAGCTTGGTGTGAATAGACAAACAGTTTGGATCCTCAGGGTCCCTCTTAAAAGGCCTGGCAAGAGTAAGGGTGCCTGGAGAAAACTCAGTGTATTTGATGAGAGTAGCCAGGTTGCGACCAGTCACTGCACTGCACATATTTGATGGGGAGATACAAGTGTGGCACAGTTCAACAGCTCCTTTCTTTTGATTGACTTGCTGAAGAAGCTGCGGGTGAGTGTTTAAGTAGGTCCCTGCCAAGTCTGTCAAGGAGCTGCTGCTGTTTCCTCTGTGGGACAACAGAAAGCATGTGATTTTTTTTCCACACTCTTGGTGTTTCTGTTCCGAGTGGTGAAGAATCCCTCCCCGGAGATTGTGCAGTAAAGTCATTGAGGCAACAACTTGATTTCATATGATGAAAAGTGTGTGAGAGCCTTTGAATCTCATTTCCTGTAGAGGCTAAAGATGAAATAAATCTCCAAATTCTCAAAGATGTGTCCAGTGGGGTCGCTCATACTGCATTAACTGTCTTCTTACACTCTCAGCTCCATACTTACCTCTGACTTTTTTCCCCGCTCTCTTCCCCTCTTTCCATCTGAAGGCCTTTGCATGGTGGTCAGATCTGATGGTGGAACATGCTGAGACCTTCATGTGTCTCTATTCGACCGAGATGGATGCAGCTCTTGAAGTTCAGCCACCTGACAGCTGGGACAGTTTCCCTCTCTTCCAGCTGCTCAATGACTTTCTGAGGATGGACTGTGAGTGTATGGCTATTCAAAAAAGTATATTCAGATGTAGTGACTGATGAAGTGATTTTGCTAGGGCTGGAGGTCTGAAGGGTGTAATCTAAGGGAACATCCTTAATTACACACAGTAAATACACACATGGATTAGACCTTCTGAGCATTATGCTCTGTTTAAGCAATGATGAAGATAAGTTTTTAATTGCTGAAGATTTTTTCAGTTTGTAGTACAAATAGTCTATTTAGTAGACTGCACATACCTTCTTTGTGACAGCGTATTTAAGAGTTTTTAAAATATTTCTGTATTTATCCAGGAAAAACTGAATGTAAATTTTGGTTGGGCAGTATTTAATGAAAGTTTTTTACTGCCTCTAAAGAAAAAAAAATTTTAATAAAAAATTCAACCTGAAACTTTAAAACTAATCCTGATTTTAGTTCCTCTGTGATAGTCTAAATTCTGTACTCAATTTATCCCTATTCAGAAAAAAACACTACATTTAAGAATTAACAACAATATAGTCCAGACTAAAAATCCACCACAATCAAATTGACGACTATGTGCAGTACCATGCTCCCTCCATCCTATGATGATTTCATTCATATTACTACAACTACTACTTTACTGTACATTTGCCTTATTTTTAAGGTTGACCAACTTAAATAACTTCATATTGTTGGCATGTTTAATTGACAGTAGTGCATCACGTTGAATATAATCATCATATGTTGCAATTTGTTCTTGCCATCCCTGGTCATAGGTAAAGATGAGGGCATTATTAAATAGGAATTACACTGCATATTTCAAATGTACTTAATAATCAGTTAAATCAAGGACAGTACCATTGTACATGTACATGTACATTACGTGAGTAAATGCTCTTACATTCAACTGCTGCATCTTTGTAGGTAAACCTCATTTGGCACTAACATCACTGACAAATCAGTGACAAACAGCAAAAAAAGCATCTCCACACTACTGAGCCCAAACGTTTTTTAACATGTACATATATTTACAGCAGTTTTGTGTGTGTGTGTGTGTGTGTGTGTGTGTGTGTGTGTGTGTGTGTGTGTGTGTGTGTGTGTGTGTGTGTGTGTGTGTGTGTGTGTGTGTGTGTGTGTGTGTGTGTTGGTGTTGGTGTTGCCGACGGTTGCTGCAGGCCACTCATCTCTCTAATGAACTGCATACACTTGCCTGCAGGAACACTGTCCATGCAAAAGATACACATACACTTCACGAAGCAGACTCAATCTGCTAATTGTCCCTTGGGAAAGATTCCCCTTTTCATTGTGTCAGTTGGGAGTCAAGGAGAAGATAGAATGTTGTCCACTTATTCAGCTTAACTGACCTGAGCACAAAAAAATTATCATGCTCTTTTGTTAGTGTCATGAAATTGGCCTCCTTCTCATTTGCTACATCGTGTCATTGTGTGCGAATTCCAATTATAGTGCATAGCAATGAACATAGCTACGCTGGGAAACACTAAAAGAAAGCTTGCTTGCAATAATACACTGACTAAAAAAAAAAATTATGCATTCTCTATGTGCATTCATAGCTGGTCAAACAAATTATGAACTAAATTATGATTATTAAAAAAACATTATAAATTTGAACCCCTTTGTAACACAAAAGGTCATAGTCCATCCAACGGGGTTTGTTTTTTGTTTTGGAAAATTTGAAGCGAGAAGGCCCGATGGCAGACCTAGGACACGCTGTAGAGATTACATCTCTTGGCTGGCCTGGGGAGGTGTTTCCCAGGTTAGCTGAGGGAGGTGGCTAGGATGAGGGAGGTCTGGTTTCTCTGCTTGGGCTGTTTCCCTGCTACTCGGCCCCAGATAAGTGATAAGAAAATGGATGAATGTGAAGGTTCTCATTCATCCAGGTCATGGCAATCTACACAGCTTAGAAAGAAATGGGTTCAGAGTGGAAGCAATTTCTCTAAGTGATGTCTGTTTTTAGAGTTAACTAAGCAAGCACTGCTTGCCCTGTTGGTCCTGATAGAACACTACTGGTTAGAAGATATTATATACTAGGTTTCATTGACTAAATTGGACTTCCATAAAAAAGGTCCCCTTCTGAGTTCCTCAGAAAGATTAAACATGGTTTGATGATGGTCCAAAAAGAAAGGGTGGTTCACTGCTGGGTACAGAAGATGGTTGTTGTGGGTGTCAAGGGCAAAATGCTGTTAAGACAATGTGGCCTGATGCTTTGTAATATACCATGCCAGAAGGCCTGCTTCCCACACAGCATAACAAACGCACGTTAGAAAAGTATATGATTATAGTGACATGTTTTTGCAGAAGGTCATCTGTTCTTTTGCCCCACAGCGGTGCACTTATGGAGCAGTAAAAAACTACATTAGTCAGGTGCCAAAGTCAGGCTGCCATTCAAGAAGTTAATGAGGTCTAAAGTCGTCGTAGCTAGACCATGGCAAGCCCTGCGAACACACTCCTGGACACAACACATCCAAATGGACAGCAGCCGCTCAAGTGGCTAATTGGGAGAGGGGCAATCAGGGAACACAACAAACATTGCACCTACTGTGTATCATCGACCTTGACTCCAATGCCAATGCACACAAACACAAACACACATTCTCAGAGGGGGAGAGAAAAAAGAAAGAGAGAGAGGGAGAGAAAAAGCAGGCACACTGCATGGAGCCGTGAGGCATCACATTAGCACACACTGGCCTCCATTTTATCTCCTGTGGTCTTTGTCAGTGTTGCCTTTTTACCAGTTGGGAGCCAGCAGAGCGGGGGAAATGTGGCTTGGATTCCAATGTCTTGTTTAGAAAGATTGAAAATGCTGTGTCATTCCCATTATTGAAGTGCACAAACAACAACCTCCTTTGTCACTATTCATTATCAGGGATTATGATTGCTTTCTGTGCCCTTTGCATCTATCCTGCGAACAAAGAAAAACAGTAATGCAATAGTGACAATGGGAGCTTTTACAATCCCTTTGAGGAAGTCTGCAGTGATTAAACCACAGGTACACACTCATCAGCCACTTTGTAGTTACATCTGTGCTCATTAACACAACTATCTAATCAGCTAATCACATGAAAGCAACTCATTGCATTTAGGCATACAGACCTGCTAGAGAGACCTGATGAAAACACCTGCTGAGTATCAGAATGGAGAAGAAAGGAGATTTAAATTTAAAGAAGGGAGATTTATGGTTTATTTCAAAGAGCTGCTAAAAGCGTTCAGAGTCTGCTGACAACAAGGAAGGTTGTTTCAAAGTTTAGGAGCCACAATCTAAAACGTAATACAAAGGTAGGGACACAGCGGTGTAAAGCACACCACCACTGGATTCTAAAGCAGTGGAGATGTGTTCTCAGAAGTGACGAATCATGCCTCACCATCTGGCAACCCGAAGGATGAGTCTGGAGTTGGTAGCTGAAGCTGAGCAGAACAGTACTGTCTGACTGCAAGCTGACAAAGTTACAGTTTGGTGGAGGCTGGATTATAGTGTGGGATCGTAGGGGAGGGCTTCTTGGCCAATATCATTGTGCAGTTCTGTAAGAATGGTCAAATATTCCCATAAACATACTCCAAAGTAGAGGTCTGCGCGGGAATGTTTTTTTAGTCCCGCTCCCGCCCGCTCCCGCAAGGTTTTGTACCGCACCCGACCGCTCCCGCTGTATATTCAGTCTTTGTTCACCCGCTGCCCGCTTAGAATAATTTTCTACCCGACCCGACCGTTCCCGCTAAATTTAGATCTGGTTTCCAAAATCTCACATTTAAATGGGGTACCACCAAAAAATAGAGATAACAGATAAAACTGCAGGTTGTGCAATGATTGTATTTATTTTTCTTAAACAAGATGCATTTATCTGTCAACATGCAACATTTATCTTTTAACATGGAAAACGTGTTGCAAAAATAAAATAAATAAAAACGAATACAGCATTGTGGCCTACTGCAAAAAGCACTGATCCATGCGCTCAGTGCGTGTAACAGGCGTGAGCACTGGCTGTACCAGTGCTCAATTAGAATGAGGAAATCACAGATATGCTGTTCCGAAAAAATGTCGGGCACGCTATATTTTCAGACCGCCCGCTCCCGTTCAAATTACACCAGAGTTACCGACCGCTACCGCATTTTATTTGGAAATTTATTCCCGCGCCGCAAGAAATCTGGTCGGGTCCCGCGGCTCCCGCGGGACAGCCGCGGGAATGCAGACCTCTACTCCAAAGCCTTCCGGAAAGCCTTCCCAGAAGAGTTTAAGCTGTTATAGCTACAGAGAGTGGGCACATTAAATCCTATGGATTAAGACTGGGCTGACAGTATCAACTTCATATGCATGTGAAGACAGATTAGTAAATACTTTTGGCAATAGCGTGTAGAATAAGAAAGAAGAACTGGACCAATGACTAAGCTCTGAGGCATCTCACATATTTGAAGTTATGACAGCGACATCTAGGTAATATTACATTCTGAGGTGTCTGTCAGATATGCATGATGGGATCGGTTGCAGAAATATTAATCCAGTTTTGTAATCTTTCAAGATGAATGGCGTGATCACCAGTAACGAGAATAAATAGAGCAGAATTAAAATATTCGCCTTTCTCTAAGTGTGTAAAAATATAATATTAAAATATTAATATGGAAAAATGATAAAAATATAGTTTTTGCAGACCGGATTGGAACAAATATAGTGTTACCCTCAACCAGTCCAAGTAGCTGATAGGCAGCAACTTTCTTGAGGATTTTAGAAATAGATGGAAGTTTCGAAATGGGTCTGTAATTGTCCAAACCAGTGCGGATTTTTTAAGCAGATGAAATGCTGGCTGTATTAATATTTATTAAAACAGTTCAAGCCTAATTAGCACCATGGATCACTACTCTATAGAGATTGGGCTCTTTTAAAAGATTTGGCTCTTTTGTCTAGGCCAGTGTTTCCCAACCTTTTGGAGCCACGGCACAGATTTCACATTAGAAAAATCACACGGCACACCACCAAACAAAAATGTCACATATCGATCATTTTTCCCAGCACACCAGGCATAGCATTGGCTCAGTTTGTCCCTAGTTTCGCTTTCTTCTGACCACTACTCATGCTAGGGCCTTCATCTGGGTCGGGGTTTTCTCCAGGAACCAGGTCAGATGGATTAGTTTTTCTTTTCAAATACTTAATGAAGCGCTTAATAGCAATAGATGTCTCACTCACAGCATGACTATTATGTAATTTCTTCTTCGTCTTCTTCTGTTTTACTTGCAGTTGGCAACCCATT
This sequence comes from Maylandia zebra, assembly GCF_041146795.1. Classification (NCBI taxonomy): domain Eukaryota; kingdom Metazoa; phylum Chordata; class Actinopteri; order Cichliformes; family Cichlidae; genus Maylandia; species Maylandia zebra. The sequence continues at coordinate 2,823,890 of NC_135171.1, read as the reverse complement.
TAACTAGCGCGGGTAGTTGTACTGCCCTCTAGTGGAAGAGAATGTAATTGTTCTGCCTGTTACTCACGCCAATCGCTTAGAGTACTAATGAGGTGAAACCAGATAATCTTCCACGGCACACATGATCATTTCTCACGGCACACCTATGTGCTGCAGCACAGTAGTTGGGAAACACTGGTCTAGGCATCCTTAGAAGAGCTGGCTGTTCTGTTTTAGCCTAACCATTCAATTATGAATGGTTTGTGTGTTTAGATGATTTTTTTTTAATCCAGTGTTGTCATAAAGCCTTATTTTTATGCATTTACTGCTACTGGGAAGAACATACATTGGCTTTAAGGCCTGGACAACATTTTGCAAACTTGGCATTCTACAATAAATGCTCTCTGAAAAAAATTTGTAGTATATGTCCCATTCCTCATTTTACAAATTCTGCACTTAGCTTTGAAGTCTCCAATATCACTGACATGCAGCCAGATGGAGCTCCTTTTCTGTTTTTGCATGTTCACTTTTTCCCAATGCACTGGCACCTGGCCTGTACAACTGCACTTGCTGTCTTCGGAACATCCTATGCACATAGTCCTGCTTTAGTTTGTGTCAACCCCAAGCCCACATTTTTTTTTCCTGTGAAGAAACTGACAGATGTTAAGATTCCTTATATTGTTTCTGTGGGAAACGTAGTTGGAGTAACCTGTTGTGATGTAAAGTAGTTGGGTGTGCTTGGAAAAAGAGATGCTTAAACTTGATAATACTGGGACTTTAACGACACCTTAATTTTGTATAAAATTGTGCTGATTGCATCTTATAATCATCTTGTTACAGTGTTTTATACATACAGTTTGTTATTAACACTCAAAGAGACTGATAATCAGAATACTTTATTAATCCCTAAGGAAACTACGTGGGTTACAGTTTCTCAAAGACAGTAACATTAACAGACTAAACTAATTAAATAATACAATATGTTACACAGTTTACAAATTAAAGACATAACACAAATATATACAAATCACTCAATTATAAATATCAAGAATGATAGATAATAATGGAGAGACGTGCAGGAACTCTTTAAGATATTTGGGAAGAATAATGCCGTTGGAGCAGTAAGAACTATGCATGAGAAACTATATTCATAAACTCAGTCAACAGAACAAAACGAAAGCCCTAACAATAACAGACATGGCTGAAACATCATGGCATCTTTTATTCAGTTTAGTTTCATTTTACTTATATATTTATTTATATAGCGCCAAATCACAAAAACAGTTTGATTTATACTTTGCAAAGTAACGTAAATACACCAAATAATACAAAGAAACCCTCAACAATCAGGTTTAGGGAGGGGCAGCCATCCACCCACGGCCAGTTGGGGCTGAGGGGAAGAAGAAAGACACGTTGTAGAAGAGAGAGAGTAATATTAATGATAGCACTTTCTATTACAGCTCGGTTATGAAGTGGTAATAGTAGGGTAACAAGGTAGAAACAAGAAAGTAATGTGCTTAATTAAGAAATTATTACACAGAAGGTACCACAGGTAATTGAGTGGTAATAAGTAGGAAACAGAAATGCAAAATGCAAAACTGCCCATCTCTATTTAATAACATATTAATAACCTTTTAAATACAAACTTAGAAACTGTCGCAGGTGTTTTTCAATTCAATTCAATTTTATTTATATAGCGCCAAATCACAACAAAAGTCGCCTCAAGGCGCTTCATAGATACAGAGAAAAACCCAACAGTCATATGACCCCCTATGAGCAAGCACTTTGGCGACAGTGGGAAGGAAAAACTCCCTTTTAACAGGAAGAAACCTCCGGCAGAACCAGGCTCAGGGAGGGGCGGCCATCTGCTGTGATTGGTTGGGGTGAGAGAAGGAAGACAGGATAAAGACATGCTGTGGAAGAGAGACAGAGGTTAATAACAGATATGATTCAATGCAGAGAGGTCTGTTAACACATAGTGAGTGAGAAAGGTGACTGGAAAGGAAAAACTCAGTGCATCATGGGAATCCCCGGCAGCCTATGTCTATTGCAGCATAACTAAGGGAGGATTCAGGGTCACCTGGTCCAGCCCTAACTATATGCTTTAGCAAAAAGGAAAGTTTGAAGCCTAATCTTAAAAGTAGAGATAGTGTCTGTCTCCCGCAGGGTTTTGTGTTCTAAGCAGGAATTTAATACCATGGTACTGATAACTGAGTCTGGAATGAACAATAAACACAAAATGCTAATAATTAAGGTTTAAAGAATAATACTTATGAACACCTTAGATTTTCATAGGCCTTCATCACTGGTTGACCTCAAACCATCCAAAAATCCAGTCTCTCCTGCAGGAAGATATTCAAAAAATTTGAAATATATTTGTGTTAAAGCAAGCATGATATCACTGGCAGGTCACTGAGCAACAATTTCACAGATGCAAACTGTCCTATTTAAAAAATAATAATACAATAAAAAATAAAATGAACATTACAATTTGTGAATTAATTATTATTACATTCTTGTTTCTCCCTTGTTAACCTATTATAACCACTTTATTACCAAGCTGTGGTTACACATTATTGCCACCAGTTTTTGGGCCCTTATTACACTGAAATTGATATAATTGGATAATATCACTCAACTGCAACCAGTATTGCTGGCACAATATTACTCGGATATTAAGTGTGATTACTTTGGTAAGTAGTAGTAATTTAGAAATTATTACACATTATTATGTTCTTGTTTCTGTCTTGTTACCCTTCCTTACCTGTAATAGAAAGTGTGACCATAATAACGAATAATTAAATGCAGATTGGTGATAAGCGTAAGTGAAAAAAATGTGAGTGAAGAAGAAACACTCAGTGCATCATGGGAAACATCTAGTGGGCTGGGCCTATTGCATCATAACTAAGTAATGAAAATTTTAAGGTTAATCTTAAGAATAAAATTTGTAATTATTTTTAAATGTTTAAATATAAAAATAGTATGTGTCTCCCAAATCCAAACTGGGTGTCAGAAGAGAGGCTTGAAAGCTAAAGACATTGCCTTCAGTTCGACTTGTAAATATTGTAGGAACCACAAGTAAAGCAGTCTGAAAGCGAAGTGCTTATTGGGGTGATACAGTACTATGAGGTCATTAAGAGGACACAGGGCCTGATTATTCTAGACCTCATATGTGAGGAGTAGGATTTTCCTTTAGATCTGGGATATAACATGGAGCCAATAAGCCAATATAGGAGAAATCTGCTCTCTCTTTCTAGTCTACTCTTTCTAGTCCCTCTAAGTTACTGAAGCAAAAATTAATGGTAGGACTTCTTTGAGCAGTCTTGTAGGAATGAGGTCTAAAAGACACGTATCTGCTTTAAATGTGCATTTGAGAGTTATACCACGTAGTAAAGTATCTCTGATCTGAAGCTAAAGGATAAAAGTGCAGGAATTATATCCTAAAATTTAACTAAAGTACTTTCACAAAGAAATATACTGCAAAGAAATGTATTTCCCACTGCTTTATAATCCATTATTGTAATTTTAAATGTTATTAAGAATTATCAGACAAAAGTAGGTTTTCAGGAAACACTGTTAAGTTTCTATGCCATATGTCAGAACAAGATCCAGAATGTGATTAAAGTGGTGGGTGGGTTCTTTTACATTTTGAGCGAAGTGTCAACATGAGTCAGCAGTGGTAGACATGGAGGTTTATTTTTACATTGTATGTCTTATAGCTTTTCTGCACTCGATTTTTTCAGCCATGTCGTTTCCAGAGATGGGCAGTAACGCGTTACTTGTAACGCGTTACTGTAATCTGATTACTTTTTTCAAGTAACGAGTAGAGTAAGGGATTACTATTGCAAAAACGGTAATTAGATTACCGTTACTTTCCCGCAGGAACGCTGCGTTACTGCGTTACTAAAACTGTGATTTTTTTGCGATAATGTCTCATGACAGTGACGTAAGCGAGTGCGCCGTTAGTGACAACAGCTGTGTGCAGATCAACAATAGATCACATATCGATTGTGGGAGAGAGTATGAGCATGCAGCTTTTAAAGCGTGGAAGTACTGACCTTACTTTGAGTTTGATTCCATAAAAAGTGACAAAAACATTAGTGTCCGTTGTGCATGGGAAGAAAACTTCTTTTTACAGCGAAAAAAACCCCTAAACAAGCACCGAGTGCGCAACGACGTAATGGGAAACTCACAGAGAAACTCGCGGATTCTTCAACTGACCGCGGCACACCTGCACCAGGGTAAACCTCCGCCTGACGCAGTCCTGCTTTACAGGTGAAAATAGAGCAAAAGGACCGCTGACTCTTTGACTTTATTTATTTTCTGCTGTGTTTTACTTGCATCTATTTGAAAGACTGAGTGTAGACACACAAAATATTTTATTTTATGTGCTGGAATGTGCAGAAAATAGGTTTCAATGTTAAACTAATTTATTCAACTCAGAGAATGTTGCATATAATTAAATTTTTGCTTGATGCATAAAGTTAAAAGATTAAAACTGATAAAACAAGTTAAAAAAAATATACTTTTCCATTTGATTACATTTTGTATGATGGATTATGTAGAAAAAGTAGAATTGGGCTGAAAGATCTATCGCTTTATCACCTATTCAGGTTGTAAATCGTGTTTTTAAAAAGTAACTAAGTAACTAAGTAATTAATTACTTTTGAAAATAAGTAATCAGTAAAGTAACAGGATTACTTTTTGGGGGAAGTAATCAGTAATTGGTTACTGATTACTTTTTTCAAGTAACTTAACCAACACTGGTCATCTCTCCATCAAACTACAGGGTGGTGGTGGTCAGAAACTTGTAAATAACTCATGAAAGAATAAAGTTACGTTGAAACCAAGCACTCCATTGTTTTTCTTGTGACATTACCAATAAGTTTGATGTGTCACAAGGCCCTCTTCCTATTAAAAAAACAAAAGTTGTATCCAAGATGGCCGACTTCTAAATGGCCCCCATGGTCACCACCCATCTTGAGGAGTTTGCCCCCTCACATATACTAATGTGCCACAAACAGGACTTTAACCCTCTGGGGTCAAAATCACATGACCAATTTAAGACGACACAGCTACAAGATGCAGCACGTCAGAGTCTCCATTTCAACTTGGGTCGAAAGTACGGACTTCAAACTATATAGCAGTTTCTGAATTGTGTCGATGGGCCACGTAAAACCAGAGTTATGATAAAAAATACACGCGCTGTTTTTTTCTGAACAAACCAGTGGCGTTTACAGTGGGAAGAACGGTAAAAACTGCGTTTTCTACAGACAGCGCTAGCAAAAACGCTCCCTTTGCGAGCGAAAAAAGAAAAAAAAACACCCCTTCCCTATTGGTGATAGAGTTTACCATGTCAGCCAATCAAAAAAATGATAAGGCAACATGTGGCACTTGGTTGTTAAGGGAGAAGGGAAAGTTTTTAGGAGTGACACCCGTGACGGAAAGCGGGCGAGCGAAAGACAGAGAGAGAGCGAGTTTTCATATGTGAGACATTAGTGATGTTTAGCGTGTTTGGAGGCTGTAGTTAGTGTGTTGTGTAGTTATTGTCTTGTATTGAGTGTCAGGTAGACTGCTGAATTTCATATTTGCTTTCAAAAAGCCGTCAAAGGAAGATTAGTGTAAACGCTGTTCCCGCATGGAAAACTGGACTGATGCACCTCCTGCTGTCAGACCTGCAGGGTTTAGGCCTGTGGTATGCTCCTCTGTCTTATACTGAACACAAACTACATTTTTTGGACTGGCACAAATAATTTGTGTGCCTTCTTATTTGATGTAGAACACCTGATTGTTCTGTAAATAGATTTAAATGGTTATATAAAAAACGCCTGAGGCCTTGGCTGCATTTTTAGGTAAATAGTACCATATAACTTTGTTGTTTGCAAAACTTGTGCATAATGTTTAGAAATGTACAATTTCTATTTGCATTTCAAGTTATGAAAATGATTCATTAAACATGTTTGTGGGTTTTACAGTAAAAAATATAACTTTTGTTCTACTTGGATTTTGAATTTTTTGTCTGAATTTAGATCAACTGTGCTAATATAGTATACCAAAATGGAAAAATAACTCAAATTTCAGATATTTGAGGTTGTGCTGAAAATAATGATACCAAACAAGGCAAGAAAACCATATTTTAAAGGTGAAATATAGAGGTAAAATCAAAAGTAGTCAAAAACGGCCAATTATACCCTGGACCCCAGAGGGTTAATATCACCAACCATTCCCATTTTATTACGGTGTATCCATATAAATGGCCCACCCTGTAGAAATCCAATAAACTGGTCAGGTTCTATGCTATTTTGTCACCTCCTTGTCTATTTCTCTCCCTTTTTCTCTCTCTTTCAGATAACTTGTGCAATGGGAAGTTCCACAAACACTTGCAAGACCTGTATGCCCCCCTGGTAGTCCGATATGTTGACCTGATGGAGTCTTCCATTGCTCAGTCTATTCACAGAGGCTTTGAAAGAGAATCATGGGAACCGGTTAAGTAAGGACATCTTTATTTAATTTACCTTTGCTAATTTTTTCTTTTTCTTGAGGATCAAACCATATTGATTGGCACACATCCATTAGCCTTGCTTTGTAGTCCTTGTCAGCAACTTTTGTAGCATAAGAACATGCTTATTTTTTAATACATAAAATTCATTTAATCCATAATACATATACAACTGAGTTTATACAGAAAATTTCGTCTGTTTCTATGCTCACAGAAACAAGTCTGAACCTGATTTCAGATTTGCTTATCCCACAAGTGCCTTATGCAATTATATGTCTCTTTCCACACTCCTGCCACAGATACGGTACTTCACGTTCTCCCTATAATTCTATTGTGTAACACCAGTAACGACCATCTCTTATCTGCACCACATTTCCACCACTGTCAAAAGTTTTAACTCATCACCTTGAATCTTATTTTATGGAACAGGAAGATGCTCCAGGGAGCCAAGGCTAGCAAGTAGTAGATGAAGGACGGGGCAATTATGTTGATGGGCCAAAAATGTCAGTGTGAAATGATGCAGACAACTCAGGGCAAGACAGTAAAACTCTGACCTTAAGCCCTAAGCAGAACTGCACATTACTGTGTATGTTCCTGATAAAAGTTTTAACTATGCGTCTATTGAATTTTAGTCTTGTAGACTCCACATACATTTAGGCTCAGCCCATGGATTAAGGGCTGGGATAGGGGCTCAACATGGGCCCTACCCTGGGCCTTGCTTCAGGGTGAGGCCCCAGTATGTGTACTTCAGGCAAGGTTTCCTGATTCCTTGTTCTCATCATCAGAGGGTTCTTTTCTTTAATCACGATCTTCAGACCTTGGCAATATTAAGTGGAATATATAGATAGTACCCTTTAAATGTCACACTGGAGCAGTAGTCCCCCTTTTCAATGAAGGGGTTAGGAAGCTGTGCTTTAACATTGGGGGACCACAATTGTTAGGAAATTACATGCCTTCTTATGAATGCAATGCAAAGCTTGTTCTGTATTTCTGGCAAACGGTCAGGCATGTTCATGTCAGGTATTGCACTCAGTCTGCAAAATCTACAGATTATGATATTAAGTGTACTGAGGTATTAGTAGACAGGTGGCACGAGACCCACAGGCTCAAGCAACATAACACCTACAGCTCAGGCTCAGGTAGTGTGGTACTCACAAGCTCAGGGTCCAGCAACTGGGGCTGCATCACACGGCATGTAGTCTCCTCAGGCTGGGGCTGCTCAACAAGGGTTCCACTGGTTCTGAAGCCTTCTAAGCTCTGGGAAAACACAATGAGCAAAGCAGAAGAGAGACGCTTTATATGCCACTATCTAGGGGCAAGAAAGTACAATAATAAAGGTTAAGAGTGGGTTAAGGGTTAAGGTCTTGCTCTTCCATTCTCCAAAACCAGAATCAAATTCACAGTTGAAGGTAAAGTTGACGCGTTGAGGCTAGACTAGCTCAACCAATCAGGGGAGAGACTTGCAGAAACACTGTTCGGCCAGGGCCGTAACAGAGGAATATCAGGATGCGGAGGCTATGGCTGCACAAGGAACAAGCCACACTGGAATGGTAAATGGATTGTGTTAAGAAATAAATATATATTCTTAATGCTTATTTACTGACTATATTGTTTTATGTATTTTAATAATAGAGGCCTTTATAAACAAGGCCCAGAGTTGACAAAGAACTAGGTCAGAGGGTGACAAGTTGCCCTGGCAACAGACTTTAGAAAGGAGAAGTAAAGAGAAGGGGAAGTTTAGTGCAGAGCTGCACAGGAAGTAAGACACAAAGAAAGAGCAACTGGTACCATACAAGGAGTTTTTTTGATCGAAACTTAGCGTGTGACGTAGCCAAACTATACATATACACATTCACCTTGTGATTTTGTCAGAGCTGCGGATGTGTGCTCGTGCTGCAGTTCTCCATTTCCGTAAATGTAAAATCAAGATCATTTTTTGAGTTTTGACCACACTGGGTCCAGTTTTTCTTTTTTCGCCAAAAGAATTTAAAGAACTAAATTTAATAATTGGTGCCGTGACCCGGATTCTTTTGCGGCTGAGAGGATAGATTGGCTTAAGGTGGGATCTGATATGAGGCGAACAGGAGACCGGTCTAAAAGATTTAAAGGTAAGCACAAGCCTGTTCAAGGAAAACGCAAATTTGTGCATATTGGATGAATTCTAAATGATCTGTTTGCCGAATGGAAGATCCTTAAATTGGCTCAGGAGTGGTGAAATTAAAGTAAATTATAAAATCTGTTAAGTAGATTTCTGGTGAAGACCCTTATGAAGAGAACATCGAGGGAACAGTTTTACCCTGCCCGGGATAGGGTTACCGAAGCCCCGCCCTGGAGCCAGGCCCGGGGAGGGTGCCCGAGGGCGAGCGTCTGGTGGCCGGGCCTTAGTCCATGGGGCCCGGCCGGGCACAGCCCGAAGAGGAGACATGGGCCCATCCTCCCGCAGGCCCACCACCCGCAGGAGGCACCATAGGGGTCGGGTGCATTGTGTGCCGGGTGGCGGCCAGGAGCGGAGGCCCTGGCGGACTGATCCCCGGCTGCCAAGACTGGCAATAGGGACATGGAATGTCACCTCTCTGGTGGGGAAGGAGCCTGAATAAGTGCGTGAGGTTGAGAGGTACCGGCTAGATATAGTCGGGCTCACCTCTACGCATGGCTTGAGCTCTGGAACCAGTTTCCTGGAGAGGGGCTGGACTCTGTCTCAGTCTGGAGTTGCCCCTGGTGAGAGGCGGCGGGCTGGGGTGGGTATTCTAATATCCCCTCGACTTGCTGCCGGTACGTTGGGGTTTTTCCCGATGGATGAGAGGGTTTGTTCCCTGCGCCTTAGGGTCGGGGAACGGGTCCTGACTGTCATCTGCACTTATGCGCCGAGTCTAGCAGAGGCTCCCGTCCGCGAGATCTTCAACGCACACCTCTGGCAGAGCTTCAACAGCATTCCAAGGGAGACTGGGGACATTGAGTCCGAATGGACCATGTTCAGCGTCTCCATTGCCGAAGCTGCTGCATTGAGCTGCGGTCGCAAGGTGGTTGGTGCCTGCCGTGGTGGTAATCCCCGAACCAAATGGTGGACACCAGAGGTGAAGGGAGCCACCAGGCTGAAGAAGGAGTCCTATCGGGCTTGGTTAGCCTGTGGGACTCCGGAGGCAGCCGACAGGTATCGACAGGCCAAGCGGAATGCGGCTCGGGCAGTGGCTGAAGCAAAAACTCGGGTGTGGGATGAGTTCGGGGAGGCCATGGAAAAAGACTTTCAGACTGCCTCGAAGAGATTCTGGCAAACCGTCAGGCGTCTCAAGAGGGGAAAGCGGTGCTCTACCTGCACTGTGTATAGTGCTGGCGGAGCACTGTTGACGTCGACTGAGAAAATTGTCAGGCGGTGGAAGGAATACTTCGAGGACCTCCTTAATCCCACTGACATGTCTTCCGAGGAGGAAGCAGAGTCTGGGGATAAGGGGAGTGACCCGACAATTTCCGGGGACGAGGTCACTGAGGCAGTTAAACAACTCCTTGGTGGCAGGGCCCCTGGTGTTGATGAGGTCCGCCCCAAGTTCCTGAAGGCTCTGGACGTTGTAGGGCTGTCCTGGTTGACACACCTCTACAATGTTGCGTGGAGATCAGGGGCAGTACCTGTGGACTGGCAGACCGGGGTGGTGGTCCCCATCTTTAAGAAGGGAGACCAGAGGGTGTGTTCCAACCACAGGGGGATCACACTCCTCAACCTCCCTGGGAAAGTCTATGCCGGGGTGCTGGAAAGGAGAGTTTGTCCGCTAGTCGAACCTCGGATACAGCAGGAACAATGCAGTTTTCGTCCTGGTCGCGGAACACTGGACCAGCTCTTTATCCTCTCCAGGATACTTGAGGGCGCATGGGAGTTTGCCCAACCAGTCTACATGTATTTTGTGGACTTGGAGAAGGCATTCGACTGTGTCCCTCGGGGTGTCCTGCGGGAGGTGTTGCGGGAGTATAGGGTGTCTGGCCCATTGCTACGGGCCATTCGATCCCTATACAACCGTTGCAAGAGCTTGGTTCGCATTGCCGGCAATAAGTCGGACTCGTTCCCGGTGGGTGATGGGCTCCGCCAGGGCTGCCCTTTGTCACCGGTTCTGTTCATAATTTTTATGGACAGGATTTCTAGGCGCAGCCAAGTGGCGGAGGGCTTTCACTTTGGTGGCCTCAGAATCTCATCTCTGATTTTTGTGGATGATGTGGTTCTGTTGGCTTCATCGGGTGGGGGCCTCCAGCTCGCACTGGAACGGTTCGCAGCCGAGTGTGAAGCAGCGGGAATGAGGATCAACACCTCCAAATCTGAGGCCATGGTTCTCAGCTGGAAAAACGTGGAGTGCCCACTCCAGGTCGGGGATGAGTTCCTGCCCCAAGTGGAGGAGTTCAAGTATCTCGGGGTCTTGTTCGCGAGTGATGGGAGAAGGGAGCCGGAGATCGACAGACGGATTGGGGCTGCAGCTGCAGTAATGCAGACGTTGCACCGGTCCGTCGTGGTGAAGAGGGAGCTGAGTGTAAAAGCGAAGCTCTCATTTTACAGGTCGATCTACGTCCCTACCCTCACCCATGGCCACGAGCTGTGGGTAGTGACCGAAAGAACGAGATCGCGGATACGGAAGCGGCAGAAATGTGCTTCCTCCGAAGGGTGGCTGGCCTCTCCCTTAGAGATAGCGTGAGAAGTTCGGCCATCCGGGAGGGGCTCGGAGTAGAGCCGCTGCTGCTCCACATCGAAAGGAGCCAGCTGAGGTGGTTCGGGCATCTGACAAGGATGCCTCCTGGGCGCCTCCTGGGTGAGGTTTTCCGGCCATGTCCCACCGGGAGGAGGCCCCGGGGCAGACCCAGGACACGCTGGAGAGATTATATCTCTCAGCTGGCCTGGGAACGCCTTGGTGTTCCCCCGGATAAGTTGGAGGAGGTGGCTGGGGAGAGGGAGGTCTGGGCCTCTCTGCTTAGGCTGCTGCATATCGCACAGCCCTACCTTAGTGTATGAAGAAGACTCTCCATTTACATGAACAAATTGGAGTCTATTAGATATGATAAAAACCACTGCAGTGCAGTACCTGTAATACCTACAGCATGCTCTAATCGCGCTAATAGGATATTATGGTCAACAGTATCGAATGCTGCACTGAGGTCTAGCAGGACAAGCACAGAGATGAGTAAGAAGATCAGTTGTAACATGCCTCAAAATTTGTGGGCTAAGTAACACTAAACTCAGTTTATGTATTAGGATATACAGGGACACAGGATACATTCTTGATATCAGCTGAGGCAAAAACAATTAACTTATTTGTATTAATTGCTTGCTCAGAAACGCAACAGTATCAGCATCATTATTTTTAACATTTGCCAGCACTCAAAGAGCACACAAGATGAAGTACATCTTACTCACAGTGGAGATGAGTTTAATCGTAATGTCTACATGTATTTATATGTATAAGATTCTACTGCATGTCAAATCGCAAACAGATTATTATTTTATAAATTTTGCAAGTCTGTGTTAATTTTTGAGCAGCTGTAAATGTAGCTAGCTATTTTATTATATCTAATAAAATATACTATTTTATTATATCATGCTATTTTATTAGATATAGAAAAGCTGGAGCTTAATAGGCCACAGCTCAAAGGAACAGTATTGACGTGTATGCAGTAGCGTTTTTTGATATGGGCGACATATTAAAAACCAGCCAGAGCGGCATTGTGGTGGGGGCGGCATCACGGGTATTGGCAAAAAAAGTTGCTCATACTCATGCTGCCCCGACATCATGCCAGCGCATTTTGGGGATGGCATAGGCACCGATCTGTGTTCTTATGCCATTTGCTGGGAGTAAGGGCGCCCTCCGTTTGCCTGCTGCTTGCGGCACAGGAAGGAGACGGCGGGGCGGAGGGGGATTCTCTGGCTGGCTGGAGCACCATCTAATAACCAACTTCCAAAATAAAACAAAATAAAAACAAACCAACAAACACCAGACATTATGATACAGACTTATAATTTGCACCAATGTTTTTTTTTAATTCTATACGTGAAAAGTGAGCGTGGGAGCCGTCGGTGTGCCTGCTCGCTGCTGAAGTTAAAGTAAACTTTATTGTCATCTCCGCTATATACAGTACAGTGTATAGAGAGACGAGACGATGAGGATCCAGTTACAGCAGTGCAAGTAAACAAACAATAAATATAAGAAGAGTAAGAAAATAAATATACACTTTAGGACTCGGGGTAAAGGGATCAATAACAATTTAAAGTTTATAATTTACAGTTTGATGATTTAAAGTCTCACACACAACCTGTCGAAAGGAGGGGGGGGGGGCTGGTTCCAAATAGAGCACATTTCATTCATAATGTTGTAAATCCAAGGACATTATGTATTCATGATTGAAATCCTGGATTGTGCAAAATCCCAGAAATAAACCCTAGACAACACAAATCTGTGAACTAAGGTGTTGGTCTATTAGGTTATGTTGTGGTGATCCTCGGGTTGGGGGATGGGTGTTCATACTGGAGTGCAAAATTAAAACTAATGGAAGAAGAACGAGAAAAGTTCAAAGCCATCAGGTGCTCAGATTAGAAAAAAGAGAAAAGAAGAGGAGGAGAAACGAGCAAAAGATACAGGTAAGCAGATGTGTGATTGGATAATGGCAGGTTATGTATCCTGAAACAAACACAATCAGAATGCTTGATTAATCTTTAAGGAAATTATGTGGGTTACAGTTTCTCCAAGAATGGTAAAAATAGTAGCAATAACAAACTAAACTCCAAACCAGGGGTCGGCAACCTTTCTGATGATGAGTGCCATCTAAAATTTCCTCAGAAGTCAATGTGTCATATAATTGCATTAGCAATAAATTTAATAACGCTCTATATGAACAGTTACACACTATATAGAACAACTTTATAGAATTATATTTGTTTGCAGATGTAGGCAGCTATCAGCGAATAGTTATCAGCTGTTTGGAAACAACAAAGACTTTTTATCCATAACAGCAAATGAACTGAACAACAGAAAATGCAAATGCTATTTATGGTCTCCTCACAACAATGATAAGAAAAATAAACTGGGCCAATATGACATGTTTGTTGATACAGAGACACACATGTTAATGTGATCTCTGGTCTCCCACTCAGAGACACAGGTCTCCCAGTGTCCAGCATTCAGAGGCTACCTGAGGACTCACACAGACATGTAGAGCCAAATACTGTCAATAAGGCCTCTACAATGTTCTGAAGACAGTTAAACCTGTCAGGTAGTGATGTCCAGCAGGTGAACATGCAGCTCCATGAACACGCACAGCTGTGGATTCCAGCTGTGTTCGTAGTTCTGCAAACTTTGACCCCACAGAGTCGAGCTTTTCAGTTCAATCAGCTGCATTTCGATGTCCTCTTTGTCCAGCCAGTTAATGCGAGACAAATCCAGCTGACAAACCTTTCTGGTTTGATCAGAAAAGAAAACATTGGTCCAAACACCTGAAAGTCCCAAAAACACATTGTGAATTCTGTCTCGAGTCTACAGATGTATCCGTGGTGCTGATGCTGCGCTGAGCGGACAGCTCCTGAAGTATTTGAAGTGTCGAAATGTGGAAATTTCAACATCGCTTGAAAAGACTGCCAGTTAGCAACGTCAAAAACATTCCAGAGTATAAAAGAGCGTGTATAAAAAGGGTGTAACTATTGCAGTTTTTACAGTGTATTACACGGAGGAGTTGTACAGTGAGATGGCCACAGGAAGGAATGATTTCCTGTGTCGTTCAGTGGTGCTTTTTGGTAATCTCAGTTTAGCCAGTATGTCATGGAGTGGGTGTGAGGTATTATCCATGATTGTCCTTATCTTGGACAACATCTGCTTCTCAGACACCACCCTAACGGAGTCCAGCTCCATCCCCAACACATTACTGGCCACGTGGATCAGTTTATTTAGTCTGTTGGCATGTGTGACCCTCAACCTGCTGCCCCAGCATGCAATAGCAGAGAGGATAGCACTGACCACAACAGAGACACAACAACATAACATTAGTTAGTAGGGATAGTGAAAATTTCTGTTTATGTTTGTTAGTCACTTGGCTATGATAGTAAACAGTAGACACTGATGTAGCTTACTGAATCTTTTGGACTGTGTTCAGCACAATATTAATTAGTCATTGTCAATTGTTGATTTGGCCTGTTCTCATTGTATAACGAATTATAATGGTTGTTTGTTAGCTGTTTGCATTCCATGTGTACTCGCTGTCTCTCTCTCTCTCTATATATATATATATAGAGAGAGAGAGATATATAGATATTAATATATTATATAGATATAGATATATTAAGAAAGCCCAATATTAAGAAAGCCCAGCAGAGGATGTACTTCCTGAGGCAGCTGAAGAAATTCAACCTGCCAACACGGACGATGATGCAATTCTACACTGCAATCATCGAGTCCATCCTCGCCTCCTCCATCACCGTGTGGTACGCTGTAGCCACTATCAGGGACAAACAGAGACTGCAGCGTGTTTTGCGCTCTGCTGAGAAGGTGATTGGCTGTAGACTCCCATCTCTGCAGGACCTGTACACCTCCAGGACACTGGGGCGTGCAGCTCGGATCTCAGCTGACCCTTCTCACCCTGGACACAGTCTGTTTGACCTGCTCCCCTCAGGCAGGAGGCTCCGGTCCATTCGCACCAGAACCTCTCGCCATAAGAACAGTTTCTTCCCCTCTGCTGTTGGACACATGAACAATAACCTTATGACTGTTCCCACCACTAACACATGACCCTACGCTGTGTTCACTGCATCATTCCATGTTTGGCACTGATCACCACCTGCACTCATGTATATATCATGTATATATCTATCTATCTACTTAGCACTTTTAATTCTTATTCTCATTTTTATTTTCATGTCCATTTAAGCTTAATTTATAACAGTATTTCTAAAAGTATGTTTGCACTGAAGCACCGCAGCAATTTCCTAATGTTGTAAACCCGCTCAACATTTGGCAATAAAACCCTTTCTGATTCTGATTCTGATTCTGATATATACAGTGGCTTGCAAAAGTATTCGGCCCCCTTGTTTGCCCAGGGCATCATAAAGGCTAGGACCGCCATTGCGTGTATGGATATTAGAAACAACACTAGATGGTCAAAGTGCCAGCTACTGGTTGAGAGAGAAGTATATCAAGACATTAGGAATAGCCTGAGCTGCTCTTAATGTCTCACACTGCTGAAATGCTTGGCACTGCACAAAGTTAATTTTGCATGCATAACTTTCATCGCATAACATTTCTTTCATAGAATAAAATACTATGTTGCATCAGAAAAACTGCACTTAGTAATATTGCACTTAAGGGAGACTAGACAAAGGCTACCATGGTATATTGGATATGTGTGTGTCTGTTTGCACGTGTGTCTGCAGAGACCATGTTGTAGACTGACAGCAGTATGAAGGAAAGACCTGCGAAATCTCTCCGTCCCACACCATGGGTGCCGCAGCCACTGAAGGAGCTGCTCAGTGCTGTCACAGTCTGCTGCATGGGGTGGGAGATGTTGTCCAACAGGGATGGCAGCATAGCCACCATTCTCCTGTCACTCACCACCTCCACTGGGTCCAGAGGGCAGAACAGAGCTGGCCCTGTGGATCAGCCTGTTCAGTCTCTTCCTGTCCCCAGCAGAGATGCTGCCGCCTCAGCAGACCACACCGTAAAAGATGGCTGAGGCCACCACAGAGTCATAGAAGGTCTTCAGGAGTGGGCCCTTCACGCCAAAAGACCTGAGTCTCTGCAGCAGGTACAGCCTGCTCTGCCCTGTCCAGTAGAGGGCGTCTGAGTTATGAGTCCAGTCCAGTTTATTGTTCAGATGAACACCAAGGCACCTGTAGCTGTCCACAGTCTCAATGTCCATACCTTGGATGTTCAGTGGTTGCAGTGGAGGATGTTTGTGCCTGTGGAAGTCTACCATCAACTCCTTGGTTGTTCAAGTGTTGATTCTTAGGTAGTTCAGCTGGCACCAGTCCACAAAGTCTTGGGTCAGTCCTCTGTACTCCTTGTCGTCCCCTATCAGTGATGAGGCCGACTATTGCAGAGTAATCAGAGAACTTGTGCAGGAAGCACTGGGTGGAGTTGTGGGAGATGTCTGCAGTGTAGATGGTGAAGAGGAACGGAGCCAGAACCGTTCCCTGTGGGGCCCCCGTACTGCAGACAACACTGTCTGACACACAGCCCTGAGGTCTCACATACTGTGGTCGGTAGGTGAAGTAGTCCAGTATCCATGTTGTGAGGTGATGGTCCACTCCTGAGTTCTCCAGCTCAGGAGTTCAGAATATACCAAAGTGATCCACTGTCCCCACCATTGTGGATGCATATGCATCAACCCCTTCAGCCAACCCATTGCAAGGAGATGATGTGGCTACAGATTGAGGAGCCAGGCAGTACTTAGGAGTACTGAAGAGTTTCAGTCAGGTTTCAGAGCTCATCACCAGTGTTGGTCAAGTTACTTGAAAAAAGTAATCGGTAACTAATTACTGATTACTTCCCCAAAAAGTAATCCCGTTACTTTACTGATTACTTATTTTCAAAAGTAATTAGTTACTTAGTTACTTTTTTAAAACACGATTTACAACCTGAAGAGGTGATAAAGCGATAGATCTTTCAGCCCAAATCTGCTTTTTCTACATAATCCATCATACAAAATGTAATCAAATGGAAAAGTCTCTTTTTAAAACTTGTTTTAGCAGTTTTAATCTTTTAACTTTATGCATCAAGCAAATATTTAATTATATGCAACATTCTCTGACTTGAATAAATTAGTTTAACATTTTAAACCTATTTTTTTTTTTTTTTTTTTTTTTGCCTGTCCCGTTTGGCTCTTTTGCCATCAGAATTGTTGTCTAAAGGCAAAGAAAGATGCCCAACGGATTTACTTTACCAAATTGACCATCCCAGCCTTGCCGTAATGGTCCACTTGATTCACCTTTTATTGTTCATTTTATTTTTACTTACTGAATACGGGACAGACTTGACTGGGGGAAAGAAGGGGAGAAAGAAAGAGGGAAAGAGAAACAGCTGAGAAGAGGGATGGGGGAGAAGGGCAAAAAACAAAAACCAACAGAATGAGCAGGAAAAAAAAAGAAGGAAAAAAAAATGCATATATCGATCACGTGGATCACCTGCTGAGAAAGAAAAAAGAAAACAAGCAGAAGAGAACAAGAGTAATAGAATAAACAACATCACAATGATATATGGGAATATGACAGTAAATACTAAATATTAAACATTATTGTGCAGCACATAAGATCAACAGAACACAGTGTGCTTTTAGGTAGGAGCCAAAAAGGGTGTAGTTTGTGTGTGTGAGCACCCGTGTGTACACCTGTGAGCATGGACGCGCTTGTTTTTTTTTTTTTTTAAAGGTTCCTTCATGTAATGATCTGCTAGAGGGTGTGGGGGGGCCACAGCCCCATCCTCCAGGGCATGAAGCAGGTATGGAGGAGATCAAAACTCCAGACATCCAGAGGCCCCCAGAACACAAGAGACCAAGGAAGACCAACAGAGGGGCAGCCGCGCCACTGTCCCAGAAAGAGCTGAGGAGAGTCCCAGATGAGGGCTCACTCAGCAGCCGCGGAGCAGAAGCCAGGGGGGGTTGCAGTGACGCGCCCGTGAGCTCCGCCGGCAGCCAGCCGTGCCTGAGTGACTGAGCCCCAGGCCGAGAGGCCGGGGGCACCCCACCTCCGAAGTTAAAACCTATTTTCTGCACATTCCAGCACATAAAATAAAATATTTTTTGTGTTTACACTCAGTCTTTCAAATAGATACAAGTAAGACACAGCAGAACATAAATAAAGTCAAAGACTCAGCGGTCCTGTTGCTCTATTTTCACCTGTAAAGCAGGAGTGGGGTAGGCGGAGGGTTACCCTGGTGCAGGTGTGCCGCGGTCAGTTGAAGAATTCGCGAGTTTCTCTGTGAGTTTCCCGTCACGTCGTAGCGCACTCTTTGCTTGCTTGGAAGTTTAGGGGTTTTTTCACTGTAAAAAGAAGTTTTCTTCCCACGCACAACGGACACTAATGTTTTGTTCACTTTTTATGGAATCAAACTCAAAGTAAGGTCAGTACTTCCACGCTTTAAACGCTGCACGCTCATACTCTCTCCCACAATCGATATGTGATCCATTGTTGATCTGCACACAGCTGTTGTCACCAACAGCGCACTCGCTTACATGAGACATTCTCGCAAAACAATCACAATTTTAGTAACGCTGTAACGCAGCGTTCCTACGGGAAAGTAACGGTAATCTAATTACCGTTTTTGCAATAGTAATCCCTTACTTTACTCGTTACTTGAAGAAAGTGATCAGATTATCGCCCATCTCTGGACATGATCATATTAATATATAACAAACTATGCTGTAAACAATTAATGTTGTTCCGAAAAGCATGAGGTGGTCAATTCTGTAGCAAGTTGTGTCTATGAAAGTGTCCAGTGCCAGTATATGTAGGAATTAGCAGCAGCTTCCAAGGCTTGATCAACCTCCATTGCTACAGAACAATTTAAATTGTTAACCTATTTTGTGTTTACTGAAAAAGGCTTTTTTGTATTATTCTGAAATGTACGTTCAGTTTTGAGTAACCTTACCTTTTTTTTGTTTTTTTTTACCTCTGGCACTTCACCACTTACCTTTGTACGATTTCAAGCTGTTCATTGGACTTGAACAACTTGAGTTGCAATAAATAACTGGAAAAATTGGGGTGTTGTAAAACTTTTGAGCAGTTGTTTACATGTGGTAAGAGTGAAAAACAAAACATGGTGTTCGGGAAAGTAGTCATTATTCCATTTCACAGATAGTTGCAAAATGAAAGCAGTCTCTCCCTGTGCTTTCCTCATCATTACATCTGTGTGCTGCCTTGTGGGAAGCAATGTCCATCAACAAAGCACATAACTGTGTAGTGGTTTTCTTTTTGATGCTAGTATTTTCTTGTCTGCTAATGAATGTAGTAACCTGGCAGAATTTTTTGGCCTCAGGAGTGGTTAGGACAGTATAACTAAAGTGCAACTTTAATGTATTTTCACCACCCATTCAGGTTTTCTATTAATATGCCATGTTAGTGCTACCATTAAAAGACCTAGATGTAACAATATACTATTCACACATCATCAATAGCACTTTGAAAAATTAAGCTATAAGTTGTCTGCACTGACAACGGATTTCAAACGTGTGAAACCTACTTCATATGCCGCCGAATCCTGCAGAGTGTGACGCTGTCACTGCAGCACATCCATCTTTATTCCCACATCTGGGATCTTGTGGATACACATTCAAAAATACCAGCCCTATAAAAAAGTGCTGAGAGTTGCATCTCAATCTTCACTTCATAGTTAGCAACTCTTTCACTCCCACCCTCACCCCACCCCCCAAAAACCCCCACATGTTTAGAATTGCATAAAAATAGTTTGTTGCTGATGCTTGGGTTTTATATAGTCCCAGAGCCATGTTCATGTAAATGTCATGGCATAGTGTGACTACCCTATCTCCCTTAGTGATCAGTCTTCAGTCAGAGTTCAGTCATTCAAGCAGAGCTGCTACTCCTCAATATCGAAAGGAGAAAGTTGAAGTGATACGGGCACATTCAATTTAATAAGCTAGGGGAGGTGGCTGTGGAGAAGAGGGTCAGGGCCTCTCTGCTTAGCTTGCTGTTCCCACCCAGCCTCAGATAAGCTGAAGAAAATGGATGGATGGATTTATACTATTTTCCCTGTTCTACATTAGGTATACCACAGATGCAAGGTCTATTCAGTGTGGAAAAATATGTTCTAAGAATAGCCGCTGTGTACACTTCAGCATTTAGGATTTACAAGATGAGGTTTTCTGCTAAAGGCTGAAACACCAGCATCTTAACATTTACTGTTACATCTGCTTGCCTGGATCTAGATCTTTGAATCTGTCTACTCTAGTTAGTTTACTATTTGGCCTGATATGAAACAGTGGATTCTCAGTCAAAAAAAAAGTCCAATAAGTGCCAGAAAAGGAATAGTCAAACAGCTAAACCGAGACTGCATGCAGTCCTCCCAAAGACTAACAGTAAATTGGCCAAATATCGGCATACATCATCTGCTGATGGTTAAGAAGTTGTCGTAGACTGCCCACTGCTTCACTAAGTGAATGGGTTAAATGCAGAGAGCAATTTCCCCACGGGGCTCAATAAAGTACAATAAAGTACACACTTTCTTCTTCTTCTTCTTCTAGACAGAAAATGGAATGAGAGTGGTGTTCACCGCACACAACAAGACGTGCCAAAGAAAACACCCAAATAATCATAATTTAGCACAGATTACAAAATAAATGCTGGACTACACCACATATACTTAGAATTAAATACAAATAACTTAGCTTGTGTAAGTACTGGTTATGTAATAATAATAAATTGCATTTATATGGTGCTTTTTGGGGCCCTCAAAACACTTTACAATGCCCCTATTCATTCACTCTCACACACTGGTGGAGGCAGCTACAGTTGTAGCTACAGCTGCTCTGGGCAGACTGACAGAATCACGCCATCAGCCCCTCTGGCCAACACCAGCAGGCGGCAGGTGAAGTGTCTCGCCCAAGGACACAACGACCAAGACTGTCCAAGCCGGGGCTCGAACCAGCAACCTTCCGATTACAAGACAAACTGCCAACTCTTTGAGCCACAATCGCCCTTGGATTTTCTCATTTGGAATAGAATAGAATAGAATAGAATAGAATAGCCCATTATTGTGCTCTACACCGACTGTGCAGGAATAAAATGTAAATAGTAAGACAGCAGGGATAAATAACAAACATAAGAAATATATACAATCAACAGAAAGGCACATATTGGAGAATCACACTAATCATGTACAAGTGTCAAAAACTCACTAAAGCTTGTGTATCAAATATGATGTACTTGGCTTTACCAAGTTAATAATGTGGTCAGTGATAAGTGGGAGTGCTGCTCATCCTGGTCCAAGCAGTCCTTGCTTTCCCCCAAAAAAGGCCCTTTTGTCATCAGGAAATTGAGGATTTCATTAGTTCTGGAAAACCTGGTTTTAAATCACTTCAAAGTCACAATTAATGTCCTTTACTATGTTCTTGAAATTAGCCCAAAAATGCTTTGAGTTTGAACCCCAAATTTACGCAGTTATGACCACAGACATACAATTCATGATAAGTCTTTTGTCTTATTACTATTTTATGCATTGTAAATGAATTGTAAATGAAGTCACCATAAAAGTGATTTTTGTCTTTTATTTTGTTTGCATGAATATACACATAATGTCTAAAAATGTGTTTAATTTTTCTACAGTAATGGCTCAGGGACATCAGAAGATCTCTTCTGGAAGCTTGATGCTTTGCAGACATTCATCAGAGATCTCCACTGGCCAGAAGAAGAGTTTGGAAAACACCTTGAGACCCGACTGAAGCTGATGTCTAGTGACATGATAGAATCCTGTGTCAAACGGTAAGATGAGGTGTGACTGCTAGAAAACAGTTGTAGTGTATATATTGTAGTAGTGATATTTGAATTGAAAATGGGTTTGAAACATGACTATGGGCAGAAATCTGTGCCATCAGAAACTGAATTTGAATAAGTTAAATTTGAATTTGAATTGCTCAGATTGAATCTGAATTGTATTTTGAATAAATGCTTTTAAAAACTGAATTTGAATTAGCCTAATTTGAAATTCAATTTATTACATTATTACATTATTGAAAATGATCATCACTAAATTGAAATTGAATTTTATATTTTGAAAATGAATTGATTTGCTTTGAAACTGTATTTTATCCTTTAAAAATTTTAGCTCTCGAATAATTTCAGATTCACTTCTCACCATTCAGTTTCAGTTCCAAAATTCAGTTTTTTGGAACTAACATCCGGTTCCAGTTCAAGAGTAATCGAGTGCAGATTAATAGAACTACGTTTTACTAGCGGACCGAAAGTGTTACCGACGGGAATCTACAGCATCTTGAGCTGAATTAAGACTTCAGAAGTCATTCGTCATGTCGAATGACCAGCGGATAAACTCTCAGGTTGGTAATAAATGTATTACATGTATAAGAACAAGCGTCATGTTAACAAATGATAGCCATACAGTAACTTTTATGCTTATTGTAGCTGTTAGCTAAAAACACTAATTTAGCGTAGTTTGCCCTGGATTCAGCTTTGACAACAAATATGATCGACTGTTTCTAGTAGAATTCCAAAGTTGTCATCTTGGACCCTCTCAGAGTACCCCCTCTGTATGCTTGCAGAGACCCCTACAGTAGGGAAACATGCAAAACGGTGTCCAAACCTTTGTGTTTTAGATTTATTTATGTCTTACACAGCATCCCAACTCTTTAGCTAACTTAATAACTTTAGCTAAAGTGAATAGTTAGTGTAATTCATTAGTGCAGCATTACTGGATCATCTCTGTTTGAAGTGGTATAATATGATATACAACTATCACTGTGTATAACTACCATAATAATTCTTAGGGTACTGAGCGCATGCTTAATTCGTTTTTTATGAATGAAAGGTGAATCTGAAATTATTCGAGAGCTACAATTTTTAAAGCATAAAATACAGTTTCAAAGCAAAGCAAATGAATTCATTTTCAAAATATAAAATTCAATTTCAATTTAGTGATGATCATTTTCAGACCAATAAATTGAATTTCAAATTAGGCTAATTCATATTCAGTTTGTAAAAGCATTTATTCAAGTTACAATTCAGATTCAATTCGATTCAAATTCAGTTTCTGATGGCACAGATTTCTGCCCATACATGACTGGTAACATGTTTGAAGAATTACTATTACAGTTTTAGGGAACTATACTTTGTGTCAGGGGAGAGGAAGAGAGGGAAAAATATAAAAGAAATGAGTGAGAAAAGTTTTTCTTTTTTTAATAACTGAACAAATGTACTAAAAGGTAGTCAGAAAAAGTAAAAATACTTCTGTAACTGGGCTATTTTCATGTTCATATGATTAGATTTCCGATATAATTGTTACTTTGGGTCATTATTGGGTCACACTTCTAAATGGCTATAGCCTGGAAAATTCCTTCACTAGGACAAGGACAGCCTTTGAGGCCAAGCTTCAGAGGAGCAGCCGGACCACAGACTTCCGAGTGCCTCAATCCATCTGCACCATGTTTAATGTCATGGTGGACGCCAAGGTCCAGTCAGCCAAGCTGTGTGCCATGGACCTGGGGCAGGAGGTAGGAAATACTAAATATCTACCGTAAACGCACTTGCTTTCAGAGTGGATTTCCCTCCAGTTTAAAATGATTCATATTGGACATCACACAATTTAAATCTTGGATACACTTGAGGTCAAAAGTTTGAATGTCATGGTAATTTGGAGCTTAAATCTTTTAATAGATAGAGCTAAATGTTCTACAGTGTATTTTAACTTGACTTGAAGGTCCAGGACTATTCACTTCTTATTAGTGATCATGACTAACTGACAACTGGTAGTTTTTCTTTGCCACCATAAGGATTTATATTACTTGGCACAATCGTAAAGTCCAAAGACGTCAGTCTTGTAGATTTACAGGTCTCTTGAAGTTGCTTCTAAAAGACTGAAGACCACTAATTCAAACAATTGTATGTAAGTACTAGTTCTTTGGATGTATCACCACTTTGCCAAAGTTTCAAAGAAAACCCAAACTTTCACTCTGAGATGAGAGAAAATCGTTAGGTTGTTCAGAAACAACCTAACACAGAATTTGAACGACCTTACACTAGTCACCCAACAATGTGATGCTGGATGTCTGCATTTTGAAACTACAATATTGAGATGATAGACTCCAGAATCCTGCAAAATCTTAATTCACCTCAGTGTTTTCATTGGTGGTTTTTGTTTGTTTGTTTGTTTTGTTTGCAGGTCATATAAACAAGACCAGGCTGTACAAAATATACCTTGATAGGTTGGAGCTAGATTTACTCATGTGCAGCGGCTGAAAGCCTTCTTTTGACATTCAAAAGATGCTGGATTTACTGAAAGTTTTGGACAGGAGTATTTTTTTTTAACTCACTTTCATGAGAAGAATATCACACAGGTTTTAGAGATGACATGCTATGAAAAATTTATTTTCACTCCTGAATAGGCAGTCAGTCCAGTCTTAAAAATATCTGCAGCTCATGCTATATATAATAACTATGCCACGGCAAATTAATAATTAAATACTATTTAGTGTAAAAACTTCCAGTGTTTCTTTTCAGTGGCTGGTGTCAAACAGAGGTTACCAAGTGTAATCTACTGAGGGTGAACAGTCTAACATTTTTTTCTTCCTCTTATTCTTCTGCAGAGGCAATATCACTCCCAAATCAACAATCTAATTGAGGAGACGGTGAAGGAGATGATTACTCTGCTAGTAGCTAAGGTACAAAAGTACACTACATGTTCCTAGCATGGTTTCAGTTCTTGTTGAAAAGACAAACAAATGACAGCAATAAAACCTAAACCAGGCATTCAAAACAACTACAGAGAGACATAATATAACAAAAAGGCTCATTTTAAACTATTACAATTTCATTTAAATGTATGAATGCATGGTTAGCCATCCGGGTAAAGAAATCATCACTCATCTGGACATAGGATTTTCAATGGAAGAGATGTTTCATCACTCATCCAAGTTAGCTCTTTAGTCTGAGGCTAAAGAAGTCACCAAAAGACACGAAAAATTCAAAAGCACCATAAAGACTTAATGAGATGAGATGATAACGACAAGAATCCAATTTTATATACGACTCACAATTTGTGATAGCTTATGTTCCCAAATGTAAAGTCATTTCTCTGAGGCTTCTTTTTCCTCTCTTCTTTCCTAGTTTGTCGTCATTCTAGAGAGTGTGTTAACCAAGCTTTCCAGATATGATGAGGGAACACTTTTCTCTTCTTTCCTGTCTTTCACAGTAAGTAGTACATGTGTGTGTGTGTGTGTGTGTGTGTGTGTGTGTGTGTGTGTGTGTGTGTGTATATATATATATATATATATATATATATGGCCTTCTAGTAGTTTCCTGTTTGATATATTTCCACTGCACTACATCAATTACATCATATTACATTATAATGGTGTGCTCAACTTAAAACCTCAAAGAGTTTCCTTTTCAGAAGAAAACAAACTATACAGTGTTGTGAAAAAAAAGTTTGTCCCTTCCTGATTTTGTATTCTTTTGCATATTTGTCGCACTTAAATACTTCAGGTCATCAAATAAAAAAATAACTACTAGACAATGATAATACAAGTAAACTCGAAATGCAGTTTCTAAATGAAAGTGTATATGACTAGGGAGAAAAAAAACCTAAACCTACCCCCACCAAATATTTTAACGAAATCATTTAACCTTTAAAGAGTTAAAAGAATTCCAGCAGTTCCTGAAAGTGGCTCTGTGCTTTTAAGTGATATTAGAGTCACCTGAGGTATGATGTCACAGCAGCCCTGTGAAAATGAAAGTTGTTTCAGAGAAGAGAGAGTGAACGAATATGGTGGGGCTGTACAGACAACAGGCATTTTTTTGGATATTTGGAGTTTTATTTTTATTTATTTTTATTTTGCTGTTTGCTTTGTTGTTTTCTGTATTTGCTTAGATTCTGATGTGTCGACCTGCCTGGGATTACCATAATCACCCTAATATCACTGAAAAAGCACAGAGTTGATGCTTTCAGGCACTGTTGGAATTTTTAGATTGCGGCAATGCTCAAGAGCTAGATAATTGGACCTAAAACTTTGGATTAAATAGCAAAGGTCTGACAAAGTGGAGTACACCAGGAGATCCTCAAGAGCCAGACATCATGCCACAATCCAAGGAAATTCAGGAACAAATGAAAAACAAAGTAATTGAGATCTCTCAGCATTAAAAAGTTTTAAAGCCATTTCTAGAGCTGCGGGACAGCAGCGAACCACAGAGAGACCCTTTATTTATAAATGAAGAAAACATGGAACAGTGGTGAACTTTCCCAGGAGCGGCCGGTCGACCAAAATTAACCGGAAGCAAAGTGATGACTCATTCAAGAGGTCACAAAGGACCCCATAACAACATCCAAAGAACTGCAGGCTTCACTTGCCTGAGTTAAGGTCAGTGTTCATGACTCCACCATAATAAAGAAGCTGGGCAAAAATGGTTCCAAAGTGAAAGCCAAAAGCAATACAAAGACTCGTATCATTTTTCCGGAAAACATGTTGATGCGTCCCCATTACACCTGGTGTAAAAGTAAGACAGCATTTGAGACAAGGAACAGCATACCAACAGTAAAATATGGTTGTCTTACTATGATGGACTGGTTCTGTTTTGCTGCCTCAGGACCTGGAAGACTTACTATGGTAAATGGAACTGTGAATTCTGCTGTCTACCCAAACATCCTGAAGGAGAATGTGACATCAACCTAAAGTGCACTTGTGTTCTGCAGCAGGACAATGATCCAAAACACACCAGCAAGTCCACCTCTGAAACGCTTAAGAAAAACAAAATGAAGACTTTGGAGTGGCCTAGTCAAAGTCCTGAACTCAGTCCTGAATCTGATTGAACTGGTGTTGAACTGTGATGTTTTTTGGGTTTTTTTTGCCTGTCCCGTTTGGATCATTAGCATCAGAATTGTTGTCTCAAGGCCAAGAAAAATGCCAAGCAGATTTACTTTACCAATTGGATCATCATGGCTTTACCATATTGGTCCATTTGATTGACCTTTATTATGATTATGTATTTATTTTATTTGGTTTTCGGTTGTTACAGACGGGACAGACATGACTGGGGGATAGGACAGGGAGAAAGAATTTTAAAAAAAGGGAGGGAGAGAAAGAAAAATAGAGGGGAGAAGAGACGGTGAGAAAGGGAGAAAGAAAAAAAAAGGAAAAACAAACACAACACCTGGATCACCTGTATGGAGATAAGAAAAAACAGAAGAGAAAACAAACAAGAAAGAGCAACATAATAAAAACAACACCATCACAATAAACTAGCTAACAGTAGATAACAGTAGATACTAAATATTACATGTTGTTGTGCAGCACGCAAGATCGACAGCGCACAATGTGCTTTGAGGCAGCAGCCAAGAAAGGTGTAGTTTGTGTCCGTGAACACCCGTGTGTACACCTGTGTGCATACCTGTGTGGATCAGCACGCTTGTATTCAAAAGGTTTCTCCATGTAACGATCTGCTAGGGAGTGTGGGGAGTCATAGCCCCGTCCCCCAGGGCATGAAGAAGGTATGGAGGTGATCCAGGCCCAGACATCCAGAGGCCCCAGAATAGGACCCAAGGAGGACCACCAGGGGGGCAACCATGCCACCCTCCTGCGAAGAGCTGAGGAGAGCCCCAAATAAGAGGTCACCCAGCAGCCACGGAGCAGAGGCCAGAGGGGGTTACAGTGACGTGCCCGCGGGCTCTGCCGGCAGCCAGCTGTGCCAGAGAGGACCGGGCCTCAGGCCCAGAGGCCAGAGGTCTGAGGGCATCCCACCCCCCGGAAGGGGTCCAGCCGGGCCACAGGTGCCAGGCCCCGCCAATCGGCCACATACATGAGCGCCCAGCCCCAGACTAGAGATGGACCGATCCGATATTACGTATCGGTATCGGTCCGATACTGACCTAAATGACTGGATCGGATATCGGAGAAAAATAAAAAATGTAATCCGATCCATTAAATATCACGAAAGCACCTCACAAAACTTGCAACACGCCGTAACTCACCTCAGAACGTTAGCATGTCAGAGCAGTATGCATCACGTGATAGAGCGGCTGTGGCATGCGGGACCTGTCGGTGGTCTGGATAGCATTTGGAGCTTCGCTAGCAACCTGGCATTTCATCTCCGACAAAGTTATCCCCGAGAGAAGTAAAGCAAGTGTGTAAGTCCATCTCTGAATGTTTGTAAAGCATTCCTGCGTTAAGCTTAACGAGCGACTGCCTCTCGCTCTCCGGCTGCTACTTCAATCGTGAAACTGCTTAAATGATCAGCTGATCGGCTTTTCTGTCGCGAGTCCGTCTTTGTTTTTGGCCCACTTTGCACCAGAAAGAGGAAACCAACGGCTGAACAACAGCAGCACGTTTAAGCTTGATAAGCTGTTGTTAGAATTTATTTAATATTACTTTCTACTCGAGGATCTTTTTCTACGTAGCTGACGCTGGTAACTGTGCAGGGGCGGATCTAGCAAAGTTTAGCCAGGGGGGCCGATAGGGCATTAACTGGGAAAAGGGGGCACAAAGACATACTTTTCTTTCTTATTCTCATTTAAAATGTCTAGCTTTTAATAAATAATTATCTGACACACAAAGTTTTAATTTGATGTAAAATGAATAGAAGTCAATTACTGTATATAGTGACTATTAAGTCTAATATATATACCCTAGTAAGCTATAGTACTTTTTCCTTTGGGAAGGTACCATCTGTGCAGTCTGCAATTTTGTTGAAGAAAGATGTTGAATCTATTTAATATTTCTTGAAAAATAATTGATTTCTGTGCATTTTTTTTCACACTGCATCAAATTAAGGTTGATTACGTCGATTAAGCATCATGAGGTGGCGCGTGAGGGGTGGTTCCCTATTTTTTATTTATTTATTTTTGTTGTTGCTGGGAGTTGGAACCCTATTAGTTAGGTTGCTTAATATTTACGCTAAGTACTCTTTAAAATACCAGAATAGGGAGGATGGTGTAGGTCTAAGTTTTTTAGATTGATCAGTATTGCTGAACTATGAAATATTTTTTTTGTACACAGGTATAACAGAATAGCTTTAGTGTAGTTGTTGTTTTAAACTTGAGTATGAACTTGCAGACTTGCAAAATGCAGCAAGATATTTTAAAAAACAGTTTTGTTGATTAAAAAACACTATATCGGATTCATATCGGTATCGGCAGATATCCAAATTTATGATATCGGTATCGGTATCGGACATAAAAAAGTGGTATCGTGCCATCTCTACCCCAGACACCAAGAACCACCAACACACCAACGTCTGAGGGCATCAGCCACCGGCAGGGAGTGTGGTGAGGGGAGATAGACCCTGTGGTGAGGGGAGATAGGCCTCCATACCTCGAAGAGCCTGAGATATTCCCAGAGAGGTGGAGTCTAAGACCCAAGTTGACATATAGACACAGACGAACAGGCGCACGCAGACACAAACGTGCATTCCCACCTTCAGACAGATATAAATAGACACTGCACACACATTCACACTCCCCAAACATACTCTATATCCCAGGTCCGGGTACCCCTGCCCCCAGAGGGGCAAACCGTACCCAGACCCAGGAGATGTAACCCATCTGTCTGGGGTGGAGCAAAGCAGACCGCCTCCGTATCTACAGTAGCGGGGAGGCCCCGCATCCCAGACCCCAATCCGATGGCCAGCACCTCCTCCCAGCCCCCCAGCCCTGACGGTTAACAGAACGAGGGCATGGTGCTTCCTGCCAGAGAGCAGCACGTCTCCTCCCGAAAACCCTCAGTGTCTATATGCATTTAAAAATGAGGGTAGGGCAGTAGACACCCCCACACTCTGGAACCCACCAGGGCAAGGGGGCCCAGGCTAATGCAGACCGGGGCCCACAGCAGCACCACCCGGCCCCACAGAGTCCGGGGCATCCCAGAAAACTCTCCTGAGTTTTTCTGATAGCCGGTGGTAGCCGGTGTATCAGAAAAACTCAGGAGAGTTTTCTCCAAGCATGACATCCCGGTGCATTTCAGACCCAGCAACACGCTCAGACAAAAACTGGTTCACCCGAAAGACAAAACGCCAAAACACATGCCCAATGTGGTGTATGCTGTACAGTGCAGCGAGGAATGCCCAGATCTCTACATTGGAGAGACCAAACAGCCACTTCACAAGCGCATGGCACAACACAGAAGAGCCACCTCCACAGGACAAGACTCAGCTGTCCATCTGCATCTAAAGGATAAAGGACACTCTTTCGAGGATGCCAATGTTCACATTTTGGACAGAGAGGACAGATGGTTTGAAAGAGGAGTGAAAGAAGCCATCTATAATCCAGTTTTGAGTTCCCTCCCCAGATGCCTTAACGCCCACTCACATCCTGGGCCATCTGACCTCAGGAATTCGCATGATAAGGTGGGGCCAGGTTTCACAATGTGCTCACCCGAAACTCTGGCTGATTGGGACCCACAGCCAGTTTCACACCTTGGCTCAGGCAATTAGAGGATCATCAGGGGGTCCTTTTGTCCCTCTGTGGGGGGAAACTCCCACTAGGTTTAAATCTGGGACTCTCCACCATTTGACCTTAGAACTGAAGAAGTTTCTCGGATGAGAGGTGAAACGTCTTCAAGCAACTTAAAGAAGTCCAGACGCTTTTCTTTGAAAGCTTTGACCCCTCTACATTGTAGCCACAGCTGCCCTGGGGCGCACTGACAGAGGCGAGGCTGCCGGACACTGGCGCCACCGGGCCCTCTGACCACCACCAGTAGGCAAACACGGGGTTAGTATCTTGCCCAAGGATATTTGGCATGCAGCCAGGAGGCAGCCTGGGATCAAACCACCGACCTTCTGATTAGTGGCTGACCTGCTCTGCCACCTGAGCTACAGGTGTTTTGTTTTTCTATGAAAACATATATTCTCTAGTTCTATTTTGACTTCATTAGACATACTCATTGATTTACTTCTGTGAGTAGAAGAGCATGCATCAGCATTGAGCTCTGTGCCTCTGTCACCAAACAGCAATGGCAAAATTGCTCAGAGCTTCTAAAGAAAACATCAGAAACCAGTGGATGGTAGTTTTAACCTCCTAAAAACCATCTTTTACTGTAGTGTTGTATATGTTTCCTTTTTCTATTGCAAAGACAATTGACATGCGAGGTTCTACTGGCCTTTGCATTAGTAGCTGGCAGCTACCTAAACTAGCTATGATCTGAGATATTAAGTTATTATAAAAGCTGATGTAACCCAGTGAGTTTACATGACTCAGTAATGCACTACAACATGTTATTGTTAATTGGGATTTATCATTACTCTGTTAATCACTGAGTTGATCAAAAATGAATCAATAATAAAAGATAAATACTATAAATATAAGAATAAAACCCAAAGAGTATATTTAACACCCCTACTGGTTAGGAAGGAACAAGCCCCGCCTTCCCCTGCTCTGTACCGTCACGTGCTCAGACACAGAGAGAGACGGAGGTGCACGAGACCATCGCTGATTTTCACCGCCAAGCTTTTCGCTGGAAAATAACTATTAACTTGATAAATTGAGCAAATATCCATACCGGAGATCTGCATGGACCTTGGAGAAACGGACCTGATTTATTGTGAACATTTCGGACCGGAAAACGGAGATGGACCCAACAGAACGCTCCACAGAGATCTGTTACTTCCCTGTGGATTTCTCTCACCAACAGAGCATAAACCCGAGTGAGTCACAAAAACTAACAGACCACGCACAAGACAAAGTTCAGCTTCGGAAGTTGACTCCGACCAAACATTTGAGAAGAGGAAGATGAGTTTTATTACCCTGAACCTCCACAAGTGAAAGACAGACATTTTTACCAAGTATGTACCATACCGCCAACACAAGGATTCAAACAAAACAAATATCCTGTAAATGATAACGAACAACCTAACACATTACCGGACATGACAGACTTACCTGAGCATGAAACTGAAACATACTTACCTGAAGGCGAAATTGGAAGTTCAACTGACACCAACTTACCTCAAATGGACAGTGAAACAGACCTACCTCAGACAGAACGTGAAAGTGAAGCAAACTTACCACCAAGTGAAAGTGACACAAGCCTACAAAACAACACACCAAGTGAGTCTGAAACAGACACTCGAAAAGACAAAAATGTTTTGTCGACCAGTCTGTCAGATTCACCGTTGTCAGAGAACTCAACTCATCAACTTTCACCTGAAAGACAAGTTGAAAATGATGATGAACCTGAAACCTTGCAAACAGAAACACAGATCAGAAGATCTGAAAGAATTCGCCAACCATCCCAAAGACTCACTTATCCTCAGCTAGGTAACCCACTAGTAACAGTGGTTAAATCACTCTTTCAAGGATTGAACAAAGCTTTCATCGACTCCCTTGCTAATGATGTTGCCTATTCCACCAGAGCCATGCACGGGGACGTGCATGAGATTTAAGGGGGGAGGATGTAACCCAGTGAGTTTACACGACTCAGTAATGCACTACAACATGTTATTGTTAATTGGGATTTATCATTACTCTGTTAATCACTGAGTTGATCAAAAATGAATCAATAATAAAAGATAAATACTATAAATATAAGAATAAAACCCAAAGAGTATATT
Organism: Maylandia zebra; assembly: GCF_041146795.1. Taxonomy (NCBI): domain Eukaryota; kingdom Metazoa; phylum Chordata; class Actinopteri; order Cichliformes; family Cichlidae; genus Maylandia; species Maylandia zebra. Next base: position 2,791,191 of record NC_135171.1, on the reverse strand, counting down.
TAACACCCCTACTGGTTAGGAAGGAACAAGCCCCGCCTTCCCCTGCTCTGTACCGTCACGTGCTCAGACACAGAGAGAGACGGAGGTGCACGAGACCATCGCTGATTTTCACCGCCAAGCTTTTCGCTGGAAAATAACTATTAACTTGATAAATTGAGCAAATATCCATACCGGAGATCTGCATGGACCTTGGAGAAACGGACCTGATTTATTGTGAACATTTCGGACCTTGAAACCATCGCGATCTGCATGGGAGCGGATGAAGTGGACAAGATCCTCTCTGAGAGTTGAACATTAGAAGTGTGCTGGCTAGGTTTTTTTTTATGGGATCGTGAGACCTGGATCTCTTCCTGACGAGGAAGATGGCGAGCCTTTCCCTTTGAACCGAACCACAGCCATTCCGAGTTGGCCCAGAAGGGCAGGTTGCTCTTCTCTCACGAACAATTGCAACAGTGCGGTAGGACGAAATCGCACCAATCACAACCTATTGGATTTGACTTGACTGAACACTGACTATTAAGCCGGCAAGACTGACATATCTGAGCTCAGATAGGATTCTGATTGTTATTATTATTGCTGTCACTGTATTTTATTTTATGATTTCATTCCTGTTCATGAAATGCTGTTAAATTGTTGCTAAATAGTTTAATACAATTCATAGCAACTTTACCTGTGGCTCCAGTCATTCTTCTCCACGCAACTCACTTTATCCCTCCTACGAATCTAGCTACTGGCCCATTCTCTCCATCTTACTTTAATTTCCCCTACCCTATCCTGTACTTGGCTATAGAAAGTGGCGAGCCAGCCAGGAGGGTTTGCAGAGTTGTTAGTCCACCCAAAATTTAATAAAACATTTAAGAGTGCTTGGAGCTTCACAGTGACTTGTTTTTTTTTTCTACTGGTACTTTTACGTGTCCTAACAATGGAAGTTGTGAAAACAGAGAATGTTAAAGTTCAAAATGCTGTCTTGGTCAGTGGTTTAACTAACACAGACATTGATAAAGAAATAATTGAGTTCTTAGAAGCTTTCGGTCCTGTCAGTAGGCAGATTAAGCTACCAACTGGTGGTCAGATTATTGTGGAATTTCAACATGAGGCTACTGCTAAAGAACTAGAGAAAAGATATTTGCCTTATGACAGACCTTGCACTGTGAAACCTGAAGTTGTCTATCACGTTCGAGACCTAGCCAGTGCGTATAGCATTGAAATCAGCTCATCAGCTACTGTAACTTGCCTGTCACAGCTTAAAGATGTGGCAGCACGAAGCAACCGATCGTTTAAAGACCTTTTGATGGATGAACTAGCTAAAATTGGCAAGTCATTGGGAGGGGATGTCCACACAGTTGAGCCTTCCACTGAACAAGAGCCAGTGCCCCACAGTGATGAGGCCCTACCTTCTCCCCCTTTAACATCCAATAGCAATCATGTGAGTGCCTTGAATACTCACCCACCGGCAGAGGCCGAGAAACAAACCCCTCAGATTCCCACCGACCTTTTAAGCACACCTGAAGTGCAGCGGGTTATTGTAGAGCACATTGTTAAAAGCAGAACGGGGGGCCGACCGCGCGGAAGGCAGCGGCGGCTCTCCAGTCTCAGGCGTGCTGGCCATGGCCTGGTGGGCACAGGACCAGTCGAGGCAGGACCAGACGAGGCAGGACCAGACGAGGCAGGACCAGACGATGGCGATGCGGGGGCCGGACCAGGCGTCGCTGCAGAGGCTGAGGCTGGACCAGGCGAGGATAAAGACTCGGATGAAGCTGGACCAGGCGAAGCACAGGCTGAAGCTGGACCAGGAGGAGCAGAAGCCAAAGTTGAAGCTGGGCCAGACGAGGACGAAGACTCTGAGGCTGGGCCAGACGAGGACGAAGACTCTGAGGCTGGGCCAGACGAGGCACAGGCTGGAGCTGCAGCAGACGAAGCACAGGCTGGAGCTGGACCAGGAGGAGCAGAAGCAGAAGGTGGCTGGATGGGCGGCTCGGGCCCCCCAGCAGACGTGGCATGGTGCTGGACGGGCGGCTCGGGCCCCCCAGCAGACGTGGCATGAGGCTGGATGGGCTCCTCAGGCCCTCCAGCGGACGAGACAGGAGGCTGAACGGGCTCCTCGAGCCCTCCAGCGGAGACAGGAGGCTGAACGGGCCCCTCGGACCCTCCAGCGGACGAGACAGGAGGCTGAACGGGCCCCTCGGACCCTCCAGCGGATGAGACAGGAGGCTGAACGGGCCCCTCGGACCCTCCAGCGGACGAGACATGAGGCTGGACGCGTTCACCTGACATCTTACAGTTAACAGTCCAGAAGCAAACAGATGTCAGATGTCCTGAGGCAAAGACCAGCTCATTCACTTCAAGACTTATGTAGGCTGACATAACAGGCTCTAAAACAGAAAGTCCTGCTTCAATATTCCTCCCTTCAGTCTCGAGCAATGACAGAGCTTGACGGCCCAGATAAGCCGGGTCAGCCACAGGGAAAACAAGGACTACAACATTCCCCAGAAAAACACGACTTAAGCCTTCGCGGATAAACTCCTGGGCAAACATGAAATGTTCAGGAATGAATCTGGGCGATGAGAACTGACTAGCATGATGGCGGTAAGTGTTATAGCGACTAGGAACCATGCGCGAGGTGGACTGTAACTCAAGGGTGTTATGTAGTGTGTATGGTGAAATGGGTACGGCTAATGCTGTGCTAGCATTCCTAGCTGAGACGGGTGGTGTTACACAGCTCATGTTACCCTGATTTGACTCTATGTCGTCATCTTTAAGTTCCAACGTGAGTTCATGATCAGCGTTCTCAGTTTTCAGTTCACTGGGAATAGGAGCAGCATGCAAAACAGGATTACACATCATCTCACACTCAGTACTCTTACACTTTACGTCATGACCCTCCTTTAAACAATCCTTATGTGCTAAGGAAGCACAGGGGCCTACTTTAAGTAGCTCGTTGGTGAGCGGAGCGGGCTCGGGAAGGGAGGCATTAGCAACAGGTAACTCAGTCTTAGATGGAACCCCAGGCACATTAGATGACACAGAAGAAAACACTTCCACCCCACCCCCCACACAAGCAACATCATGGCCTGTGGAACTCTCTTTCAATCCAAGTGTAGTGTCAGGGGCCCCTACAAGATCACTAGGCCTGTCCAAGATCCTCTCTGAAACAAATTCACTTGGCTGTGACTTGGTTAGCAGAGCATTACTCAGCCTGAAGTTAGCACTGGCTAATTCCAAAACAGTGATTTTATTTTCACAAACAGAAACACACGAAACAGGGGATTCCCCGGTCAGCTTAGAGGCTGGACAGTTAAACACCTGTTCGGGTGGCGGTGACAAGAACACCGGCTGTGACTCCCCAGTGTTGGAACTCACAGTCTGAGTGGGTCTTACTCCCTGTTCGTGAAAGCCAGACGAACAGACCACACCATTCACAGTACCAGAGTCAGCCATTTCCACACTATGTGTCTGTGTTAACTTTGACTCGTGGCTCTGTAATTCTGAGTCTAATTCATCTTCTACGGCTTCAATGGAGGCTGGTGATGACAGGTTGCACTCACTCACCTCCGGTCGTCGCGCGATGCGGTGGCGACGCGAGCGCCGTTTCCTCTTGGCCGTGAGCCCCGTTAACGTGGAAAGTGGAGCCTCTTGCGGCGTCGCAGAGGCTGAGGAGGCGAGGGTCGGCGGAGCATCAGGCGGGAGCTCCTGGCAACTCCAGGGGCCCCCAAAGGCCAGGCGTGTCCCGCTGAAAATCTCACCGTAGTGAGGAGCGAGCCCTGGCTTCCCCCGTAGCTCCTCCTCCAGTTGCGCGCATGCGGCGCGCTGCCGCTCCTCGAGGTCGAAATTCATCACCTCCACAGCCTCCTCGTGTCGCTCAGTGGAGGGCGAGACATGCCGTAGCGATGAGCGACGGCGACGAGAACGCCGCTTCCGTCTTGAAGTGGACGCGGACGTAACTTGGATTTCTGTGGCGACCGGCTCCTCGTCTTCCGACCACATCCGCGCCAGATAAGAAGTGGGAGAAGAGTAGTCCGATCGAGGCGGCGAGGATGGGCGGCCGGTCCGAGGCGGGGCGGCTGGCGGAAGCTCCTCCTCGGAGATAAGCCAGGGCTTCCAGCGTAGCTCGTCCTCCCGATACGCCCGCAACACCTGCTGTCGCTCCTCCTCACCGAAGTCAACAGCCTCGGGCATCTCCGTGCAGGCAGGCGGTGGCGAAGATGCGGAAGCTGATGAAGTGTGAGCCAATGGTGTGTCGGTGGTGAGCCTCACTGTTCCGACTCTGACCGCTACCGGCTCATGAGGCCGCGGGGTAACATCGCAACAGCATGGCTCTGGCGAAGGCGCACGCACACCGGACCGCTGCGGCTGCGGACGGAGTTGGAGAGTGGTGACGAGAAAGTCAACGATCAGTGGGTGTAGTGCCTCCCATAACCAGGGAAATACAGACACGCATACTCCCACTTGGCGGGCCAACTCCTCCCGTTCCTCCACTCCGGAACACTGCAGCCATTTAGTACAAAGCGCCTCCACCGTCTGGATGATCTTCCTCTCGTGTGTCGCTGGGTCCGGCATGGTCGCGTCGTACTGTCACGGTCTGCGGAGGCAGACCGTGCGGGAATGTGTATGGTGGACCCAGGTGCGAACACAAGCGAGGATGCAGGAGTGGATTTAAACAAAAGCGAGCCTTTTATTATGGCTGATGAAAGGAACAAAACAGAGTGAAGGCAGCATATGAGTAGTAGCTCAACAGAAACCTAAACTGGACAAACTAAGGAAAGGCTATGGCTGGAAATACGGAACACAGAGGGTGGGAACACAGACGACGCGACACAGACTGTATGAAACACAGAGACTAAATACACATGAGGGATGATCAGGGGAAGTGGATGCACACGGGGAACACAGGTGACACTGATAATCATAACAAGACACGGCAGGAGTGAACGTAACACTGATGGGAGATGGGCAAAGTAAAACAGGAAGTACACAGAGGTTCAAACAGGAGGAGAGAGAGCACGGGGAGAACGCAGACATAACGGGCTGGGGAAAACATAGAATAAAACACAAAGAGAGACGAGGGCTCATAAATACACAGAGGGGCACACAGGGGGTAAGAGTCACGAAGGGAAAACACATAAGGAACAACGTAACAGATCAACCCAGGAAGCATGGCCTAAATAAAGAACAAAATACAAAAATACATGAAAACTAAGAATACTGGGCCCACATGGCCCAGGACCATGACAGTAGTAATGATCCCAACCCAGCATTAGTAGCAGCTAAAAGGAATGCCCTCAGACAAAAGCAGCGAGAATGGGAAATATCCAGACCAGTTGATGAGTCCTTTAATTTAAACTAGAAGGAGCCCCTGTCGCAGGACAGATGGGTGCTAAACCTGAACCAAGTCCCACTAAGAAATGTCTGTGAAGGTTCTCAGTCATCCAGGTCATCGTAGTCAAAGGAGCTTGCAAAGAAAAGCGTCTGGACTTCTTTAAGTTACTTGAAGACATTTCACCTCTCATCCGAGAAGCTTCTTCAGTTTTAAGGTCAAATGGTGGAGAGTCCCAGATATAAACCTAGTGGGAGTTTCCCCCCACAGAGGCACAAAAGGACCCCCTGATGATCCTCTAATTGCCTGAGCCAAGGTGTGAAACTGGCTGTGGGTCCCAATCGGCCAGGGTTTCGGGTGAGCACATTGAGGTACTGGTCCGTGTGTGTGGGCTTCCGGTAAACTTCGATGTTGAGGTTGCCGTTCTCTTCAATGTGCACCGCGCAGTCCGGGAAAGGCAAACAGTTGTCCTTTGTGTCTTCCCTGGTGAACTTGATGTTTTTATCCACAGCGTTAATGTGCGCAGTGAAGGATTCCACTTCTTGTGTCTTGATTTTGACCCAGGTGTCGTCTACATATCTGTACCAGTGGCTGGGTACTCTTCCTTTGAAAGAGCCAAGAGGCTTCCTTTCCACTTCCTCCATGTAAAGGTTGGCTACAATAGGTGACACGGGGGAGCCCATGGCACAGCCATGTTTTTGTCTGTAAAAGCCACTAAGAAAAAGACAACAAAAGCCCAAAGTGAAACGCCTAATGTTCACTCAGTGCCTAAACTTCCCAAAAGACTTGTGGGTAGAAAATGCACAGCCAGAGTTGTTATCAACGGCGTTGAATGTAGTTGCTTGCTTGACTCAGGCTCTCAAGTAACCACTATTGCCAAATCCTTCTATCAAGAACACTTACCTGATCATCCTATAAAACCCATCAGTGATCTCCTAGAGGTCGAAGGTGCAAATGGTCAGACAGTCCCTTACTTGGGATACATTGAGACGAGTATCATGTTCCCCAAAGATCTCGATCAGTCAGAGTTTGAACTATCTACTCTTGCCTTAGTTGTCCCTGACATTCGCTTAAACTCAGACACACCTCTACTAATTGGCACAAATACACTTGACCCCTTATATGAGCATCTTTGTGAGAGCACCTTACCTGACTTTAAGGTACTCCCTTATGGATACCAACAAGTGCTAAATACAATAGCATCCAGAAAAAGACAAACTGACAGTGGCAAGATCGGCTTGGTAAAACTTCAAAGTAGAACCCAAGAAGTCCTTCCTGCAAATCAAAAGCTACTAGTGGAAGGTTTTATGCATGCTAGCCACGCTAAGCCTGAACAGTGTGCACTTATTGAACAGCCCACTACCGGCTCCCTACCTGGTGGTGTGTTTGTAGATTGTTGCCTTATATCTCTGCCAAAGCACGGACCTTATAAAGTTCCTGTGTTGCTGAGAAACGAGACTAACCATGACATTACATTGCCCACTACCTGTGTAATTGCTGAGTTAGTTGCCCCTGACTGTGTCATGCCATGTCCTGAGCCTGAGAAAGGTGACCAAAAGGTGTCTGCAACGTGTAACTCTCAGCAGCAGACTTCAACCTCAAGACCCCCTCTCAGTTTCGACTTTGGTGAATCACCACTATCTGAAGAGTGGAAAGAGAAGATAGCTGAAAAGCTAAACACCTTCTCTGATGTTTTCTCACACAATGATCTGGACTTTGGGCATGCCACACATGTAAAACATCACATCAACTTAAAAGACGAAACCCCCTTCAAACAGAGATCTCGCCCGATTCATCCCCATGATTACGAGGCAGTTAAAAAGCACTTACAAGCCCTCTTAGATGCAGGCATAATCAGAGAATCTGAATCTCCATTCTCATCACCGATAGTGGTGGTCCGCAAAAAGAATGGTGATGTGCGGTTATGCATTGATTTTAGGAAGCTTAACTTGCAGACCATCCGCGGTGCCTATGCCTTGCCAAACTTAGAGGAGTCATTTTCTGCTCTTGCAGGATCTCAGTGGTTCTCTGTGATGGACCTTAAGTCAGGGTACTATCAAATCGAGATGTGTGAAGAAGATAAGCCAAAGACAGCCTTCGTGTGCCCCTTCGGCTTCTACGAATTCAATCGTATGCCCCAGGGAATAACAAATGCCCCAAGCACTTTCCAAAGGCTTATGGAAAAGTGTATGAAAGACATCAATCTGAAAGAAGTGTTAGTCTTTTTGGATGATTTGATAGTCTTTCCCAGTTCCCTTGAAGATCATGAGACCCGACTCATTCATGTTCTTGAGCGACTCAGAGAGTACGGGCTGAAACTCTCGCCCGACAAATGTCGTTTTCTTCCAAACAGCAGTCCATTATCTAGGCCACATTGTATATAGAGACAGCGTAAAGACAACACCATTGAGCGTATGGGGGGATACATCAGAGAGAGGCCTGCTCAAAATGAGACCCTTGAGCGACAGTTGGAAGACATCGCGGAACGGATCACTGCAGTTGTGAGGTCTCAGAGTCAAAAGAATGATAACACCATGGAACAGAAGTTTGATACCATCATGGGGAGGCTCGCGACTCTCCAACGGGAGATTGAGAGACCAGCGTCGGAGTGTTAAAGAGCAGCCTGAAAATTCTCCTGGGCTGCTCGCATGGAAATTAACAAAATCAACATGAACATTGCGGATCCCCATCACGGCGCCAGCTGCAGGCCCAAGGCTGGAGCCGAACAATCACTCCCTGATAACGACTGTGTTACGGCTATTCTTCCCATCCCATGCAAGAACACCTGGATTGGCTGGAGGACTGTTTACTTAGCCTGATAGGCCGAAGGACACTGTTTCAGCTGAACTATGGACACGCACACACATACACTTACACTGATAGGCACTCACTCATCCCCCCTCCCTTTCCAACGCCTTCGATGCTTGTTTACTGCGAGGGAACACAGCGGGTCTGTGTGCCGCGCTGGAATGATAGCGCTGTGCAGGGCGGCTGCTGTGTTCGCTTCGGATTACTCCTCACCCCCCACCCACCCCTGTGGCTTGTCATATCTTCACAATGTTGTGCTGTGGACATTTATGTGCTTTTTTGTGCAGAGGAGTTTTTTTGTTTCCTGTTCTCATGCTGTCCTACCATGGAAGCACAGCATGAGTACGGGTCTCTTTTTTTCCTCTTTTACTTTCCCCATTGTAGTGTACATTTCAATGTTTTTTTCTCTGATTCTACCAATCTCCGACCTGTATCCCCATGTAATGTTTGTGCTATATGTGTAAGGTCGGGGGGGGTCCCATTTCACTGCAGGGCAACCTGCATGTGACGAATAAAGCTTTGATTGATTGATTGATTGATTGATTGACTTACCTTCTGACCACAGCAAAGCTTGATGCCACGAGTTATCGTTGGTTTGCTGCATTGTCCACCTATAACTTTGACATTAAGTACAGAGCTGGGAGACAAAATCTTGATGCAGATGGACTATCTAGGAAACCACATGACAAACCTGAAGACGATCCAGTTTTTATTGAGGAATGTCAATGCATTGACAAGTTCAGATCCCATCTCTTGTCCTCAGTCAAAGATGTCGAGCTCCAACTTCAATCCGATACCGTGATGGCAGCCTGTCAAAGACATATGGCCATGGATCAGACTGAACCCTCTTGTGCTCTAGTCCAGTCACTTGCCATGTCTGCAGTTGCCATTCCAGACATGTTTCAAGAAGAAGGCAATGATAACAATCTCCTAGTAAAGTCATCAAGCTGCTGGCAGCTGACTCACGTCCACCAGCCACTACTAAGTCTGAGTCTTATTTTTAACCTTCCTCTCGTGTTAGCTTTCTGTTATCATCTCTTATGTTAGCGGGTCGGTTTTGACCCGTGAATTAAATCAGCTATAAAATATACTAAAAACAATAAGTTATCATCCAATTTGTTTCTCATCTCTTGGTTACCTTGTTAGGCTTCCTTATCCATGAAAATGTTGGTTTTAATACTTTTGGTGTGGGCCTCTGGGTCTTTTTTTGTCACTATACCCCTCGATTTCAATTAAAAAAAAATTGTAAAATTAACCTCAAGAGAATCATATTAATAAATAAAAGGTTTCTGTGTTACCTGAGTATTACTGAGGGGTATAGGACACATCTCTTAAATAAATCTGTTTTATTGATTTTTTTCATTTTAAGATTAATAACTAAAATGACATCGATGGTGTTACGGGTCAATTTCGACCCATAGACATTTACATCAAGAAAAGACAAAAAAAGTTTGTTTTTTTTCAGCAGTAGACCTTTAATATAAACTGAAAAAAAGAAAAAGTCCTCTCCTCCTTTGTTTTGGTTATAGCCGTGGGTAATTGTGGGCTTTTTATCACTTCCCAATGATACAGCTTCACCTCAGTTTCCTTTGTGAAGTTCTTGTCCAAGGTCATATCTGGTAAAAAATAAAATAAAATAAAATATCACAGCTGATATTGTGATCCTGCAGTCCAGTGGTCATATGGAGGACCACACATTTTCATTGTTTCTTCTCAGGGGTGCCACTCGCAGCTTTGACTGTGAAAATCTGTACATTCCAGGCATAGTTGGTTTTTGCATCACAGGCTTCCCAGATTTTTCTGCCGTTTTTCCCTTGCTTACTGGGTATATATTGCCGGAAGGGGCATTTTCCTCAAAAAGTGGACAAGACATTCATCCACTGTCACTGGCCCTGGGATGAACATCAGTGGAAGAAGCTGCACCCATCTCTCCCAGACATCCCTGATGGGAGCAAGTTTGTCAGACCTCGGTCTGGTCTCTCTGTTGTCAAATCTGAGGACTCTTGAATCAAAATGATATCAAATGTGTGAAGTGACATCGTTGCCCAGAAAATGTTTCTGCCTGTCGATGCATCCCATAGACGATCAGTGGCCTCATTGCAGCATCTGTACACTCCAGCAAGAACAATGAAAGCATCCAGGTATTCCTCATCATGTCGCTATTGACTTTTTTTCCTTCAAGGTTTATCATAGTAATGATGATTCTTTCTAGTGACAATGGCATAAATATCTCAAAACATCTCTTGATGTCACTGACTTTGGTCAGAGCAAACCTTGTGATTCCAGGGGTCATTTTGATGACATTTGCAGCAGCTGCCCTGCCATGTACATCATGAGGTACTGAGCTCCAAAAGATCTTACCATTTTTGGACTTGAATCTTTCAGCAGGAGTAGCTTCAGCACCAGCGACCTCCACCTCTGATCAGATGTGTCTGTGTCTTCTGGATGATAGTCCACATTGTCTTCCTCCTTAGAAACCTGCCCATCTGAATCGCTATGCTGCTCTGTGTCCTCTCCTTCATTTTCACCAAAAATATGATCCAGAACTTAGCTCACTGTGAATCTTCTTCTCATTTTTTGTATGCTGCAAATTGTAAATGTGCACTCTGGAAGTCAAATGGCCACTCAAATAGTGAATTCACCTCACATGCCCGTGTTTATTTTGTTTTGTTTTTGTGCAGGTATACTGCAAAAAACATGCAAAATAAGAATCCCCTAAAGCTCATATGATTAGGAGAGGCGCTTGCTGTAAGTGTTTTAGCTGACAGTGCACTTATGATTTCAGTTTTGGCTTACTTATTGCTTTATACTCATAATATTATACCTGGGTCGAAACCGACCCTAACAACACAAAGGTCATAATTTCAACTAGGGCATTTTATAATTTAGTGAAAATAATTTTTTTTATTTTATTTTGTAGAAATAGAGGTTCCTGACAAAGTCAAAAAGCCTTGATACAATAAACAAATGTATGTGATTTTTTTATGCATTTGAAATTTAAAATGGGTCGGTGCCGACCCTAACACGAGAGGAGGGTTAAGGGAGTGGAAACGTCTTGACCTCCAAAATGACTTACTGTACCGGAAACGCCAGTTGGGGCCATTGTTGCAGTAAGTCCTTCGTGATTCCTTACGCCCTACAGTTATGCTTAATCTTCATGACAGCATGGGGCATTTAGGGGTCGAACGCACACTGGAACTCATTCGGTCACGTCTCTACTGGCCAAAAATGGCAATTGATGTCAAAAAGAAAGTGAAAGCTTGCGAGAGATGTGTCCGTAGAAAAGCCCTGCCAGATAAGGCTGCTCCTCTGGTAAACATTAAAACTTCCAGGCCCATGGAGCTAGTCTGCATGGACTTCCTCTCAATAGAACCCGACAGTAAAAATACTAAAGATGTCCTAGTGATCACGGATCATTTTACAAAGTATGCTGTGTCCATTCCAACCAAAGACCAGAAAGCCACCACCGTTGCAAAGAACTTATGGGAGAACTTCCTAGTTCATTAAGGCTTTCCAGAGCGACTTCATAGCGATCAAGGGAGAGACTTTGAATCGCGTACAATCAAAGAACTGTGCTCTCTGCTCGGTATCTGCAAAGTCCGAACAAGTCCTTATCATCCTCGTGGCAACCCTGTTGAGCGATACAATTGCATGTTACTCAGTATGCTTGGTACCTTGAAAGACACCGAGAAACATCACTGGCGTGACTTCGTAAAACCACTTACTCACGCTTATAACTGTACAAAAAGTGATGTGACAGGCTATTCTCCTTATGAGTTAATGTTTGGTAGACAGCCTCGCTTGCCCATTGATATTGCCTTTGGCCTGCCACAGCCAAACAAGCCACAGCTGACTCACTCTCAATACGTCAAGCAGTTGAAAAGCTACCTCGAACAGAGCTACGAAATAGCCATCAAAAACTCCCAGAAAATAGCTGACAAAAACAAGAAACAGTTTGACAAAATCATCCGTGAATCCACACTACATGTGGGAGACCAAGTCTTGGTTCGAAATCTCCGCCTGAGAGAGAAGCACAAATTAGCGGACAAATGGGAGCAAACGGTGTATATTGTTACCAAACAGATGGAAAACTTACCAGTATATACTGTAAAACCGGAAAACGGAGATGGACCCAACAGAACGCTCCACAGAGATCTGTTACTTCCCTGTGGATTTCTCTCACCAACAGAGCATAAACCCGAGTGAGTCACAAAAACTAACAGACCACGCACAAGACAAAGTTCAGCTTCGGAAGTTGACTCCGACCAAACATTTGAGAAGAGGAAGATGAGTTTTATTACCCTGAACCTCCACAAGTGAAAGACAGACATTTTTACCAAGTATGTACCATACCGCCAACACAAGGATTCAAACAAAACAAATATCCTGTAAATGATAACGAACAACCTAACACATTACCGGACATGACAGACTTACCTGAGCATGAAACTGAAACATACTTACCTGAAGGCGAAATTGGAAGTTCAACTGACACCAACTTACCTCAAATGGACAGTGAAACAGACCTACCTCAGACAGAACGTGAAAGTGAAGCAAACTTACCACCAAGTGAAAGTGACACAAGCCTACAAAACAACACACCAAGTGAGTCTGAAACAGACACTCGAAAAGACAAAAATGTTTTGTCGACCAGTCTGTCAGATTCACCGTTGTCAGAGAACTCAACTCATCAACTTTCACCTGAAAGACAAGTTGAAAATGATGATGAACCTGAAACCTTGCAAACAGAAACACAGATCAGAAGATCTGAAAGAATTCGCCAACCATCCCAAAGACTCACTTATCCTCAGCTAGGTAACCCACTAGTAACAGTGGTTAAATCACTCTTTCAAGGATTGAACAAAGCTTTCATCGACTCCCTTGCTAATGATGTTGCCTATTCCACCAGAGCCATGCACGGGGACGTGCATGAGATTTAAGGGGGGAGGATGTAACCCAGTGAGTTTACACGACTCAGTAATGCACTACAACATGTTATTGTTAATTGGGATTTATCATTACTCTGTTAATCACTGAGTTGATCAAAAATGAATCAATAATAAAAGATAAATACTATAAATATAAGAATAAAACCCAAAGAGTATATTTAACACCCCTACTGGTTAGGAAGGAACAAGCCCCGCCTTCCCCTGCTCTGTACCGTCACGTGCTCAGACACAGAGAGAGACGGAGGTGCACGAGACCATCGCTGATTTTCACCGCCAAGCTTTTCGCTGGAAAATAACTATTAACTTGATAAATTGAGCAAATATCCATACCGGAGATCTGCATGGACCTTGGAGAAACGGACCTGATTTATTGTGAACATTTCGGACCTTGAAACCATCGCGATCTGCATGGGAGCGGATGAAGTGGACAAGATCCTCTCTGAGAGTTGAACATTAGAAGTGTGCTGGCTAGGTTTTTTTTTATGGGATCGTGAGACCTGGATCTCTTCCTGACGAGGAAGATGGCGAGCCTTTCCCTTTGAACCGAACCACAGCCATTCCGAGTTGGCCCAGAAGGGCAGGTTGCTCTTCTCTCACGAACAATTGCAACAGTGCGGTAGGACGAAATCGCACCAATCACAACCTATTGGATTTGACTTGACTGAACACTGACTATTAAGCCGGCAAGACTGACATATCTGAGCTCAGATAGGATTCTGATTGTTATTATTATTGCTTTCACTGTATTTTATTTTATGATTTCATTCCTGTTCATGAAATGCTGTTAAATTGTTGCTAAATAGTTTAATACAATTCATAGCAACTTTACCTGTGGCTCCAGTCATTCTTCTCCACGCAACTCACTTTATCCCTCCTACGAATCTAGCTATTGGCCCATTCTCTCCATCTTACTTTAATTTCCCCTACCCTATCCTGTACTTGGCTACACTCAGTTAACACACTCAGAGACATAGCTTAATAAAGATGCATCAGAATAAGAATACTTCACTAATAATTTACTTGGTCTGTAAATGGCAGTGTGTAAATCATAGTGTGACGCTTTTCTACTGTAACTGAACTTTTGAATGTAATGAACAATTTTAACAGACATCTTCATTTCCTCAGTGAAAGCGCACCTATGTAGGAAATTTGTTATTAATTCTAAAGCTACCTTTTGTTCTGGTAAATTAAGGGGTTTAAATTTGATTTAATGAAAAAGCATCCATTTATCTCACTATACTGATACTCTATGTATGTATGTATCTCCTCATACACAAGTGGACCATTTTCATAAACACTGCATTGGCACTGAGTGTGCGTATACAAATATTTTATAAAACTCCCCACATTGTATGCATTTGTAAATTACAATGGTGTGCAACTATATAAATTCTCATAGCATCATATTATAATCATCTGTTTTGATATGTGTATTTCTATGCTCACTAGTTCATTGAAATTGTTATAGTTTTTATGTTAATCATTTATGCTAACTGTAATATCATTACCGTATTTTCACGACCATAAGACGCACTGTACTAAAAGGCGCAGTCTCAGTTATGTGTGCCATTACTGTATTTAACACACACATAAGGCGCACTGGACCATAGGGCGCATACAAGTACCGTATGCGTATTTAAAAATAAAGCGGGAGCAAACCTGAGTTCGGTACCTTACTCCCATTTCTATTACCGGTAATCGTCATCATCAACAACACACAAGCATACAAGTGTGCATATTTAAAAATAAAGCAGGAGCAAAACAAAGTTTGGTACTCACATTTTTATCATCAAACCCATCGAAGTCCTCATCCTCTGTGTCTGAATTGAACAGCTGCGCTAAATCTCCATCAAACATGCCAAGTTCACTTTCTTCACCGTCAGAGTCACTTTCCGTGCCGTGCGGCTCCTCGGAAACGATGCCGGCTTTTGCGAAAGCTCGAACAACAGTGCCAGCAGACATGTTAGCCCAAGCATCTACAATCCATTGGCAAATTGTGGCGTAACTCGCCCGGCGCTGCCTTCCACTCTTGGTGAAACTGTGGTCTCCATCGGTCATCCATCGCTCCCAGGCCGCTCGCAGCCTTACTTTGAACGGGCGGTTCACACCGATGTCCAGCGGCTGGAGTTCCTTTGTCAGGCCTCCCGGAATGACAGCAAGCTCACAGTTCATTTGTTTCACTAGTTTTTTCACATCGGCTGTGAGATGGGCACGCATGGAGTCACAGATTAAGAGCGATGGTGATGCGTGGAAAAAACCACCTGGTCTCCTTACATACACCTCCCTCAGCCACTCTTTCATCATTTCCTCATCCATCCAGCCCTTTTCATTTGCCTTAATGATGATTCCTGCTGGAAACTTCTCTTTAGGCAAAGTCTTTCGCTTAAAAATCACCATAGGCGGCAGTTTCTGTCCATTAGCATGGCAGCCAAGCACAACAGTAAAAGACGACTTTTCATACCTCGTTGTGCGTATCGCTACCGTGCTGGTCCCCTTCTTCTCCACAGTGTGACTCACCGGGATGTCAAAAGTGAGCGGGACCTCGTCCATGTTTGTGATGTGGCTGGGCTGGATGTTTTTGTCGCCGATGTGTTTGCTGCAGTATCAGAATCAGAATCAGAATCAGAATACTTTATTGATCCCTGGGGGAAATTATTTTTTGTTACAGTGCTCCATTTTAAACCAACATTAAGACAAGACAGACAATACGCTAACTAAGAATAGTACAATATATACATATATATACATACATACATACATAAGTCACTTATAAATAAATATTTGGAAAAGAAACATGTGTAGTTGTAGCAGCAAACAGTGTGTTAAGTGGATGCGTTGTACAGGGAGATGGCCACAGGCAGGAATGATTTCCTGTGTCGTTCAGTGGTGCTTTTCGGTAATCTCAGTCTCTCACTGAACGAGCTCCTGTGACTGACCAACATGTCATGGAGTGGGTGGGAGGTGTTATCCAACATTGTCTTTATCTTGGACAGCATCCGCCTCTCCGACACCACCTTGAGGGAGTCCAGCTCCATCCCCACAACATTGCTGGCCTTACGGATCAGTTTATTAAGTCTGTTGGCATCTGCGACCCTCAGCCTGCTCCCCCAGCATGCAACAGCATAGAGGATCGCACTGGCCACCACAGACTCATAGAAAATCCTCAGCATTTTCTGGCAGATGTTGAAGGACCTCAGTCGCCTCAAAAAATAGAGACGACTCTGGCCCTTCCTGTAAAGTGCTGTGGTGTTTTTAGCCCAGTCCAGTTTATTGTCAATGTGTACTCCAAGGTATTTATAGTCCTCCACAATGTCAACACTGACCCCCTGGATTGAAACAGGGGTCAAGTGTTTCCTGGTCTTCCTGAAGTCCACGATCAGTTCCTTGGTCTTTGCCACGTTGAGCTGCAGATGATTCTGCTCACACCACGTGACAGTAGGAGCGGAAGATGGCCAGCTTTTCCTTATAATCCGCTGGAAGTTGCTGCGCTACCGTAGTCCCGGTCTGGATGGAAAAATGGCACCGTTTCATAAAACGAAAGCACCAAGACGGAACTCCTTGGAAATGTTCAATGTTCATCTCTTCAGCTAGTGAAACTGCTTTTAGCCGAATGGTGACCGTCGAAACGCTTCTCCCGCTCGTTCTTTGCTCGATGATCCACCGCTTGAGTCTTTCCTCCAACTCGGGCCACCTCGCCTTATGTCCGCGGAAACTCAGCTGCGTTTTCTTGACCTGCCGGAGCTTGTTTTCTAGCTTCCTCCATTTGCGAACCATCGATTCGTTAATCTTAAATTCTCTCGCCGCTGCTCGATTTCCATGTTCCTCCGCATAGCTGATGGCCTTCAGTTTAAACTGTGCTTCATAAGCGTGTCTCTTTGCCATTTTCAGGGTTGTTAAAACAACAATGTTCCACATAATGCACATACCTGTCCTTTTATACAGGTATGTGCGATTGTCCGGTATATACGATCAACGCCCACACTTCACCCTTTAGCGTTCTCATGGTGTTCTCTACTACGTCCTCCTTACAACACACAGGGCGCACTGCGCTATAGGGCGCGCCGCACTTTTTGAAGAAAATCTAAGACTTTTAAGTGCGCCTTATGGTCGTGAAACTACGGTAGATTTTTTGGTGAGCTTCTCTGGCACTAGCGCCCCTAAATTTCCACAACACTACAAAAGCTAAACTGTTAAATTATGAATGCAATAACAATGAGTGCATTTGTGCAGCTAATATCACCACAAATCAGTGTTTCTAGTTCAGAAGGTGAGAAGATATAAGATGCTATGTCTCACCTGGACAACTTTTGTTCAGCTGCTGTACTCAGTGTTTTTCTATCTTTGTCAAGGTAAAAGCTGCTTCGAAGTATGTGGACGTGCCTGTAAGTATTCATTTTACATCTCCGCTGTTGTAATGTATGTGTGTACAGTATGGGTCATTGTGCCTTTATCGAGTTTTGATTTGCTCATCAGATATATTTTGGAGCACTAAGAAGTACTAAATCTAAATTCTGAAAGTTTTGGTGACTGTTTGGCCTCAAAATGTCATCATTAATCCCAGTCCCTGTTGTGTTTGCATGACTCACATGCATGTGAGTGCTGTTAAGACTCCTTTGTATTGTATCACTCAACATATAATTCCATCCCTGATTCCTGATTCCATTTCATGAAAAGAATTTGAAAATCCACTTCATATGGGAGTTACATGATGACATGTGTAAATATTTTGATATTTTAAAAATGACATAGAAAACCTAATAGTTCATATTCGATAAATAATATGACGTGACATTCAGAGATAATTTGTTTACTGGTCACATCTCCCCCGAAGCCTCAGCTTACACACGATGAGTCATCACCCTCTCACAAAGTTCTCACAAAGAAAATTTCTGCCTTTGACTTTAAAATGACATTTGCTGTTTTATATGATGTATACAGTGAGTGTCGGGATTTCCATTTGCTGAAATTCCATCCATCTGTCTATTCATCCATCCAACCATTCCAGTTAGGGTTGCCAACTCCCTGAAGAAAAAAAAAGGGACGCCTAATTGGCCAGGGCTGGGCTGGGCGACCCAATTGTCTTCACCCTTCCCAGTGTGGGAAGTGTAGCTCTTGTATTTGTGTGTGTAATTATTTTTTTAACCATTTGACAAAGTGCATACCCTTTTCAGCTCAATACTTTTGTTTCTAAATACGGAACGATTCTGTTTTTCAAGGGACGGTTGGCAACCCTAATTCCACTGCTGATTGGAGGTGTTGAAGGGATCCAGTGTAGAGCGTGTGTGTGTGTGTGTGGTTCTGCAGCATACTTAAATGGTGTATTCTGTCATTCAATGGTGATTAAATCAAATCTGACTTAAATCGCTGTTATATTAATTTTTTATAATGCTATATATAGGGATGGGTACCGGTATCCGGTGCCATGATTTTCTGATATAAACGGTAGTAACCAGACCAAAAAGCAGCGCACATTTCGGTGCTTTATTTTGGTGCTTTTTTTTTTCCTAAGATATCATACACTTTGGATTCTAGCCAATCATTTTACCTTTGCAAGCATAGTAGGCGGGCCCAGGTACGTACGTTCTTTTAGAGCAGAGCTACAGATTAAAAATGCCCAAGGTGAAGCGGTCAAAGTCTGGCTGTACTTCACAGCAAAAGATGCAAACTCAGCAGCCTGCAACAAGTGCTTTAAGGTGATACTGTGATACTGTGCAAAGGAAGTAGCACATCGAATCTGATGAAACACCTGGCGACGTATAGCATTTTGTTAAAAGCCGAGAAATGCACCGTATTTAATAGCTTGCTGCGAGACCTCACACCGAGCACATCTACTGCGGGTGGGTTGCCTGTTATCGGACCCGGAGTTAACAACATCTCCCAAGAACCCAAAGAGGAGAGTCCCGGCCCCTAGCCCTGCCAGTGTAGCAGAAATGATGAGGATGCAGCAGCAGCCGTTCTTCTCTGCGTGAGTAGCTTAATGTTGTTCGTGTGTAATTTACGTTGAGTAGGCTAACCAAGTTATTACATTAATGCATGTAAGGTGAACTAGCAAACATCATCATAGCTACATGCGGCTGTCCTCTTGTTTGATGGCAGATACTCCCTTCACCCTGGCCAAAAAGGCTAAAATGACAAAAGAAAAAGTGGAAAACAGCTAAAAATGAGAGGTTTTTGGACAAAGTTTGTGTTCTTCAGTCTTTAAGCACCGGTTCGAGCACCATTCAAGCACTGCAACCGTTTCAAAAGTACCGGTTTGGTACTGGTATTGGATAAAACCTAAACGATACCCATCCCTGGCTATATATATATATATATATATATATATATATAATGCTTTATATTTGATATTGTCTTAACCATAGCAATATCATAACATATTGTGCTAGATCTTACTTATGAAAATAATGTCTGCTATTTTTGATGAATTTAAATGGAGCATTTTGCTTCCCTGGTGATGTGAGAATGTTTGTTTGTGTGTTCTTGTTCATCTACAAATATTTGACCATACTTTCACATCTACCATCATGATCCAGATGGTCCTGGGTGTTGTATTTCCACATTGAATGTCCCCACGTTTCCTTCCCCAAATGTCCATTCATATGTATGTGGCCAGACACTGACAGCCATCCGTGCCTCATGCATCCATCTCTGTGCCGCATACATTGTGAGTCCTTGTTGTACAACACATGCCCATTCTGCTGTCAGGTTGGCGGCGGTGGTGTTTGCATGTGTCTGTGTTGCGCGTCAGTTCTAGATAAGCTGCCAACACTTTGGCCCTTGAAAAATGCCAAATATCAAATTAATGCCTTGTCAGTAAATCTGAAGAGCCACTGTGTACGCTGGCAAGGGTCACAGTTTCTGGACCAGCATGCTAATTGTGTTCTCATCGTACAACATTTGAGTTATGCTGGTTAAAAATGGCAAAAAAAAAGACTCATTCACACATTGTAGGCATTACTGCAGATGTGTTATCCACATTTAGTGAGAGATGGCAATGAGTTGTTTGGATGACTTTTTGGAGTCCTGATGAATGAAATTCAAGCACAAAAGGTTAAAAGAGTGTTATTTTGTGAAATATGAAAATGGGAAAATATGTTGTTCTTAGAAAGACAGCTAAGGTGCCAACAACTGCAATGTCCTCCCAATATAAGTAAGTAAGTAAGTAAATTTTTATTTATATAGCACATTTCTAGATAAAAGATCACAAAGTGCTTCACAAGGTATAAAACAAAAACAGACAAAAGTTAACAAAATGCAATTCTAAAAAGATGTGTTTTTAGTTGTTTTTTTGATATTTCAGATATCAGAGTGGCGGGCCTCCTAACAGGCTGTTGTCCAAGTGACAGTTCCCCATTCACGTTGCACATGCCCAGACTCCAGAGACTAGTTTCAGTCAATCTCAACTCCGTCACAAGAGCTTGGTGTGCAACCCTGTAATGACCGAATGTTCCTCCTTTCCAAAATAACCCTCAACGATTTGTGAACCATCTCGGCTCGAATGTAGTAGAGCTGGCTTCCACTTGATTATGAGAATTTATCATGTTAGATCTCATCATCAATAAATACGGTTTCTTATCTGATTTTAATGGTTCTGCAACTGCTGACAGCTGAGACAGTAAATCAACATACTGTGATCATCACTAAGCCAATATGTTTATGGTGGCAGTGTGAAAATGCTGCTGCTAAGCAGGTATGACAACTAATATACTACTGCTAATACTACTGTGCTTAAGCACATCAGCAGACTGATCAGCAGACTGCAAAAAATCACAACCCACACAGACAGTGAGACTGGTGGGTTGAACTGAATTTCCCGGAGGAACCTAGTGGAGTAGCTTAATATTTACTAAAATACACTGATGAAAACTTTGCTCTGCTGTGGGCACTAGAGAATATTTGGTAGCACTTTCTATCAGAGCTCATCAATAATGTGATAGTCGGATATTATGGTGAAAACAAGAAGGGAATGATAGGGAGATAAGTTATTACCACTTATTTACCAAAGTTATATCAAAGTAAGAACAATTTCTTTCATCAACAATAGTTATACCTGCATTTAGGTTAAGCTAAGTAATATTACACTTAGATTTGTGAAACAGGGTAACAGGGTCCTAAAACTCCCAGCTGCCAAATCCAGGCTCAACACTTGAAATCAATTCCAAATCTAGCATCTATTTACAAAACCTTTGCAGCTGAGACAAATGTCACGCGGCTTTTGCTTGTGTTGAAAGCTATCCCAGCACCTGGATGTTGTGCATGTGAGCCCCTCACTTTAAAAACTTTGGCCCTTTCATTGTGAATAGTGTGACGTCCCATACCATAATGTAAAAAGCAAGGTAGCTCCTGGTTCTGGTATGCTAGTGTTACAGCTTGAATGTTATATATTGAAACCAATGTGATCCTCTGGCCAGCTTTATTGGCTTTTGCAATATTGCCAGGCCAATTGACCATTGCCAATGCATCGATTGTGGTGACCACTTGGGAAATAAAGAGGTTAACACTTTAGTATACAATAGTAAGGTCTCAGTTAATAGTTCATTCATCATTTATAAATGATGAAGTTACAATTTCTTAATAGTATTATTGCACCAAACACGTTTTTTAGAAGCAAAGGTTAATGGTTTGTGGTATAGGAAATAGGTATCAGAACAATAGTAGGCAAGTATTCAGATGAACATTGATACACATAAAGATTACAAAATGAACTACTTTTGTGTGTTCATAAAGGTTTTTATAAATGCTTATTTCATATTGTACTTCATGTTAAATTCAGTCAGTTACTAATAGCTGACTAACTATTTTGTTTAACCACATTTAAAATGAGAGACAAGCTATACCTCACAAAGCTTCAACAAATCAAACTGAAAGGTCAGCAGGACCAAACAATCCTCAGCTATCTAACAGAAAAAGGAAACAAAGCACAACATGATATAGAACAGATTCACAACAAGATGCACACCCTTAAGGTTAACAAAATACTGAGGACCAGTGTGAGTTTGTAGGATGGGAGAGACACACTGAGCATCCGGAGTCACAGCGTACTTTAAGTGGAATATGAAGCACCTTCATTCAAAATAAAACATCAATATTGTTATCACAAATCATCAGTGAATATGCTTAAAAATCAAGCATGAACACCACAGAGTATTCCTCATATTAATAGTATTAGTATTCCTCTCTGTTAATAAAGCAGTGCATGGTAATGTCTCTGAAATGTTTAAGAGTTTGGAAATTCTTTACTTTGTTCCTCAAGTTCAGTTTTCCTTTTGTTTGTAGTCAGCTAGCTTTAGTTAGACAAGTGTAACACTGTAGCAAACTTTTCCGTCACTGCCCATTTCAAGGCTAAAAACTCTGCCCATAAAAACTTATGGGCAGAATAACAAGATTCACTCCTAGACAACCCACCGCTTCCATAAGCTATTACCCTGGTCTGGCCATTTTGCTCTTAATAGAGTGCGGCACCAAGCCCTGTAGTGCTGGTGTCAGTATGGAGCGTATATAGCAGTTTAAGGTCAGCAAAACCCAATGCAGGTGCAGTACTGAACTTTTCAATGACGGTTTTGAAAGCAAGATCACAAGAGGGAGTCCATCGCTCACCGAAAGGTGTCTTGGGGTCATGGTACTGGACAGACTTAGCTTTAGGCTTTGTGCTTTTGCGCAAAGGAGGGTAGCCTGATGTTATGTTAGTGAGGGGCTTAAAAATGCTCGAATAGTTCTTAATGAACCGCCTGTAGTACTCTGAAAAGCCTAAGAATGAGCGGAGCTGTTTAACATCACGGGGCACAGGCCAGGTGATGAGATGATGAGATGAAATGGCCTTTATTTGTCAGTTGCAGGTCTTTTGCCCACAAACGAGATGACAGACCTTGCCGACCGTACATACAATACACAAACATCACATTGGGGAGACAGGTCAGGCCAGGTAGCGAGGAAAAAAAACATTGAAATGTGTAACATAAAAGGATAATACAGGAATGCACAGATATCAACACACCATAGCACAATAAACACAGACAGCAACATGGGAAAGAGTCCCAGTGTGTACATCTGATCTGGGACCGCTGCAATCTTTCAACTGCGCCTCCAACTGACCCGATGTCCAGATCAGAGAGGAGGTAAGCCTTGGAGGTGGCATTGGTGTCACGGTTCTGGGTCCGTTGGACCCAGTATTTTGAGTTTATTATATTTCAGTTTAATTCTGCTTCATGGATTGTTTTCTTATTCTCATAGTGATGATGATGATTATTTCTTGTTTCTGTTTATTCGTGCTTAAGGATTTGTTCTCAGTTATATCTCACGTTTAGTTTAGTTCAGGTTCCATGTGTCATTCTCTGTCTGTCTCTCAATGTAAAGTCTGCATGCTTGTTTAGTAATTCATGTTTCCTGTTTTATTGTGAAAGTCTTTGTCTTATGTTAGTGTGTGCAGCTCTGTTCCCCCCGTCTCGTTAACCCTGATCTCTCCCAGCTGTGTCTCCCTCCTGTTGCCCATTCGCTGATTACCACCCTGTGTATATTAGCCCTGTGTTTTCCTGTGCTCAGTGTCGCGTCGTACCCTCAGATTATGCCTGTGTGTTTCGGTTTTCCATATTCCATGGTCACTTCATGGTCACTGTTTCTTTGGTTTCTGTATTCATGTCACTTGACGTTTGGTTTTCATGTCAGCAATAAAAGCTGAGGTTCTGATTTATAATTCTGTGTTCGAGTCCTGCGCTTGGATCCTCCTCTCCGCCTGCCCGCACACAGAGCCCTGACAGAACGACGCGACCATAAGATGGATCCAGCGGACTCACCTTTTGCCTCAGAGGGAAAGTACCTCGCACAGCTGTGGGATTATTGCTGGCGCATAATTCACGCTGTGGATAACTACAAGAGGCTTCTAGAGGTAGTGTTTCTAGACAACTTCTTGTCATCCCCTACCTTCGCCATAACCTTTCTGGACATTAACGGATTAAAAACGATAGTAACAGCTCTGAGAGCCAGTTTTTGTTTTGAACTGTTTGGCATGGGCGGCCCAGGGAAGGAGGATTCAGCTGCTCTCCTGGAGGCCCTCGCCACTTGGTGCTCTCGACGTCAGCAGTATGTTTTGCCAAGGTTCATTGCCAAGTCGTTCGATCCACCGTTAAAGAAGAAATGCAGCCCTCACCATCATCATCCAACCACACTTCCATTCTCTCCTGTGGTACGGACTGGAGCAGTTGTCATTTTCACACCACAGCAGGAGCAGCCACAGCAGAATTTCTCCAAGCCACCTTCAGCTCAGTTAGCTGATCAGCAGCCACCTTTAGCTCAGTGTCCAGTGTTTGCTGCTCAGCAGCCGCCTGTAGCTCAGTGTCCAGTGTTTCCTGCTCAGCAGCCGCATGTAGCTCAGTGTCCAGTGTCCCCTGCTCAGCATCCACCTGTAGCCCTGTCACCTACTCCACCGCTTTCATCTCAAATTCAGTCACCCGTAGTTCAGTCTTCACCCCGGCTACCCATAGCTCAGGCTCTACCACAATCAGACCTTCTCCAAACATTGTTACAGTCCATAGCCCAGTCAGTAGCGCAGTTAGTGGAGGAATCCTTAGCTTTGTCATCTGCTAAGTCAGTCACTAATCTTCACCCTCAGTCAGGGGTCCCTATTGCCTCTGGTCCTGCTTCTGCTCCAGCTGGAGGGCCTGAGGAGCCAGTCCAGCCTAAGGTTTCGTCTGCTGGGGGTTCGTGAGAACCCAGCCAGCCTCATGTTTCGTCAGCTGGGGGTTTGGGAGAACCCAGCCAGCCTCGAGTTTCATCTGCTGGGGGTTCGGGAGAACCCAGCAAGCCTCAAGTTTCGTCTGCTGGGGGCCCGAGCCGCCCGTCCAGCCTCCTGCCACGTCTGCTGGAGGGCCCGAGCCGCCCGTCCAGCTTCCAGTCACGTCTGCTGGAGGGCCCGAGCCGCCCATCCAGCTTCCAGTCACGTCTGCTGGAGGGCCCGAGCCGCCCGTCCAGCTTCCAGTCACGTCTGCTGGAGGGTCCGAGGAGCCTGCCCAGCACATCCTCACATCTGCTGACGGTCCGGGGAAGTCTGTTCAGCCGTCATCTGCTGAATCATCCCCCCTGACTTCTACATCATCACCATTCGCATCACCGCCTGCTAGGGCTGCTCGATTATGGCAAAAATGATAATCACGATTATTTTCACTGAAATTGAGATCACGATTATTTGACGATATTTATTTAACCCTTTAAGACCTACTATAGAACCAAGTCTGCCAGAGCTTATATAATTTTTTTACATGTTGTAGTGCCATTTGTGGGAGCATTTCAAGTTGCTATACAACTGTTATAGCCCATATTTTAATAATATGTATGCATTAAGTCCATAGTAACTACATTAATTGCAAAAAAGTGCAATAAACTACAAAAAAATTGAAAATCGTTTTTGTTTTTTTACATATATTTCTACTTGGAGAAATTTAAGAGGTTTATCCCTCAAAACTTTAAATACAAAAAAGTTGCAAAAAATAGTTTACAACAACAGGAAATTTATTTTGAGTGTCTTCATAGTTTTATTTTGGAGATACACCAATTTTTATATACTGCAGGAAAAACAAAAAAACAATCCTATGATGCAAATTTGCAAAGAAAACAGCAGGTGCATCAAAATAAACTATTTCCAGCAGTGCAATTCGAGTTCTAAGCATCCCAGAAACTATTCAGAAAAGTCAAACATGACCAGTATAGGTTTTTAAGGCCTACAAATAAAAAACTACATTTCCGCGAAAATGACGTCACTTCCGGTTTCGGCCAGGAAATGGCGGTCATGCGATAGTTCGCGCTGACTTCTGTTTCACTGTGGGAAGTATTATAAACAGCTGATCGGATCGGCAAAGCGTGTTTCTGGAATATTATGTTTTTGTTCCTGCAAGCGCTTTTTATGCAATTTTTGCAAAGCTTTATGTGGAAGGAAACCGTGACTGAGGACAAGCTGATGGCATAAGATGTAAGTACAACTCCTCCAGTTTCATATGCAAAACAAATTATTGCGCTAGCTTACGCGGTTCAGGTTCTACAGGGATTTAAAAATAGTTACACAAAATGGAGTGTGCAGCTCTGACCGTCTTTAAAGGGTTAACAATAACAACGTATTGAATAATGACTTTAAAAAATAATATAAAATAGTGTGCAACACCACTGAAGTTTTTTTACCTCTTTTTTCAACCAACAGCAGTCACTCTCCTCTTCAAATAACTTCTGCTTAGCTTTCTGAGCTTCCCTCGGGTCCTCTTAATCAGCAGTCTCCACCCTTTTTTGCGCCACGGACCGGTTTATGCCCGACAATATTTTCACGGACTGGCCTTTAAGGTGTCGCGGATAAATGAGGGAGGGGCTAATAATCGGCTCAGTCATTTTTAATGATCGTTGAAAGCCCAGATTGTAATCGTGATTAAAATTCGATTAATTGAGCAGCCCTACCGCCTGCAGCGTCGCTGCCGTCAGGTTCCGCGGCCGTCCCGCTGCCGTCAGGTTCTGCAGCCGTCCCGCTGTCTTCATCCACGCCTGGTCCAGCCTCCGTGTCTTCATCCACGCCTGGTCCAGCCTTCGTGTCTTCATCCACGCCTGGTCCTGCCTCCGTGTCTTCATCCACGCCTGGTCCTGCCTCGCCTGGTCCTGCGGTTGCCACGCCACCGTCAGAGCCAGCTCGACCCGTTCCGCCTCTGCCGGCCGTTTTCCGGGCCTCTAAGGTGGCGTCATGGCCTTCGGGGACGGCCTCCGGAAAGGGTTTGTCGCCGCCGCCATCGCAGCCGACCTCCGGACCTGCTCAGTGGCCGCCACTGCCTTCCAAGTGGTCGGCCTCCAGAACTGTTTGCCCGTCGCGGCCGGCATCGCGGCCGACCTCCAGACCTGCTCAGTGGCCGCCACTGCCTTCCAAGTGGTCGGCCTCCAGAATTGTTTGCCCGTCGCCGCCGTTGCCGTGTGCACGCTCTGCCCCTGGAGCTGTTTGCCCGTCACCGCCGTTGCCGTGTGCACGCTCGGCCCCCTGATCTGTCTTGGCTCTTGTGTTGTCGGCCTCCGGGTCGACCCCCAGACTTTACTGTGGCCTCATGACTAGTCTTGTTTTGTGTTGTCCTGTTTTTGGTTTAATCCGGACTCTTGTGCTCCTTGTTTTTTTTGTTTTGGACCCTCCTTCCTGGACCCCCTCTGCCCTCCCTGGTCTGGTGCTCGGGTTTGTTGTGCTTTTTTGTTTAGGGCTGTCGGGAGCCAACCCTTAGAACATGAGAACGCCATGTTTCATAGTCAGCTTCACTGTAAGTTCTGGGCATCTTGCCAGATAAAGCTCTGAGTCTTAATATAGAGTGAGCATGTGATGCCTTTTCAACACTCTTGACAACATGCTCGACTACTATTTTCTGAACCTCTGGTGGGCCGAGGTCAGTTGGACTCAATATTTGAGGTGTCAAGTTTGGTCTTATGGGGCGTTGGAATGTGCCCTGAATGAGTTCAGGAGGGTGAGCCAGTTCAGTTAAAACTGAAGGTGAGATTCCAAGTTGTGTGGATCCTACCACAGGGCAAGTCTGATCAGCAGTGTCATTTTCAGGGTTTATTTCAGCTGTCTCAGCAGCTTTAATGGTCTTCCCTATTGTGGACATGGCCTCCCGCAACACTTCCTCGAAATCCTTCCCAGTTAACTTGGCTAAACCTTTCAGGTTGCTAATATAAGCTTCAGTAACACTGCCCCCTACGGTCTTGGTATAGACGTCAGTTAAGGCTCGAATGCGGTAACTGACATTTGGATTCTCAGTGGACTGTAAGAGGTAAGGCAGCTTAGGTGCTAATATTTCAACAGCTGCACTGGACTCAAACTCTACAATCTGACTTTTGTGGAATGCAGAAGAGTCATCATCGACAGCGAGTACTCTACGAATAGTACCATGTTGCTCTAGAAACTCAAATACCTCTTTGTCTATCTCTCTATCTGCAACACCGCTAAAAATTATGGCATTTGGTACTTTAATGGCATACTTGTTGTCAAAATCCATTTTCACAGTATGCGAGTTGTCTGATCAAAGGGCAAAAAGGATTCCAATGTTGTCACACAACACTCTAGGCTCCTGGCTGGCTCGCCACTTTTTATTCTATGTAAATGGCCTGTATTTATATAGCGCTTTACTAGTCCCTAAGGATCCCAAAGCGCTTTACATATCCAGTCATCCACCCATTCACACACTGGTGATGGCAAGCTACATTGTAGCCACAGCCACCCTGGGGTGCACTGACA
The DNA here is from genome assembly GCF_041146795.1 of Maylandia zebra. Taxonomy (NCBI): domain Eukaryota; kingdom Metazoa; phylum Chordata; class Actinopteri; order Cichliformes; family Cichlidae; genus Maylandia; species Maylandia zebra. Next base: position 2,762,885 of record NC_135171.1, on the reverse strand, counting down.
GAGGCGAGGCTGCCGGACACTGGCGCCACCGGGCCCTCTGACCACCACCAGTAGGCAACGGGTGAAGTGTCTTGCCCAAGGACACAACGACCAAGACTGTCCAAGCCGGAGCTCGAACCGGCAACCTTCCGATTACAAGGCGAACTCCCAACTCTTGAGCCACGATCGCCCCTATGTAGCACTGGTGGTGCAATACTAGTGGGCATGTAAGACCTGTTAGTGCTACTTCTAGCCTTTTTTGCATGTAGTACAGGCAGTATAGTTACCTTTAACCGCAGTATGAGGACAGAGGGGAAATATGGGCCAGATCGGAGAGGTTCTAGATTCGTAGGAGCCAAGGGTGTCTGACAACAGAGGACTTCTACACAGTAGGTGTAAAAAAACAAACAAAATTGCATTTATTAACAGTTATCAACGTTTAGCAGGTTGTGCACATTTAACAAAAGTAGAGTGCGCTTCGTGGAAACAAAATTGAATAAAATAAACCCCATGTCGCAGGTTGCCATTGGGGATCCACACGCAGGACTCCTGATTTGCAAGTTAACAATAAAAGTTTATTTACAGTTTCTTCACCGAGTGTATTTACAGGCTGGGGTAGTGGTATATACTGTACAAGACGTGAGGGGGCAGGGCTCCAGGGATCCGGGGAAAAGGGGAATCACACACACGCTCCACTCCGACCTCTCTCTCTACTAGTGACCAGTTGCTCCTTCCACACACCGCTCGAGGAAACACAGGGATGGGTCCGGGAAATCTAGGTACAAAGATACACACGTTAATATCTAGCACGCAGGCACGAGAAACCTGACAAGAGTTTAACAACGATCCACCGCTGAACAACAGACCTCTTACCTCTTAAGAACCAGCTGGTCTTGATGAGGTCCAGGTGTTTCCAATGCAGGGAGGCGTGGGCCGAGAGCGTGAACCCACCATGAGTTCCACCCCAGCAAAACAGGAGAGAGAGAGAGAAACAAAGAGAGAGAAAGAGAGACCGAGAGATAGGAGCATAATGATCAGCCCCTTGCTGATCCCCCAGGCCGTGACACCCCACAAATAGTCGACCCAAGGATATATTGTCTTTTGTGTCCTTTTTTAAAAGTCAGTTGCAGTCTCTCAATGTTCAGTAGTCACTCAGTGTGTTTGTAACCAGTCGGGTTACAATCTACCAGTTCATCCGGCTCTTTGGGCTGGGCTCGCCATCCAGTACTGGAAAAGGGATCCTCGATTCTTCTCAGGTCCTCAAAACCAATCCAATCGAAGTAAGCAAAGAAAAAAAACCTGACCATGTAAAGCAACAAATGCTACACGGGGCTTCACAGTGCTCACGTTGGCTCACGGCCTTCGGAACACACTATCACTCTCATTATTTTCAGCGAAGAAGGACTTTTACTTTCCAGTTAGCTTCTTCACCGCACGGGTAATGGATCTTTCACCGTCTCTGTCTCTGGCGTATCTGACTGGTACACGAAGGCACACACAGGTGTCCAAGCAGCGCACACAGGTTGGGGGAAGGTCAGACCAGCCAATGAGTGGTTGCTCAGTGGATCTAACAAACACACTCTAAAGGACAAAGTCCTGCCTCTATACCATTTATCCACATATTAGTTAAACTTATGTTTACATGCTTTTTATTAGTATTTATTATATTTAATAAATATAGACATGTGCGGAATCCACAGAAACCTCAGAATCTCAGCTAAAATGTCATATAAACCATTTCTACAACTACCAAACACACCGAAAACAAGCTGTGATTAAACGAGCAGTTATGTAAATGCACAGAAGTCCGCTAAACAAACAAAACCCAACCAGAAATTCTTCAGACTTCATGTAACCGGCTAAAGATAGGCTGGTTAGCTTCCAGGGCTATCACTGACTCCACACACCAAGTTTCACCACGATCAGACCAAAATTCACTGAATGAGCTGCAAAAGAAGACCACAAAAACAAACAGCGGCGCATATGCGCTAGGACAGAAATTGGCTTACCGTCCCGAGTTCCTCCATTATTTTCGCCGGTAGCCGGTAGCCACGTGATTACCAGTAGTTACCATGCCTACCTAGCCACATCAGAGCTGTTTTCCGTCAACAACCTCCATTTTAGACCCACCTACGTGACTGGACAGACGCCACATGCAGTAAATTTGGTAAAAACGTGGGTTTTGGCATTACAACGTCTGATTGGTTGAAGTGACGTGAACGTGACATCATTACTGTGAATCTATTGGCTCAAACGATTAAAAAGAGGTGTCAATCATGCAAATTGACCAAAAGACACCAAAGTTACAGGCCCTCGGAGTTTAAAGGGCCAGAGACCAATTAAACGCTTCATGCGCACTGCAGAAAAGGGCCATTACAATGTAAATGTGTGGTTAATTCTTCAAAAATCTATTTTTAAAAAAAGCATTTTTAGGCCTGTTAATAAAATGTATTATTAATCTGCTCTTTAATACCTAAAAAAATCAACTGGCATGGTGTCCAATTGTGTGCCAAAATTGGACATTTTTGTACGTCTGGATATTCATGTATTGACAGGGCTGTAATTTTTCACTGTTTCACTTTAGAAACATAAATCTTTACACAGATGATGTTTATATGTTGGTTACTGAATTTCTGGAACCAAATGTGATCTGAGGCATATTTTTAAAAGGGTTATCTGCTAAAATAAAAAAAAAATAAAAAGAATTAGGCGAGGATAAAATCTACTTACTTTTTCTGTGTTCCAGTCTCAGTAACTTTGACACAGTAATATCTGCTTCAATATTTACACCTCTGATGAAATTTCCCAAGTGTTAGCTTTATTTTGATACCAAGATTGTAAGGACAGAGTTTGTAATTGCAGAGAAATAATCAATAAAATTTGGGCATTACATTTTCGAGCAGGAAGCTCAGAAACCCCCCTGGGGCTTAAGAGGTTAAGATAATATTTTCTCTTTCTATCTTAAACACACCTAAACGCACTCACATTACGGTCCAACATCCATTTCGATATTCTGCTTTTAAGTGAGGTATTTTTGCATCATGCAATAAATATTTGTATTTTCTGTATCACTATGAGCTTTGTCTGTTTCCTTTCTCTGTTGTGAAGATAACTGAGACTTGAGATCCGGCTGACCTTTCACTTTCATTTGTGAATGCTTTGTAAGGCAAACCTTGTTGTGTGACCTCAATTAATTTGAGATCACACAAAGTACTAAAGCTAACAGCTAATAAAATAAGTACACACTCAACCAACTAGTTTCATATATGCATACATTTTCATCTAAGTTCTTCTTTCATCAGTTGCTAAATGATACCGTGAACTATGAACAGCTGTTTAATAACTTTTTTGTAGATGACATAAAATTTCATAAAAATGCTATTATTAAACATGTATGAGCGTATTACGCCATTAATTATCCATGTTTATAAATTACATACCAGCGAGTTAACTATTCATTAATGCTTTACTAAAGCTTTTAAGTGTATAGTCATTATAAAGTGTCACCATGAGGAGTAAATCATGTACCTTCCAAAATACACTTTGTCATTTTTACTGTTTTTCTAAGCAAAGACAATTTTTATTTGATGTCTTTTTCTCCTTTTTCCGGGTTATTTACAGAAGCCAGGGATGGATGTAGCTGACAGTTATGTGACATTTGTCCGTCATTCCCAGGACATGCTGCGGGAGAAGGTCAATGAGGAGGTGTATGTAGAGCGAATATTTGATGTAAGTAAGCTACAGCATTGCCTCTTTTCTCCAAATCAAAGAGTAACACCAAAGTTTCATTTACTTCATTTGCGCTTAATGTGCAGCTGTCAGGTAAATATTTAGTTTCACATCATTGCAAGTGAAAAGAGAACAGTAAATGTTCGCAAGTATTAAGGTTTGCTTGTTTTTTTTTTAAAGGGGTTTTTTAAAATTAATGTATAGTTGGAGGTGAGTTAAACAAACCAAACACACAGCACTTTAAGCTACTGCAGTTCTTACATTCAGTGTAACAGAGATTCCAAATAACAAACGTAGGCAACGAGATTGGCTGTTTGTTATTTGTTACTGCTGGACAAGAACAAATGCTAACAACTGCAAGCAGATAACTCCAGGAGGATCCAAGGCCTGCACAAAAGTGTACAAAAAAAAAGTTCGCTCTTTCTGCATGTGATATACACAATGAGTGAGTTGATATATTTACAAAAAGTGCCATGTAAAGATCATGTAACAGGCACAAAGCCTGACATGACTAAGGCCTCTTCGCAAGAAGTACACAGAGTTATTATAGAGATTTGGAGGCCAAGGATAGAACAGGAATGCTGCTGGAACCCAAAATGTCCAGATGTTGGGAGGAAAACATACAGCAGCTGATATTTCAATATGAAGCTCACAAACTCAGCAATGCGCAGAGGGACATTCAGAGACTGTAAGAAAGTGGAAAGGTCACAGTGTCTTATTAAAACAGTACACAGGTTTTTTTTTTAATAAAAAGACAAAAAAAAAATAAGCAAACAAGCAAAACTGGCAGTTACTAATGTTTTGTAAACTCTGAAGAGTACACAGAGCTCAGGGCTTTTGTTAACAGGTGATACAAATTCCCATAGTCAACACTCTACTCCATAGCTTAGAGTGCATTGACGTATATTTCAATTACTGCCTCACAGGAGAGGAGAGAAGCCAAATGCAAGACATTGACATTGACACCCAGGTTTGTGAATGTGATAACTCAGGGATGAGGCAATGTAGGAGTTTGAAATTGATACCTCAGTGCATCTATTAAAAATCTCGGAAGGTCTCATTGACCTCAACCGTAAGGTCAAAGGTCAATGAGATTCATGAGAGCCAAAGTTTTCTGAAAATCTTGTGAATGCGCTAATTTGAGAATGAGGGGAAGTAGATTTTTGAATTGATGCCATAGGTGTTTCTATGGCAAGCCGAGGGGTAGCACTGGCAGCGGACAGTACTAGTTTAAAAACCTCTGGTTAACTTTCATGCATTACAGTTAAATTAAAGTGCATTAAGACAAACCTTAAAAATTTACAGTAGTGTTCAAGAGTCTTGAGCCATCTAACCTCTATTTGTATTTTGATAGAAAAATGAAATATAGGTACAGTGATTTACTGAAATGTTCAAACATACGTGGAAATACAGTTTATAAAACACTGTAAAGGCAGAGTTTGTATTCTGTTTGAAAGTCGATCTTTGGTATGACCAAGTTTACTCTTCAACACCATCTGAACTCTGTCCAAGCCCACTTGTAATTTCTGTAACTACTCCTCAAGAAAGGTTCTTCATGCTTCGTGAAGGACATTTCAAAGTTGCTCTTAGATGTTGGCTGCCCTCTGTTATGTTTGTTTGTCATCAAGATGATCACACACGGCTTCAGTAATGATTTGGTCCAAGCTCTTAGGAGGTGAATCTATGACAGATAATGTTCCATTATGTGTTTTTCTATCCAGGTATGCTTTCACTGCATTGATATTTTGATTGGGGTCATTGTTATTCTGAAAAATGAAGTTGCTGCTATCCATCCATTCTCTTCCACTTATTCAATTCAAGGTTGCTGAGGAGCTCAAGCCTATCCCAACTACCATAAACAGGCCATAATATTAGACAGGTCACCAGGCTGTCCCAGGGCTAACATAGAGAAAGAGACAACTTTGTCCTGTCTCCCTCCCCTCACCCAAACTGGTCAATGAGCTTTGTAAGGTTTCTTCCTGTTAAAAGGGAGTTTTTCCTTCCCACTATCGCCAAAGTGCTTGTTCATAGAGGGTCATCTGATTGCTGGAGTAATTCTGTATTCTTTTGGGGTATTTACCTTACAATATAAAGCACCTTTATAGGGACTGTTGTTGTGATTTGGCGCTATATATATAAAATTGAATTGAATTGTTAACCCCTTCAGACTTGTTGCTGATTTCAAGTCCAGTTCTTGTGTAGTCTGGCATGCTTCAGCCTTTTCTGATGATTCTGTTCCTTAAGATTGGCTTCTGGACAGCCGTCCTTCCAATGAGACCAAATCTAATGAGAAACAGGACATGGATTAACTGATGGGTCATTTGCATCACTGTGTGAGGTCTGGATTTTTTTCTGTATTTCCCCATTGTTAATGTGCTCTAAATAGTTTTTCACAGCTGTCAATTCTTCTTTTGCTCTCAACTTATTTAACTGCTGGGATGTTTCACTCGTGTTTGAAGCTTTCTGAAAAATGTGGCTAATCACAGTTAGATTTGAAGAGCTTTTCCCCTTAATAAACTTCTTTGTTTAGTGTCACAATTTGTTTGATGATTTGAAAACTATCCCAAAAAGTTTCATAGCACTTTAGGTGTCATATTTGATTACTTTTCTTGGCAGAGTTTAATTTAATGGCCTGGCTTCCTTTCTTATTAAACATACACTTCCAGTCACTGTGACCAAATAGTTCAGTCTTTGTTCCATTAGACCACAATAGAAAAGATTTCCATCTGGGCAACTACAAATTTCTGTTGAGTTTAAATGTATTGCGATACTGCGATATCTGCTTCTAATAAAACATATATTTACACATATTCTTAAACTCTCTAAATATAGTAGTCAGGTGTTATATATATTAGTCAATAAAGAAAAAACAGGTTTTCTCAGTGTTCATAGTTTTACTGTATGAGATAATAACACCAGGAAAAAGGGAAAAACATTCATTTGGTGAGTAAAAGAGACATACGGCTGCTTTCCAAGTCAAAGTTTTTTATAAAACACAAAGCGAAAGAAGTAACATGTATTTACAAGAATGTACAGTGAAAAATATAATATAAAAACAAACATGCATCACCTTCAAAAATTCGAAGATACTTCAAATAAATTGTCGTTTGAATAAAAAAAAAGGATAAAAGGTAAATAGGTGCAAATAACTTTGTTGTTTGCAAAACTGGTGCATATGATTTCAAAATTGACAATTTATATTTGCATTTAAAGTTATATATAACTTTTTCTACTCAGATTTTATGTTTTTTGTCTGATTTTAGATCAATTGCGTTAATACAGTAGTCAAAATTAAAACATAACTGTAAATTCAGACACGTGAGGTTGTGCTGAAAAGAATGAGACCAAGCAAGGCAAAGTAAACAGTTTTTAAAGGTAAACTGTGGAGGAAACATCAAAAGTAGTTAAAAAATGGCCATTATACCCTAGACCCCAGAGGGTTAAACATTTTTTTAAAGTAACGCAATAGTTACTTTTCAAGTAATTAATTACTTTTAGAATCTTGTAACTCAGTTACTAACTGAGTTACTTTTTTGAAGAAGTAACTAGTAGCTATAATTAATTACTTTTTCAAAGTAACTTGCCCAACACTGGTCATAAATTGTATAGGTACACTGCACAGTCACTCGCCTAACCTACTGATAGAATTTCATTTAAAAACAAACTTTTGGGTTTTGTCTATGTCACAAATATTTCAATCCAGTGGAATATAACTTTATTTATATAAGTGTCATATCACAATAATAATTGTCTCTAGGTGCTTTGTATTGTGAAGGAAAGACCGTGCATTAATAGAGAAAAATTTAAATCCTGTTATAAAAATTAAGGAGGACCGACGTAAAAAAAAGTTAAGTCGAGAGAGATGCTGAGATTTTTCACTTTATCCAACTTCATCAAACAAAAAGATTTTTATACTCTTGTTTGTCAGAGGTAGAAAATGTTAAAAGGAACTATTCCTGTGAACACGATTCCTCTGTGTGAAGATGACGAAGCTACCAAAAGGCTGCCGCTGTACACTGTGCCCGGCCAAAGCACCGCCCAATTATAGTTTGGAACCACAGATAATGAAGTAACAGGATGATGTTTGATACATGTGCACAGTTAAAGACTTACACACTGTCCTTTCCATCTTTCCATCAATTGTTTGACTGTCTACATTATTACAGTTCACTTGATAATTACTAATAACTTCACTTAATGACTTGTTGCAGTCCTGAATTTGAGATATGAACATATCCTGCGCCTAACCATTTGTGAAATGGCCACGGGCCAGGAGTGCAGTCTTTTGTTGTGGGGTCATGTGGATCTGTTTTATTGGTTGCTGACAGTTTAGTTAAATACTGATCCTGGTTCCTTGATATGTTTTTTGCTTACAAACCTTACATGCCTGCTTACAAACAAAGGCTAAAGCAGCAACCACCAATCAGGAGTGAGGTCGCTCGCTGGACGGACCAATCAGTGGCTGCGCTGCAGGACGCACTGGATGAAGCAGACATGTTTCGGCGCAGCTCTGATGACATCAACATGTTTACGGAAGCGGTTGAGGGATTTATCGGGAAACTAGCGGGCGACACAGCAGAAGGAACTATCATCCGAACGTTTCCCAACCAGAAGCCGTGGGTGGATAAAAACATCCGCGACGCTCTGAGATCACGCACCGCTGCCTACAATGAAGGGCTCGTCTCCGGTAATATGGACCTATACAAGGCTGCGTCCTACAACGTGCGCAGCGCGGTCAGAAAGGCAAAGTGGAGATAAGGGGAAAACTAGAGTCACAGCTCATAGTGCGACTCTAGGAGCCTGTGGAAAGGACTGCGGACTATAACGGACTATAAACGACCAGCTTCTTCAATGATGAATGCCGACACTTCACTGGCTGATGAGCTGAACACGTTTTATGCTCGCTGCGACGCCACAGCAATTAAAACAACAAACGGCTGCGCGCGCTCGGAGTGCACCAGTGAAGAAAATGCATTCATCATCACAGAGCATGCCGTGAGGAACACCTTCAGGAGGGTGAACACCAGGAAGGCAGCAGGACCAGATGCAATCCCTGGCCGGGTCCTTAGAGCCTGCGCTGATCAACTAGCACCGGTGTTCACAGAGATCTTCAACCTCTCCCTGGCCCAAGCTGTGGTTCCCACGTGCTTCAAACAGTCCATTATTGTTCCTGTTCCAAAGAAACAACAGCCCGCTTGCCACAATGACTACCGTCCAGTAGCACTGACTTCAATTGTGATGAAGTGTTTTGAAAGGCTGATGAGAGATCACATCACTTCTTCACTTCCTGCTACCATCGACTCACTTCAGTTTGCTTACCGGACTAATCGTTCCACAGACGATGCCATATCTCACCTGCTCCACACATCCCTGAGTCACCTGGACACTGGCAGAGGGAATTATGTTAGGATGCTGTTCGTGGACTACAGTTCAGCATTCAACACAATAATTCCCTCTAAGCACCAAGTTGAAGGATCTAGGACTCAGCTCATCACTGTGTCAGTGGATCCTCAACTTCATCACAGACAGACCCCAATCAGTGAGGGTGGGAAAACAAGTCTCCCCCTCCATCTCACTCAGCACTGGAGTGCCTCAGGGCTGTGTTTTAAGCCCCCTGCTGTACTCACTGTACACTTATGACTGTGTAGCCACATCCGACACCACCTCCATTCTCAAGTTTGCTGACGACACTGCTGTTGTGGGCCTGATCTCCGACAACATCGAGACGGCCTACCTGGAGGAGATTAGGAACCTGGAGACCTGGTGCCAGGAGAATAACCTCCTCCTAAACATCAGCAAGACTAAGGAGCTGATCGTGGACTTCACTACAAAGCAGGCGAGGAATTATGAGCCCCTGGTCATCAGTAACACACCAGTGGAGAGAGTGGACAGTTTCCGATACCTGGGTGTCCACATCACTCAGGACCTGTCATAGTCCTGTCACATCAACTCCCTGGTTAAGAAAGCCCGTCAGCGTCTCTTCTTCCTCAGAAGACTTAGAGACTTCCATCTGCCACTGAAGGTGCTCAAGAACTTCTACTCCTGCACCATCGAGAGCGTCCTGACGGCAAACATCTGCACCTGGTTTGGGAACAGCACCAAGCAGGACAGACGAGATCTGCAAAGGGTGGTGCGCTCGGCAGAACGCATCATTCAATCAGAGCTCCCTGACCTGCTGTCCATCTACACCAAGCGTTTATTTATTTTTTTAACAGTGCATTGTGTTCTGCGTCCTGATTGGCTGTAGACTGTAGATTGTCAGTCAATCTCGTGCCGTGTCTCCTGTACAGTACAGGATGCGTTGAGCTTGTCAAATTTACATAAATTGCTAGCAGTGTGACTCTGAAGTGCTGTACTATATGTTTGTACGTTTTCTCCCTAACAAACAACAATGTCGACGAATCATTTTGCACCGTCAAAGGCAACCGCGTGTGCCTTTGGTTTCATTCTATAATACTGGGCTTATTTTTCTATAAAGGTTTGAACTTTGAGAGTTTAAACAAGAGAGAAAAATGTGAAAATGTCTGAGAAAAGTGTATAAAGTGTGTAGTGACGGGTTTTACAGCCTTTAAACATCTATAATAATTGTAAAAAATAAAGTTGGCTACTTCACGGGTTTCACCTATCACCTTTCACACGACGGACCACTGTATATGCTAACTAACAACAGATACAGATATCGAATACATATAGAAAATAAGAAATATATGATATTATGAGCTGACGAAATATAACTGGGACATGATGTGCAAAATGCTTTCACTGAATCCAGTGTGCAAAGTTTTTATAGCCAGAGTAAATAAGTGTGTTATTGCAACATGTTAACTGAGCAGTGATCTGAGGGGCCGTTGTTGTAGTCTGACAGCCCAGGGAAAGAAACTATTCTTATGCCGTGAGGTGTTGGTTCTGATGGACCGCAGCCAGGGGGAGGTGTCACAAACAGTTTGTGTCCAGTGTGAGGGGTCCCCAGCAATATTCCTTGCCTGCCTCAGTGTCCTGCAGTTGTACAGGTCTTGTAGGGAAGGCAGATTGTAGCCAATCACCTTCTTAGACACACTGCAGTCTGTGTACCAGATGGTAATGGAGGAGGTGAGGATTGATTAATTGATGGAGGAGTAAAACTGCACCATCATTGACTTTGACAGGTTGTATTTTTTCAGCTGGTGCAGGAAGGACATTCTCTGCTATGCCTTGTTTATGAGAGAGCTGATGTTAAGCTCCCACTTTAGGTCCTGGGAGGTGCTGATTCCATGAAGAAGAAGGCCTTCACTGTCTCCACTGGGCAGGCATACAGGAAGATGGGATCTGGGGAGGCTGGTTTCAACCTGAAGTCCACTATCATCTCTCTGTTATGGCAGCATTGAGCTCCAGATTGCTGGCACTGCATCAGGTCACAAGACTGTCAGTCTCGCTCCTATAGGCCGACTCATCTCCACCTGCACCTGTGGTGTCATCTGCAAGCTTCAGTTTGACGGACTGGTGTCTGGAGGTGCGGCTTTTAAGTGTACATGGAGAAATGCGGAGGAGAAAGTACACAGCCTTTCTGATTCCATTATCAATATCACTTATAGGTGAACTGGAAGCTAATAGAGCTGTTTAAGAACATGACTAAGGGATGGATCCACTCGAAAAGGAAAGTTTAAAACCTAATCTTAAAAGTAGAGAGTGTCTGTTTCCATAATCTAAACTGAGAGCACAAGGGCCTGAAAATTCTCCTTGCTGGGTTATCTCTAAACTGGATCACAGAACAAGAATCTTAGTCAAGCATGCCCATTTCTTTATTGTGTCCTGATATGTACAGTTGGCCCTACCTGCCTGTAGCATTGTGTTAAATCAAAGCCTTTAGGTTTATTCCTTCTTCTGTGATCTCTCTGTCTGTATGTCCTCACACAGGCTGACAGAAAGATGTCTGGCGCTAGATGTTTGCTGTTTGTTTCTACAGCTTGATCTGTTACTTTGCCATGCATCCTGTTCTCCTCCACAAGAGCATTTCTAATGGAATTTGTCTCAGGCAGTCTCCTCTGTTGTCAGTCTGTATCAGTTCTCCCTGCAGCATTACAAGGGCCAGTGAAGGTGTCTGTAGCTGCTGCCTACAGCTCTGTTGTGCTTTTCTTGTCACTCAGTCTTTAAAAAAATCAACAACAAAACCCCCCAAAACAAAACCCTGTTTTCTCTCTGTTAGCTTTGTGCAATAATGCAGTGATACGCCACACTTAGAAAGGTTCCTTGTGTCAAATAAATAAATAAATGGAAAATCACTGGCACGTTCTTCAAAAGGTGGTTGGTTCCAAAATTTAAGCCGCTGACATTAATTGTTGTAAAACTGTTGTAGGAAATTTGCTACTATTTTGAAACATGAGCCACCATCAGCCAGAGTTACAGTCCACCACATCAAAGGGCCTGCTGTGTGTGCACGTGAGTGCTGGGGTAGGGGTTGTCATCTTGAATTAACATGGATGGATTCTCTTTAGTCTTTACTTTGTTATGCAACCCCAATTCGGTTGAACAGATTCAAGTACAGACTGTACGTCTAAAAATAAATATTTTCTGGAGTTCCACAGAATTATATCCTTGGGCCTATATTTTCCACATATACACTGGGCCACCTACACATGAGACCAAGGGTCAGCAACCTTGGGCATGCGTGCCCCAGCTGGCACGCGAAGAGTTAACTGATGGCACAAGCATAGCTGGACGGGCCGATGATTTTTTTCAGCACCACGGAAAAACACGGATACATCCGTAGAATTCACAATGTGTTTTCGGGACTTTCAGGTGTTTAGACCAATGTTTTCTTTTCTGATCAAACCAGAAAGGTTTGTCAGCTGGATTTGTCTCGCATTAACTGGCTCGACACAGAGGACATCGAAATGCAGCTGATTGAACTGAAAAGCTCGACTCTGTGGGGTCAAAGTTTGCAGAACTACAGACGCAGCTGGAATCCACAGCTGTGCGTGTTCATGGAGCTGCATGTTCACCTGCTGGACGTCACTACCTGACAGGTTTAGCGGTCTTCAGAACATTGCAGAGGCCTTATTGACAGTGTTTGGCTCCACACGTCTATGTGAGCAGGTTTTCTCTCACATGAGTCCTCAGGTAGCCTCTGAATGCTGGACACTGGGAGACCTGTGTCTCTGAGTGGGAGACCAGAGATCACATTAACATGTGTGTCTCTGTATCAACAAACATGTCATATTGGCCCAGTTTATTTTTCTTATCATTGTTGTGAGGAGACCATAAATAGCATTTGTATTTTCTGTTGTTCAGTTCATTTGCTGTTATGGATAAAAAGTCTTTTTTTTGTTTCCAAACAGCTGCTAAGTATTCGCTGATAGCTGCCAACATCTGCGAACAAATATAATCCTATAAAGTTGTTCTATATAGTGTGTAACTGTTAATATAGAGCGTTATTACATTTATTGCTAATGCAGTCATATGGCACATTGGCTTCTGAGGAAATTTTAGATGCACTCGTCATCATGCCGACCCCTGCATTAGACCTATAGACGGTACCTATTTCCCAGATTTATTACCATGTTGAAAGTTCTCCAAATGCATTTTGCTCTTTTGTTAATTATTTCATTTAATTCTGGTTTTAGTTTTCTCTGGTGCTACAATGCCTTACCACAATAACATATAATTAACATTCTAATGACCTGTTCTTTATAAGTCACCTTGGGCAATACACTGCCAACTTTGTCATTTTATGTTAAGGGAATTAGACCCATAGATGTGGGCTATATCACAAACCAAACACTTTTATGCAACAACCCATTTCACATACAGACTTTAGAGAATATGAAAAGCATTGTTGTGGTGTGTTGTGTGCCTTTACTTTGCACTAAACTTACAGCTTTTCCAAAATATGATTAATTATTTTTCCAAAGGTCTTCATGCTGCAGATACAATATAAAGTATTTTGTTCAGCTTTAAGCTCTGCAGTCTCTAACTCACACTATAAAAAGGCTCCTAGAGTTGCTGGATTTTTTAAGGTATTATGAGATTGTATTTATATGTATGAGGGAGAAATTAATTTGGCTCCTTGCAACCTTTCTACCCTCCCTGGTTCTTGAAAGACTGGCTGAAGAGGCATAGATTAAAACAGATGTGCTGAAATAATACTGGAGTAGGACTTAGTTTGGCGCCGCCTGGGGATCATTGATTAAAAAAAAACATGTCTTTAGCTTGAGACAAATCCAGTCCTGCAATGATACCCCACAGCTTTGTGGACTATGACACTCCCTGTACCCAGTCCAGGCACGAGGCGAGCAGGAAAATAAAGATAGAGTTGTTGAGCCACCGAATCTTTAGCCAACCCCAAGGTTGGAGTTGCAGATACTGGGATTACATGGGTCAATTATACACTTAATCTGCCTTTGCTCACAGGGGATTAGGAGCACGGCTCATTGATTGATTTGAAGCATTTCCGCTGACCTTGGGTAGTTGTCAGATTCACAAGTATGGTGAAATTGCACTCCTCTACGACCAAAGATAAAGAGCTTTTTAATCGCTGCTGCTTCTGCCGTCTCTGTTTACCAACTGCCGGAGGGCTGAAGTAAAGTGGAGTGAGGGCACGGGTCAAACTGAGCTGTAGATTGTGGGATTTAAGATCGGTGCTGTCTGCACTGCTGTACTTTGGTCACAGCGGGTGGGTTTGTGTTAGTGTTGTGTGTGCGGAGTGCAGTGTGTGTATGTGTGGAGGGGGGGGGGGGGGGGTTAGCAGTGACAGAGAATACCGTCATACCAATTGGCTGTCACCACTTTGCCATCTCTGGTCATGAGCTGCCAGGCTAAGTGAACAATTTAATCAACACCATGCAATCTTAACTGCTGTCCTTATCTGACTGGCTGAAAGTTTTATTTGAAGTACTGTGGTGAAAAAACTGAAAGTGTTTATCTATTATTTATTCTGATCTCAGCAAATATAATTCAGTTTTATTTATATAGCGTCAAATCACAAACACCTCAAAGCTCTTTATGTTGTAAGGAGAACACCCCACAATAATGGGCACTGCATATCAACAGAGCTAACGTTTTTAGAATTGCGTCTTTCAAATCCACTTTTTTACTTCTCATAGAGAAAGATCAGTTGTCCTCACCCCGTCCACAACAACATGACTGCGATGCTGCACTGATCCTCTCGTTGTTTTTTATGCTACCGAGTAATCTGTTGTTTAAATGACACTAAAAGGATTACACAAGCAAACAGGGAGTCATGGTTACAGTCATATCAGTAATATTAACCATAATCATAATCATAATAATGATATTATTATTATTGTTATTAATATTGTTGTTATTCTTGTTATCATCATTATTATAATAATAATAATAATAATAATAATTATTATTATTATTATTATTATTGTTGTTGTTGTTGTTGTTACGAAGAACGAAGGACAGCCAGGCAGAATATGTTACACTGACTGTGTTTTTTCATAACATGCTCTGAAAGGTTTCACTTCTGTTTAATGAAGTCTGTAAGCAGCTTAGAGTTCTCAATAATTACTGGGAGAGAGAGCATTTTGTTTCCCTGCTTGGTTTCTTTTTGGCCTAAATCCTCTGTGAGCATACCCAGCTCCATGGTGTTGGGAGGAAACGGCTAAGGATGCTAAAGCCACGATCATCCCGAGAGGAGGGAAATACAAGTTTAATGGAGACTTCTCTTTTGTCGGGTCCTGCTGGTTTATTGATGATGACCAACAGGGTCAATTGATTGAGGACACGCATGTCATCTCTCAGGTCTCTATCACTCTTTCACAGCCCCTTTTCCTTCTGCTTTGTTATAAAGGGAGGTACGGTGGCATTTGTTTGATTAACTTGTCTGACAAAAGTGACAGCTGCTCATGTGTGTATGTGGATGAGTGGCCCAGCGCCGCTCCCTCTTTGTACATCTGTCAGAGCCTGAGCAGGGTGAGCAGGGTGAAAAGAGACAAATTGGACCCAAAAAGAAGGCCATTCACCTTCCCCAGACCCCCCTCCAGTGTTCCACCCCTCTATCCCATTCAGGTGCTCGGCAGGACCCTCAAGTGCTTGCTGGCTTATTCCATTTTCACTCCCCTCATAGAGTTCTCTGAGCCCACAAGTGTTTTAGCCCTCTTTTTTCTTCCCTCAATCCTCCCCTAAGCGGCTCTTTGTAAGTAGAATGGCTCACTTTTCTCAGGGCCTGAAGCTGCCGGGTTTTTTTCTTTTTTATTGTCTGCCACAGAGCTTTTCTGACGCTCTTTGTATGTTTACTCAATGACTGGTCGCTGACCGTAATTCCAACTGTTTAGTTCCTCACAACATGGCCCCTCAACCCATTTCACCCACCACCCCAAATATACACCAATCCCTTCTCCAAGCCACCGTGTTTTTATAATGCTGCGCCGTATTTTCTCTCTTATCTGCTGAATTGCAGGTAGAAGGAGATGCATTTAGCTGTTCTTCTTAACTTTTTAACCAGCTCTCTTCATGAAGCGCCCACTGTGCTCTTTTTATGGCTGTCCCAGCTATGACTATGGTCAATGGTCAGCTGCAATTTGTGCCATACCCAAACATGAGCTGTGGCTCACGGAGTTTATGTAAAAAGCTCATTTTTTATACTAAAGGTGATGTTTGTATTTGTGCACCAATAGCCTAATCACAGAAAAATGGTTCACATTCTCCAAACGCCTGCTTTACATTAGCAGCAACTTTTCTAACTCTATAGAAGACCCTTGGCTCCAAAATCATTGGCCACATACAAACTGTTCCCATAATGTTTATTGCTTGCGTTACTTCATAGCAGGACATTTGGGGGAATATATCACTGTTTACGAAAAATAGGAAATTAAATCTGTGAAAATTAATTTGACCTTTTAGAATGTTTGGATACCTTTGCAGTCAAAACATTTTGATTGGGAGTTCCCCAGCTCTGGGGGGTCCCCTGTTGTACTAATTCATAAAATAATTGATCACTGGACTGAAGACATCAGAAAGTTGTTTTTATCATCATTGCTAAATTGTGAAAGTAGCTTTCCATTAGTATCCACATTCGTCATCGGAATATCAGGTTTTAAATCATTGAGCAATATCTAAAGAAATAGACTCACATCAGTGATTTCTGGAATTCCATGTTGTACAAGAACATCCTTAATTCTGTGAAAGGTTTTACATGTTCGCTGAGGGTCAAGCTTGGCCGTGCAGGGTGGGCAGAGGGGAGGTGCTCTGACCTACTGTCTGAGTTACTATGGTAATTGAGTGTCGTCATCAATGGACCCTCACTGCTGAGCTAGTGAGCCGGACTAGAATAGACCAGCAGTGGGCTCTGGAAAGCAGAGCAGGTAGGATTAGACAAGCCCTTTGTGTAAAGTGCATAATGTCTTGCAGTCAGATTTAAAGACCTCCCACCCCCACCACCTTAGTCTTATTTGTTTCTTTGTTTGTGCGAGTATGCTTATATGAGCTATGTGTGTACACTAGTGTAAGCAAGTGTGTTGTCAAAGTGAAAAAGAAGAAAAAGTAGTCTTGCTTTACGGCACTCAGCGGCCTCCCCTCTCCTTCACAAGGAAGCCTGTCACTTGGCATTAGTGTTGCCGCACCAGCAATCATCATTCCATGCCTCCTGCTAATTGCAGGCACAGCTGGGTCTCAGCAGGACACGCTCTCTTTCTCTCTCGTGTTGAACTTTTTCTGCCTTTCTCGCTCTAAAATAGTGCAAAAATTGCACACAAATTTTTCATCTGTACTACGCAGACTACGGCTCAGACATACTTGTCCAGTGGTCTGCTTAATGGTCACTTAGCAAACAACAGCGATTTATATTATTATGACTTCTTTTTTGACACCAATTCAACTGTGAACAAGATGTGTTTTCAATGTATTTCAAAATTTAAATTAGCTTGTACTTAATGAGTAGTTGTGGATTTTAACAAAAATATAAGTTATTAATATTCCACATTTTTTTCTTTAATGTTAAAAACATCTTCACAGCAATTAAATCAAAGAAGTTGAAACATTTTCGCCTCAATTTCCGTCACAGTCTGCCGATTATGCAAACTGTGTGGAGTCTGATGTAAGTGACTCAAAATACAGATAATGAGGTTAACAAAATGCAAGCTTTTTATTGGGCTGTTGCAAAAATGGGACGAAAGAAAAAATCAGAAATCCAAGGGAAGAAAAAAAGCTGCAACTACAAAAGCGAAGAAGAAGGAAAAAAGAAATTAACAAAGACTAAAGGGAAGAAACCACTATTAAAAACAAATTCCCCTCTCCCCTCGGTCTATCCTTCAGGCTCGGGTCCTCTACCAGAGGCCTGGGAGCTTGAGGGTCCTGCACAGTATCTTTGCTGTTTTCCAATTACCACTGGGACCACTGTTACCTTCACCCTCCACCTCTTCTCTGTGCTCTTGGTACTTCTCCTGTTCCTTCTTCCTGATTTTGATGTCATTCGGTATCATCGTCCTCTGTTTGTCCACCACTATGTCCGGTTGGTTAGCCACCACCATTTTGTATCTGGAAGTGCCACAGGATCTTAGCTCGGTCATTCTCCACCATCCTGGGGGCGTCTCCCATGTTGACCTCGGGACTCCCAGCCAGTGGCGTGTCTAGAAAATTTTTGTTGGGGGGGCCAGGTAGGGGCACAGATTTGGAGAAGGGTGGCAGATTTAATTGGCAGATAATGTTTAAAAAAAAAATTCTACCAACCCTTAACCATAATTCAATAATCCTATAAACCTAATAACCAAATGCACTTTTAACTCTTATTAGAATGAGATTTTGACCACTACGGTGCAAAGTTTTTAGATACTGCGTTGATAAAGTACAAGAGATACAATCAGTGCTTTGTCAGTGTTTACTCAGCAGTCAAGGACATCAATATTTGCATAGCATTTTTACTGACATATAGTGCACATATGTTTTGGGCAAAAACATTTTTGAAAATTAAAATACGAACATTTGTAACAAACAATTGACAAATTAGCCAATGCCAATGCAAAACTTTATCTGCCTGTTAAAAAAAAGAAGATAATCTTCTCACAAACTGGTGTTTGATTTTGAAACAGGAAAAAAGTGGGGAAACAAATGAAAAGACTAACATTTGAATGAAACCTGAAAGCAAGTAAATACTTTCTATGCTGCCTTATGGTAAACTTTGGTAATATTGATAAAGAACAACACTGGCTGATGATAAAATACATTCAGCTGGCATGGTGACTCTGCCAGTATTAACCTGCAGGGCTGGACTGGGACAAAAAAATTGGGCATTTTTACTACAGACCGACCCACCAGGTAGTAAAGCCATAAAGCCTTTGAATGAAAACAAATGCTGTTGTGACAGTGATGTACAGTCTTGTTGGTATATGTATGATTTCTATACATTTTACGTCAGATAAAAACTTTGGTTGTAAGATTTAGATAATTATTTAATAAAAGCTAGACATTTTAAATGAGAATAAGAAAGAAAAGTATTTCTTTGTGCCCCCCTCTCCCTGTTAATGCCCTACCTGCCCCCCTGGCAAAACTTTGCTAGACCCGCCCCTGCACAGTTACCAGCTGTCAGCTACATAAAAAAGGATCCTGGTGTTATTTGTCTCTCAGAAACAGTTCATAACTTCAACTCATTCATGTCACCTAAAAGGTAAACCTGTTTCTCCATCACCTGTTCAGCTCTGATGATTCAGTAAGGACATCTCCTGGTTTCATCTTCATGTTTCCCTCTCACCAGATAACCAAACCGACATCATGACCAGCAGCTTTACAGCTGTGGCTCCAGCAAACATCAGCTGATACTAGAAATTAATATTAAATACATTCTAACAACAGCTGATCAAGCTTAAACGTGCTGCTGTTGTTTAGCGCGACATCCGCTGGTTTCCTCTTTCTGGCGCAAAGTGGGCGATAAACAAACAAGAGAGCTGATCAGCTGATCATTGATCAGTTTCATGATTGAAGTAGCAACAGGAGAGGGAGGGGGAGAGAATGAGAGAAGAAGAGGCAGCTGTGCAGCGTAAAGACAGAATTTTGTGTCTTTTTTTCATTATAGCGAAAGTCCGGGACAAACTGCGTCTCTTCTCAGCTCAATACGAAACGTGTAATATTTTCTCTGAATGAGGGACCATTCCATTTTTTTAAGGAGCCGTTGGCAACTCTACTAACTAACCTTATGAATAAAATAAAGTTCACTATCAGTAACATCATAGCACCCACCCAGCTGTATAAAAACTCCGTCAAACTGGCTAGAACGCAGTATGAGTTATTGCAACTGACAGTAAAAAGTCAGCAACATGAAAATAAACTCCACCTAAACTTGGTTTATATCTGACCCAGATAGACTGCAGGTCATAACTTCTTACCTGAAGTTCAGTTCACCTGACACTCGGACTGGTGGCTGCTTCGGGGCTCTCCTCCTGCCTCCCCTTCCCTCATCCACCTGCTGGCCTCTGTGGAAGCCCCGTCATAGCCACCACCAAACAACGGAGTTATTTCTACACATCGACCTGCATCTGGCCAATCCACCACCTCTCATTGTTCATGCCATTACAAAAAAAATAAAAAATAAGTCACTGGGGATATGCCCGGTATGCCCGATGGCCAGTCCAGCTATGTTAACCTGCAACCAAATCTGCAGCTCCATACAGCAATGTTACGACTTAGATTATATCTTATAACTCATAACTCTTATGTTAGCTGCCCTCAGTAGCATACTGTCTGAAATATTCCACAGCTGCAATAATTCTTTAAGTGTTATTTTTTTCCTTGGTATTCTAATTTCACCGAAGTTTACTAAACTCAACAAACTTAATATTACTTACCGGGACATTTATTCTGTCCTCATTTTCTTTCACCGAAAAATTGTTTCCTGCAGTGCGTCTTTCGCGCTTGGCTCTCCTACCTTTGCTAACGTGATGCGCATAGCGCAGAAGCGATGCTGCATTCACTTACACTCGGATATCTGAGCGTCACCGTGAAAACATAATCGGACATTTGATATTTGATTGAATTTTATTGTTTTGCCTTTGGGGTGGCCAGTCTGGTTTGGGGGGTGGCCTGTGCCCCCCCAGGCCACCCCGCTGGACACGCCATTGCTTCCAGCCCATACTCAGCACAGATGTCCCTGTACACTATGCCGGCCACTTGGTTATGGCGTTCCATGTATGCCCTGCCTGCTAGCATCTTGCACCCTGCTGTTATGTGCTGCATTGTCTCAGAGAAACAGAACACCTGCATAATTAGCGTGGCTTGATGGTTTAAGCTGTGAACACACTGCCAAATCTTTGTCCCTGTCCTGTCCCTCTTTATTCACTCCTCACTCTGAGTGTTGACTCCCACATATTCCTGCTCCACTATAACACTGGGACTTTACTGAAACACAACAGAACAGAAGTGAACTTAGTGAACTGTGAGAGGAAGAGAATCCCAACGTAAAACACATACAAAGATACATCTTGTTTCCTTTTTTAAAGTGAGACAGATAGGTTCCAGTGTTTGCGTTCATTACATTCATGTTGCTTTCTTTTACTTTCAACAGGCACCATAACATAACATATGTCTGTTTAATACAGCTTTTAACAGGATTGTATTAGTGTGTTAGAATAATATCTGAATGTTATAAGTTAAATTAATGTACACAATGTTCCCACTCTCATGGTTTCCTCTTCAGACACTTGCAATAAAATACGAAAAGACAAATAGTTTAACAGAACGTTAACAGAAAGTTTTGCCAGAATTAAATCCCCTGTCCAGACTATTTGGCAAGCTGTAC
This sequence comes from Maylandia zebra, assembly GCF_041146795.1. Classification (NCBI taxonomy): domain Eukaryota; kingdom Metazoa; phylum Chordata; class Actinopteri; order Cichliformes; family Cichlidae; genus Maylandia; species Maylandia zebra. The sequence goes on along the minus strand of NC_135171.1, from coordinate 2,741,452 downwards.
AACTTAACTCAAAATACAACGACACCAAATCTTGAAAGAACAAATTAATTAAGTAAATTAAGTAAAAGCAGGCGGCTTTGATCAGGACCCTTTTTCTGCTTTCCACGCAGCACATCCCCCCTTCTGTCCCCCACACAGCCGTAACTCTTTCAGAAGAACATCCACCATGTTTTTATGAACTTCAGCAATTTATATATAAGCCTTGGTGTTTACCAGTGGCCAGTGTTAAGGCCAGAGCGCATTCAGAACAGAAACAGTTCTTTGAGTAATACAAAGACCTTTAACTGGAGGCTGTGTGACTCCCTTGTTTCAGTACGTTGCTGTGTTCAAAAGGAGAGACAGAGCATATGCAACGGGGTTTTATAGGCACCAATATCAGGCAGTTCACACCCCCTAATTAGTCAGTGGTCATTCAGATCTGTCTCAGGGTGCTGAGGCAAGGTCTCAGGTGGAATTACCTAATAGCAAAGCTTGTTAGAGGTTTGCACGAGTAGGCATAAAGTTGGACTCCAGGAACTACTGTATTTCTTACAAAACACAGTATTCTAATATCAAAATAAAATTAAAAGTAGCAAATAAGGTAGCAGGCCGTGCAAAATGTTTTGGTCCAAACAACATATTGACAGTGATGTCTACTTTAAGTACATTAACAAACTGACCAAATTACCACTGAAAGCATTGAAATAAATAACAAAGAAGTAAGACTATAATTTTACTTTTTAGATAATTTGAGTACTAAATAATAAAATCATTGTTTAATAAATAAATAGTGAAATGTGTACTCTCTCATGTGTTTTTGTTCAAGGTTGTATTTACTGCACACACACACACACACACACACAAGAGGCAGAAAGAGGCAAAGTCCCCCGATTCCTTGTAATCTCTTTGTACCCACCATAATGTGGCCCCTACTCAGCTTCAACATTCCTGTCACTCTGCAGCATAAAGGCTCATGAATAGCCCCACAAAGGAGGGCCTCTGACCTAACAAATTGGTTGGCTTTTTTGAGATTTTCTGAGTGTGTGTGTGTGTGTGAGGGTGGGTGTGGGTGTTTATAAGGGCTGATTTATGGTCTGGTTGAACAACTTCTGACTATGTTAGAGACACAGTGGAGGGCTGAGTGAAAATGCAGTTGTCATTGTTTTGGTATCGTTTAAATAAACAGGGTAATAAGGCCTTTTTGCACATCTTTTCTGAGAAGTTCTTATGTACAGTTAGCAAATTATGACATGAAGTGGGTTTAAATATTGGATTGCATGTGTTGAAAAACAGTCACACAGAGCCCCCCATAATCTGATGTAAGCAGGGTATTTGGAGAGAGATTCTGAAGGTATTTCAAAGTCTGAATAATTATTTATTAGCTGCTTTCACTCACAGAGAAATCAGTATAACTACTGTCATCTGTAGTTATAAAGAGGTAATCAGACTTAAATATGCAAAACTAAAGAAGTCAGTTGCTTCACCAGTTTGAGGTTAATATCACACATTTAGCATCATCCCTCATCTAGCAAACCTTACTGTGAAATAAAAGGATTTTATAATGGCCAGTAACCAGAAACTTCTTAAAGTCAAAGCTGTGAAGAAAGCGAAGTGCTATGTCTAACCATATCAATAACACTGGTTTATAGTGATGCAAGCCATCAGACAGGTCACTAGGTTAGGCATTATTAGGTATATTATTTCACTTATCACATCACTCAGTGATTCTGTTGCAATACACATTTAATTGAAAATGTTTAGATGCCTCGGAGCCATCATCTAGTCAGTTCAATTCATTTTCATTTATACAGCACCTTGATCTTTCTGAGTGAACTTTCTTAAAACATCAGCATATCTATTGGATCCCACTCCTACAAGGCTGCTTAAAGAGGTCTTAACATTAATCACTGGTCCAGGCTTAAATATGATCAGTTTATTTCAACATAGTCCTTCAAGATGGCCGCAATTAAACATCACTTACAAGCTAGAGCTTTTAAGCAATGCCATGCTAGAGCATGCTGTAGGTATTAAAACTACTATGCTGCAGTGGTTTGTATCATATCTATCTAATAGACTCCAGTTTGTGCATGTAAATGGAGAGTCCTCTTCACACACTGAGGTTAATTATGGAGTCCCACAGGGTTCAGTGCTAGGACCAATTCTGTTTACGTTATACATGCTTCCATTAGGAAGTATCATTAGAAGGCATAGCATACATTTTCACTGCTATGCTGATGACACCCAGCTCTATTTATCCTAACATATCCTTCAATGTGCATATTAAATAAATATGTAGGATTTGCACAATCTCTCTAAAGTTAGAAAGAAACTGTCTCAAAAAAAAAAACTAGTTTGCGCATTTAGTACATCTTGGCTGTAATTCATCATTATCAAGATGTCCTAAAAACTCCCTGAACAGCCTTCAGGCAAAATGCTGTCGTGAGAGTACTAACATGGACTAGCCAGAGAGAGCATATTTCTCCTGTACTATATCCTATATATCTGAATCGAAATTTAAAATCCTTCTCATTGCATACAAGGTCTTAAATAAAATGGTGGTGCGTAGAGACATATGCAACCCTTTTATGCAGCACCCAACTCCTGTGCACCTTTTTGTGTTTTTAATGCGTTTTTGTTGCATCTTCCTGCAACACATGCCTGCAAAGTCAGTCGTCAATCCTTTTTCTTATTTTGTATATATTTCGCTTGTTGTGTGTGTATCCATTTGGACTGTATATATTTCTGCTGTTTGCTATATGTTCCTGCTGGGCAGTATTTATATTTTATTCAAGCACAGTTGGTGTGGAGCAGCTACAACTTAATTGCACATGTACAATGATAATAAGGGGCTATCCTATTCTATTCTATAATCAGGCCAAATCTTATCTTAAAGACCTCCTATGAAACATATCACTTTTTCAAGATTTTTCTCATCTAGAAGCATTGTAAGGCTCATCCAAGTAATGTCTTCACTTCTGTGGAGCTCAAGTCTTAAATGGTGAGTCTTCTTCACACAATTAAGCTCATTATAAAGTACCACAAGGGTACTTTTTTGCTGGGACCAATTCTCTTTCCATTATACGTGCTCCATCAGGCAGTATAATTAGAAGGTCTAAAGTGTCTAACCACATGATTACTCTGAATAGCATTATCTTGGCCTCCAATAACACTGTGAGATATCCTGAAGTCAGTCAGTCCTACATGTTTCAGAACTGTCAAAAATATCTCTGAAATTAGGATTATCTTGTCAGGGTGATGCTGAAAGACTAGTTCATGCATTAATTACTTCTAGCCTCAGCTACTGTAATTCAGTATTACCAGGTTGTTATAAAACTAACTGAAAAGTCTTCCGTTGATCCAAAATGCTGGCATAGCATTTTGGATTTGGCAATACTGAAAGGAACTAAAAAGAAAGCATATTTCTCCAATACTGGCTTCTCTTCATTGGCTCCTTGTTAAATCCTGGATCAAATTTAAAATCCTGCTCCTCACATACATGAATAGTCAAGCCCCATCTTATCTTAAAGGCCTCATAGTACCGTAGTACCCCAATAAAGCACTTCTCAGACTGCTAGCTTACTAGCGTGGAGTGGAACCTTCTCCTTTCAGGCCCTCTGGAACACGCTCCCAGTTTGGATTAGGGAGGCTGACACCCTCTTTACTTTTAAGATTACAGCGGTCCCTGGTTTATCGCAGGAGTTACGTTCTAAAAATAACCCGCGATAGGTGAAATCCGTGAAGTAGCCAATTTCATTTTTTACAATCATTACAGATATTTTAAGGCTGTAAAACCCCTCACCACACACTTTATACACTTTTCTCAGACAGGCACGAAGATTTTCACACTTTTCTCTCTTGTTTAAACTCTCAAAGTTCAAACCTTCATAGAAAAATAAGAATGAAACCAAAGATCAAACCCTGTTTTCAGGTCCAGAACATGGGAATTAATGAATCAATGGTATGAAAGTGGAGGAAGCAAGAAGAATGAGTTGAGTAACGTTTGACATATCTGACTGTTTTGTTTCGCTTGATGCGCCTTATGGTCTGAAAAATACAGTAACTTCTACCTTCCTTTAGCATGTCCAGAAGTTCAAGTTTTCCATCTTCCTCTGCCTTTTGGGTGCTGTTGCAGGTGCCTTTGATGGTGCAAAACATTTCATCAACATTGTTGTGTTTTATGGGGAGAAAACTTACAAACATACAGTACAGCACTTCAGAGTCACACTGCTAGGATCGAAGATTTATGTAAATCCGTCAAGCAGAACGCATTCTGTACTGTACAGGATACGGAGATTGATTGACAATGGTCTACAGCCTGCATCCTGACAATGGTCAGCATGCAGAATACAATGCGCTGTAAAAAAAAAAAAAAAAAGCATGCAAAAATGCAAAAAAATCGGAGCAGCGAGGCTGTGAAAAGTGAACTGCGTTATAGCGAGGGACCACTGTACACCTAAAGCTTTATAGTTTCATAGTTAGGGCTGGTGATCACATGACCCTGAATCTCGCTTGTTTTATAGTGTAATTTCTTTACGTTGTTGCATTAATGCAAGTTATTATATTGCTGATGACAGCAATATAATAATCTTCAATGCAAAAAATTTCATTAAACAGCTGAGTAGGTAGTTGGGGAAGGTTTCGGGGGTTTAGAGGTGTACTGCAAATCCTGCTGGTGGCAGTGCCCCCCACTGCCAAGCACCATCTGAAGACTGGGGTGTGAACATGCATGAGGTTTGCGTGTAGCAGTGGCAAGAGCTGGTGTCAAATGGGGGCAGGAGGTTGCTCTATCGCCCATCTTTTGCTCAAAGAGGGATGGACCAATTTTATACATGTGTATGAGGCAGTGTGCTTGTGTGTGTGTTTAGTGTTGTACAGGGTGTGCATGTTGCCCAAGTGTAGGTAGAGCTTCATCAGACTGTTGTGAGGTGACAAAACACACACAAATGCACTAACACAGTCAAGGCTGTCGAGCAAATCGGGGCCCATGATTCAGATGGAACTCGTTAGAATGTCACAGATTTTGATCCCTGTGGGGTTATGGCATTATGTATGCAGAGCCATATTACGCTTATTTTGGCTGTCTGCAAGAGCTAGCCCCCTGCTGATCCCCATGCAGCCTAAAAAAGAGAGCTTGGGAGAATTTGTTTTTTTTCTCATGCTTTTCTTTTGTTATCTCCAGACATAAAGCGAGAGGGGCCAACACTGTTCATTTGACAACCTTAGTCAAAGTGATTTTCAAGTTTGTGGATGCCACAATTTGTTCACCCTATCCTGAAAAAGTCAGATCTCTTCCTGCATGGTTTGACAGTAAAGTGGCTTTGAAATATTTGTAGCTCAGATAGCTGCGTTTTAGAGAAAGTGAAGAGATTTCTCCACAAATTTGAAATGGGCCCATAGAGCCCAAATTTTAAACAGAAGTTGTTGTTAATTAACAGGAAAAGTATGTTTACTTATGCATGTATGTATCTTTTCAATAATTATGGGTGGTATGGTGGTGCAGTGGATGGCACTACTGTTCCACAAGGTGCCTGCCTGGCACCTGTGCCTGTATGGGTTCCCTCCAGGTCTCCCTACGGGAGCTCAGATAGTCTCCAGCCCTTCACAGTAGCATCACAGAACTTTTTCCCACACCAGTACTTTTTTAGATATATATTCTGCATTTTTCAGAGTTAATTGGACAATCTAATATAACAGAAGGATTATATTTAATACTTAAATGAAAATTATTGGCAAACAGACTCTCAGACAGGAGTCTAGTATGGTTGCTGGTGTCTGCCAGCTGTACAGGCATTCATGTCCAGTGTACACTGAGTTCTCAGACACCTAGCACTTTGTGGACAAAGCTGTTTTCACCTTGTCTGAAATGTTCCTATGATCCAATTTCTTTCACACAATACACAGCATGTTTTACTTTGAATACTGTCAAGTATAGCGCTGAATTTGTTTAGATTTTATTACACTTTTGGATTTATCACACTTGTTGAAAACAAGTTTTAAAATTTGGGGGGGTTTTAAAACCCACCCTCCTTTGTTCTAAATAAGCTCTATTCACTAGCTGGGCCCTCATTTTAGGTTTGACAGCGTTTTGGTAGGTAAAGGTGATGCTTGGACATGAATTGAGCTGCGGTTTGGGGAAGGCCTCGAAGGGGACTGGCGACAGCGGCCTGGCAGATCCCCGTGTACTAAATAGGAGTGAAGAAGTTAAAGAATTGAGAACAAGGAGGGAGGGAGGGTGGGGCACGTAAACGAGAATGAACAGTTTGCAGAACTGGGGAGAGATAAATGACAACCGGAAGGAGCATGTTTGGAAGCGTGGTCCCGCTCCTGAAATCCCGATACATAATCTCCAATAAATACTGAACATCTTCTTACTAACCATGTCTTATAAAAGAGCCTCACCATTTTTACAGAGTTTTATAGAAAATTTCTAAAGACAAACTAGATGCTAACTGGACTGGTACTTCTGTAGCACTTTTCTTCTCCGTTTGAACAATTCACCCATTCACACATTGATATAAGCGCCCTTTTTAACCTAACATTCAAACAATCTTGGGGTCCAGTAGCCTACACAAGGATAGTCCTTTTCCACTAGTACTTACTTGGATTGGCTTGGCATGGCTCTACTTGGTTTTTAGGGTTTTTCATTACATCGTAGTACCTGGTACCAGGTACTTTTTCAGTGCCTACTCAGCATATGTTAGGTGGTACTCCATTGTAATGAAATCACATTCACTTGCCTCGAGCTGCATTGAGTCGAGCCGAGTAGGAGCAAAAGGCCTGTTAGATTGGTGGTGGACCTGCTGTAGCACCTGAGACACAAATGGCTTTACAACTGATGCAACATACGACTTTAACACAGATAAATGTTTGTTTGGGTCTTTCTTTCTTTCTCTATGCAACTTATAACTACTCACTGTTGGTCTGCACTATAAAATTGGTATTAAATTCAAACTGGCATTAAAAAAGGTTTTAAATCTGATGAAACTCGCAGGCATTATGTGTACACCAGATGTCCCTGACAGGCTTCCAAAATGCTAGTCATGGCAGCAAGAAGTCTTGTGACGTAACTGTCAAGTCCTTTTTTTATATAACATTAAGAAAACTAAAACAGAGCAAGCACAAAATGGCTGCTGCAAAAATGGCTGCAGATGGGACCTGTGCAAAGTCTCTTCAAAGGGAGAAGTGAAGGAGGGGCGGGTGATGGCAAGAGCAGCCAGTCAGTGGATCAGTCACTCCAGGCCTGGCCTCTCGGTGGGGGGTTGTGCTTGGGGCGAGATCACAGGCCTGCTGCCTCCCTGATGCCTTCACAGGCACACAGCAACAGATAGGAAGCTGTTGGCACCAGGTTGCCTCACTTATTCACCCCAGCACTGCTTCAGCACAATCATCTTTTCTGTAACCCATGTCCTCATTTACGGAGCTTGACCTACATGTAGACCTGGTGTCTTCATCGTGTCAGCCAGTCTGAACACCAAAGCAGGTTATGGTCTGCTTTGTTCTGTTCAAAAATGGATACATACGGAGTAGTTTTTGTGCTACTCATCGAGGTCATCGTTGATAGATAAAATAATATCTTAGCTTACTGTCACATCTACATTTTCTATAATTATGTGTATTGTGGCTCTGCGGGTCACGCTCAACAGTGGCACATAATAACTGGGGAAATGGGAGAAAACATGGTAATGTGGTATATCCTATGGTTCCAAATAAACTTTTACATTAAGCTTTAAGCTTTTATATGTATTTATTTCATTGGTGACTAACCCAGTCACCAATGTAAAAAAGGCATCTTAAAAAGTTCTTCATTCATTCATAATTTAATTCCAAAGGGCAATCTTTTGTATATTCTATAGGCAACCCTTTTTGTTTTAATGTCTTCAGTACTGCTTATGGATCATGAAAATCAGAAATCCAGTATCTCAATATGTTGATTTTAAGTAAATTAATAATTAATGTATTTTGTAGGAAAATATGTACAGCAGCATGGCGAAAGAAACGTTTGAGGCTAGTGTCAGATCAAGAGCCACTATGCCAAGATCCAAGAGTCTGGAACAAGAAGTCCAAGTTGTTTTAAGTCCAGTATGACGTTTCTAGAGTCTGTGATGATTTGTGGTGCTATGTCCTCTGCTGATTCTGGTGGTGGTTGGTCCACAGTGTTCTAATAAGTCAAACAGCAATGCAGCTGTCTATTTGGAGATCTTATGTCGTAGAATAGGAAATTGTTGGTAAACTGGTGCCAGGGTACAAAAAAGGGCCTCAACGCCTGTGATGAAATCACAGGAGCTCTGCTAGAGAAGAGTGTGGCAGTTAGTGAAGATATTGTAATGATGAGTCGGGGATTAATCTGGTTTTGTATTATGTGTTATAGCAGGCAGAGCGTGGACAAGGGACAGAGTGGGCAGGTTGTGAATAGGTAAGGGGGAGCTCTCGCTGCAGCAGCGCTGAGCAGTTTCAGAGGATAGCACTGTCAGATTAAGGGTGGCACATATAAACATTTGAGGGGGTCAAGGCTGGGGTCAGGGTTCATGGATGCTACTTGGACCTTTTATTTACTCGGCAAGTCAAGCTATCACACAAGAGAGTAACATTATGGTGTCAGAATATGGAGTGCTGTCATCAGAGAACTGACGGCACAAGGTATAAGGCTTTACATTACAGGACTCGGAAAGGTAGGTGATAATGAGAGTGTGGGAAGTTTCCACACACAGAGTTAGCCCAGCAATTTCATCTGAAAAATTACTCATAGGGAAAAAAGTTAGGAAGAGAAGAAAAACAAAATCCCACCCAAACCTGTCCTGCTGAAACCAGCAGCACATCTCATGTGTGCTGAGTCAGCTTTATGGTAAGATAACCACAAAAGACAACGAGTGACTATTTCTAAATAGTTAATACTAGAATTTGACAATACTGTAAAATGAAGCATTTAGAATCCTTTTAACAGGACACTCTTTTCCCCTAATGTGGAATGACATAAGAAAAACGCTAATTGAATCCAACTTTCATGCTAGATTAAGCAAATATGGGTTGTGGCAGCACTGTCTATTACAGCTCAGTAATAAAGTGGTAATAGTAGGGTAATAAGGCAGAAACAGAACCTAATAAGTTATTACCATTCAAAGATCCAGCATGCAGCACGTAGCACCAAGCCACCTGCTTACATACTGAACATTAAAGCAACCACGACCATCTATGGTAGTTCTCTGAGCAACAATTTCACAGATACAGATTGCCCTTTGTACCATTATAATTTTTGTATAAAGTAAAATAATTAGTCCAAAATAACATATACGTTGGGATATTCAATGTCTATCATTAGAAATAAACAAATACAAAATTAATTGGGGGTGCGGGGAGCTATACTCTTAGTACACCACACATCCAACCCCCTCACATAAACTGTTATAACTAGAGTGCTTATATATAACAGATACAGACAGACACACTCACATTCACACCCATGGGCAATTTAGAGTTACCAATTAACCTATCCCCACTAACTGCATGTCTTTGGACTGTGGGAGGAAGCCGGAGTACCCGGAGAGAACCCACACAAACACAGAACATGCAAACTCCACTGTGCTGCCCTGCCAGAGTGAAAGCTATGGGAGATTTTAGACATGTTAGATTGTGTGAGTGGCGTGATGGTGTAGTGGTTAGTACTATTGGCTGAAATCAAGACGGTTTATGGTTTGAACCCTGGCTGGGTTTTCATAGTCATTTTAATATATCATTACATTCCAAATAGTTTCTTTATGCGTCTTTCAAATCAAGTAATTTATCATATTCAATAGACATTTCCTCCCTCTAAACATGCATATACCCCCTCCCCCTTCATTTTCATTCCCTTTTTTCTCCAGACTCCCATCCATTCTGCTGTGACCCTGACTGTGCAAAGTGAGTCGGCTTGTATTAGTATCACCCTACACTCATCACTGTCCATCAATTAGGCTGACACCAGCAAGGGCCCAAAGAGAAACATCTGCAGCTGCTGTGCTCGGAGCGCACTGTGCCTCACAGAGCTTACTGTTTGTCTAAGCCAAGGAGTCAATGCTAGTTTGAAAATGGAAATACTGATGTAATTGGTCGATGGATGGTACCTTGATACTACATGATGTGGAATGCTATGGCTAAAGTAACAAATACTACAACCAGTGGTTTTCTTAGTCTTGATTGGGATGCATCTAGGTGTGCTATTTTTAAAATCATTACTAACGTAGTAAATGACATCACAGAACAAACCAAGACTAATTTAATTACATGAAAGCAAAGAAATGTAAATGGAAGCCAGACAGTATTCCCCCAGAAAAGTTACTGCAGGTTAGGTATTAAAGTACATTAAAATTACTTTAGAAGGCTTTATCAGAAATGACTAATAGCTGCTAATCATTATGCTAACTTATGCTTCCTGTCGGAAGTAAGGAGACTCTAGCATGAAACAAAGCACCATTCTCCACACCATTAGACAACCACAAAGGCACTGCTACAAGGCAGGTAGCCATGGTTTTAGTCAAAAACCTAACCCTACCAAGCATCCAACAGAAACTGGTATTCATCAGAGCAGGCAATATTTTTCTACATTCCTGATTTACTATCCATCCATCCACCCTTTCTTTCTCTCTCGCTCATTTCCTTTCTTTGTCAGTATTCCGTCCATCTGCTCAACACATTCTTTTCATTCATTACATACATACATACACTTTCACCTCTACCCTTAATCACCCAAACCTGCTCTTCATTCTTTCCAGCCTAAGCTCTTGGGTCGTGTCCAAATTCATGGGCTGCATCCTCCTGAGGCCGCATTTCTAGACCGATTACGTCACAGCGACGCGCCGAAGGCGGTCCAAATTCGTAGACTCCTCTGAATGCAGCCGACAAATGCATCCTCCTTTTCCCCGAATTTGAAGGATGGGTCGGGTGTGTCCTTCGTGGCCTACCATATCCCGGAATTCATAGCGCGGCCCAGCCAAACTCCAGTTTCCAACAATGGCGGCCGCTACTAAGTTTTAAAATTACTCTTACTAATCTTTCTGGGTCACAAAATAAACTTTTAACATATTTTCAGGTGAGAAAGTAGCTGTGTAAACATCAAACATCTGCTCGGTTTATCAAGATATCGCATATTTGCTAAAGTGCTTCGACATTTTCAGAGACGTCTGCTACCCACCAGCTCGACAGCTAGCCGGGAGCTCGAGGGTTACTGGAGCCGCCGAGAACGGCACAACTCCCGGCACATCATTTTCAGATCACCGCGGACTTTCGCTGCTCGGGTTAAACGTGATATATAAGTCACTTAGACAACCTAAAAATGTTATTGTTGGGCTTTTTTCAGTGTTTTGTTTGTTCGTGAGTAAATCGGTTTGGCTGAGATTAAAGTTATTCGATTAGATAAAATAAAACTTTATTAATCCCCCGGGTGGGTTCCACCTTGGTTTTCACACAGCTGACTAAACGTCAAACAGAAAACTGATTAAACAGTAGTATGAGACGGTCGAGAGTTTACGCCAGTGTCCTGTTATATTTTAGATAGCAAGGAGCAGACGGCAAGTTTATTAAACTCCACCGAGACAGCGGCGACGCTAATCTGAAGGCTAGACCGTCCAATTTCACGGCCGTTTACTTCCGGCCTACCCGACCCTCTGAGGACCCGGCCCACATAGACCGCGAAGGCCGGGCCCTCAGGAGGATGCAGCCCATGAATTTGGACACGACCTTGGTCTAGCCAGTTGTGTGCTGTTTTTACAGGAAGGCAAGTAGAACCAATTGCTAAGATGACTGCCAAGCCTGTTCAACTTGCCTGTTTTATGGCCATGGTTAGAACTCCTGTCCCCTCTCCATCGTGGTTTCTTGCTGTTGTATTAAAGGAATAATTAAGAACTTTTTCAAAGACCATCCTCACGTTACCCACATGATTCGCGGGGGGAAACTTTTCCGTTACGACGCTAAATCACTGTAATTCATTTACCCTCTAATGCTAGCTGCATTTCTATACGAAGTGTAGGTCTAACTGATCTCAGAACAGTAACAGCTGAGCCAGTGGCAGCTTGCCTCGCATGCTGCTTTCCCATCAGTTTACAGTCACAATTCACATGTACAAACTACTAGAAAAGAGCTGCTGGGCTCTCAGGAAATTGATGAACTGATTTAGTTTAAGAAATCAGTCACATTGGTCTTTGCAGTAGCCCTTTTTCACCAATCATAATGGGGGGCTCAGCAGTCCTGAGAGGTGGATTTGACTAAATGGTTTCATTAAATCCAGTTTAAGTTAACTTATATAGCATTTATACCCAAGTGGCCTCACGACCGCCTCTCTGTTTTGGTGGATAATGTAGCTCTTTTTAAGATATCAGTCTCCAGCTTGCACTGGGGCTGTTTGAAACAGAGTGTGAAGCAGTGGGAATGACAAATAGCATTTCCAAGTCTGAGGCCATGATTCTCAGCCAGAAAAGGGTGGCTGGAGCACTCCGGGAAGGGGATAAGTTGCTACCACAAGTCGAGGAACATTGTTCCTTTGGCCTCTTCCTCATCAAACCCAGAATTATCCATCGGATTGCAAAACAGAGAAGCATGATTTGTCACTACAGAGAACACCTCTTCACTGCGCTAGAATCCCGTGGTGCCATGCTTACACCACTGCATCCAGTGCTTTGCATTGCGCTTGGTGATGTAAGGCTTAAATGCAGCTTTTTGGCAATGGAAACTCATTCCATGAAACCTTCTATGCACTGTTCTTGAGCTGATCTGAAGGCTGGAGCTCTAAAGGAATTGACTGTGCAGAAAGTTGGCAACCTGTGTGCATTATGCACCTCAGCATCTGCTCACACTGTGCTGTGGACATAGAAGTGATTGGAACACCAGAATTAAATTATTTGGATGGGTGAGTGAATACCTTTGGCTATGTAGTGATGTCCTTCAGCAAACACAGTAAACAAATATGTAAGGCAGCCTTTATTCATTTGCTCATTAAAAATATCCTGTCTCAGAGTGACGCTGAAAAACTAGTTCATGCATTTATTACTTCCAGGCTGGACGACTGTAATTCATTATTATCAGGATGTCCTAAAAACTCCCTGAAAAGCCTTCAGCTGATCCAAAATGCTGCAGCAAGAGTCCTGACAGGGACTAGAAAGAGAGAGCAGATTTCTCCTGTTTTGGCTTCCTGTTAAATCCAGGATTCAAAATCCTGCTGCTCACATACAAGGTCTTAAATAATCAGGCCCATTGAACCAAATCACCTCATACCCATATGGAAAAGAAATAGAAAAAACTTATAAAAGACTTGCATCAGATGTGGCCTACTTCATATAGTGAATCATATAAGGCGTATATGAAAGTGGCCACTTTCATATATTGTTTTAGTAAGTATCCAAAACATACAAGTTTCACTTATATAATTTTTCAATGGATCTTATATCTGTTTTCACTCTTGTATGCTTTTTATACAAGTTTCACACAAGACAGATACAAACTTTATAAGATTTATATATATCTTTTCCATATGGGGAAGTCAACATTAAGTATGATGAACTGGTTCTGATGTTTTATTAATAAGAAAAGTAAGAAACTGAGATTCTGCATCCAAGAAGAAGGCAGCAGCAGGGAGAATTTCACTGTTTCATCCAGGAGCTGAAGCTGCCGCTTTCATACGTATTTCAGGAGGGCAGTTTGGACTTTAGTTAGCAGAGGTGGGACCTCATCTAAAGAGGCAAAGAAATCGTTTCAGAGAGCCGACTGGTCTGGAGTAGAGTAGCTGTGTGTCTGAGTTGAAATAGGATTATTTATCACTGCACTTGTTGAAAATGCAGTGACCTGAGTCGTCAGATCTGTGTATTTGGATTCCAGCAATCAAAAATAAAGGGCAGGAAATTTGTTCAGTGAAATTACGCAGCTAGAGTCAACGGCTGCATTAAGAATTGGTAAGTCCAAAACACAAAATATTTGAATAGATTTTACACGTCTAGTGTGTAAACGCCTTCTCAATGGTACACAGCAAGGATGAAATTATCCTTTTTTTTCAGCCAAAAGCACCATCGCAATAATCTCTACAGAGGTCAAGTTATTGTTTAGAGCTAAAATTGTGCATTTCACAGAGAATCACTTGACACTACAGTGGTGTATGTTTGTGTGTATTTTACAGCAATGGTACACGAGCACAATGACCCTTATAGGAACATGGCTGACTGACCGTGTGGACCTGCAGCTCCATGTTTATCAGTTGAAGGTTCTCATTAGAATTGTCAAGGTGAGAATTACTTGCTATTATAAACTCAGCAAAAAAAGTAAGGAAATTTGTGTTTGGCTAATTTTTCCTTCATTGTAACACTGCTTCTAGCCAATAGATCTTATCCTCTTAGCCTGTTTATTTTCCCTTAAATATTGCAACAGTTATAAGGAAAATGTATTTGTGGGTTAACGACAGAATTGAGCCTATTGGTTGTGCCCATGAAAAAACTTCGACCCTGCTGCAGTGTTCGCTTGGTGTCTGATTAAAGCATGCCCTATTTGACTTATCTGAATAGGGTACCTGCCATAGGGCATGGGTATCAAACTCCAGTCCTCCAGGGCTGGTGTCCTGAAACTTTTCCATGTGTCCCTGCTGCAACACACCTGAATAAAATTAGTAGGTCATTAGCAAGACTCTATAGAACTTGATTGCATGCTTAGGTCGCGACCCCCAACCCTATTCAAGTAAATAAAAGTGAAGTAGCATGTTTGAAAAAACGTACTTCTAAATATATTTTTAGTTCACCATGTTCATTCATTCATGAGCTGCTGTAACAGGAATCAAATGGCTGAATTGCCACCTCAGCGTGAAGTCAAGTTCTATAGAGTATCAATTAAGGGAGAATAAAAGAATATACATACACACACGCACGCACGCACGCACACACACACACATATATATATATATATATATATATATATATATATATATATATATATATATATATATATATATATATATACAGTGGGGCAAAAAAGTATTTAGTCAGCCACCGATTGTGCAAGTTCCCCCACCTAAAATGATGACAGGGGTCAGTAATGTGCACCAGAGGTACACTTCAACTGTGAGAGACAGAATGTGAAAAAAAAAAATCCATGAATCCACATGGTAGGATTTGTAAAGAATTTATTCGTAAATCAGGGTGGAAAATAAGTATTTGGTCAGTAATTAAAATACAACTCAATACTTTGTAACATAACCTTTGTTGGCAATAACAGAGGTCAAACGTTTACTATAGGTCTTTACCAGGTTTGCACACACAGTAGCTGGTATGTTGGCCCATTCCTCCATGCAGATCTTCTCGAGAGCAGTGATGTTTTGGGGCTGTCGCCGAGCAACACGGACTTTCAACTCCCGCCACAGATTTTCTATGGGGTTGAGGTCTGGAGACTGGCTAGGCCACTCCAGGACTTTCAAATGCTTCTTACGGAGCCACTCCTTTGTTGCCCGGGCGGTGTGTTTTGGATCATTGTCATGTTGGAAGACCCAGCCTCGTTTCATCTTCAAAGTTCTCACTGATGGAAGGAGGTTTTGGCTCAAAATCTCACAATACATGGCCCCATTCATTCTGTCCTTAACACGGATCAGTCGTCCTGTCCCCTTGGCAGAAAAACAGCCCCATAGCATGATGTTTCCACCCCCATGCTTCACAGTAGGTATGGTGTTCTTGGGATGCAACTCAGTATTCTTCTTCCTCCAAACACGACGAGTTGAGTTTATACCAAAAAGTTCTACTTTGGTTTCATCTGACCACATGACATTCTCCCAATCCTCTGCTGTATCATCCATGTGCTCTCTGGCAAACTTCAGACGGGCCTGGACATGCACTGGCTTCAGCAGTGCATGTCCAGGCCTCCACTGTCTGGCACTGCGGGATTTGATTCCCTGCCGTTGTAGTGTGTTACTGATGGTGACCTTTGTTACTTTGGTCCCAGCTCTCTGCAGGTCATTCACCAGCTCCCCCCGTGTGGTTCTGGGATCTTTGCTCACCGTTCTCATGATCATTTTGACCCCACGGGATGAGATCTTGCGTGGAGCCCCAGAGGGAGATTATCAGTGGTCTTGTATGTCTTCCATTTTCTGATGATTGCTCCCACAGTTGATTTTTTCACACCAAGCTACTTGCCTATTGTAGATTCACTCTTCCCAGTCTGGTGCAGGTCTACAATACTTTTCCTGGTGTCCTTCGAAAGCTCTTTGGTCTTGGCCATGGCGGAGTTTGGAGTCTGACTGTTTGAGGCTGTGGACAGGTGTCTTTTATACAGATGATGAGTTCAAACAGGTGCCATTCATACAGGTAACGAGTGGGGGACAGAAAAGCTTCTTACAGAAGACGTTACAGGTCTGTGAGAGCCAGAGATTTTCCTTGTTTGAGGTGACTAAATACTTATTTTCCACCCTAATTTACGAATAAATTCTTTACAAATCCTACCATGTGGATTCATGGATTTTTTTTTTCATGGCGAGTGGCTCCAGCAGATCCCGGGAACAACATCGGAGATCTCTGTCCAGAAGAGCGCAGTCCTGGTGTTTTTTATATATATATATATATATATATATATGCTATGTAGGAGCGAACGTTAAAAAAATGTTAAAAAACAAGATGGACAGCGTTTTACACAGGTTAGCCTTTGGCTTAGTAGTTAGCCCCGCTCTATGTCTCCTCCACTGTCGGATGTTACTGGTGCGAAGCTCAGTTGCTTCCTGGAAATAGCCGGCGTAGTATACCGAGCCTATGTAGAAGATCCAAAGTGGTCGCATCTACTACATCTATTGTTTAAGCAGACTTTAACGGTGCTATCATCAGCCAGTGCAGCTGCAGCTTAACAGGGCACCACTATCATCATCATATTAATAAGATGTACTGATGTTCACCTAAACTTTTGTTTACCTAATTTGAAGGCCGACTCAAGACCTGATGATTTCATTAACACCTCAAGAGGCTAAGTGGATGAGTCAGGGACTCACCAACCCAATCAGCTTACATGCTTTTTTTATATTTCCTGCGAAGCCAGGAATGTCTCTGCTAATCATTTTTCATTTTTCTCTTTGAGATAGAAAAAGTACCGTGACTTCCGCCTTCAAGGGGTACTGGACTCTACGCTAAACACTAAGATGTACGAAACTGTAAGAAACCGACTAACCTTGGAAGAAGCCACGGCATCGGTGAAAGAAGGAGGGATGCAAGGCATTTCAATGAAGGACAGCGATGAAGAAGATAACGACAACTAGATCAAAAGAGTTGAAATAATAATAATAATTTCAGTGTTTTTCAAAGGGTCAGGTATATTGCCTGACAGTCCACACCAGTCCTTCTATAGAGTCAAAATAATTTGGCCTGTTCCCTCCATTGCTTGGTTTTAGTTTTTCTGTTGCCAATACTTCCACAATTCTGTTAAATTTATGACATTTATTATTATGTTTATACTATTATGTATCTTTAAACACCTTCAAGTGTGTCAATAATCATCACTTTAAATCTTCAAAGCTAAATTTCCAAATAATTAAGGCTAGTACCTAAATTATCTTTTGCCTTAATTATTTAGTCTTTGTATTCTGTTCTTGTTTATACTTTGAGAAAAACAGTGTTGTCTCTGCACTTCTGCTGGAAAAACTCTCAAGTGATTTAGGCCATTATACTGTGATTTCAAGAAAAACAGTAAAACTAATACATGTGTCTGTCTATTCCAAAGTCTGCCTGCAAATGCAGGATGAACTTTGCACTGTCAAATTCACATTGTGTCTGATGGAAGTGTCGCAAGAAAATATGGATATTTATTTGTTGGTATTCACCTGGCCCAAAACAGCTAAATTACAGCATTGAGAAGTTTTTTTTAATGTTTTCCACCAATATGGATGACAGTTTTCTTTCCATATGATATGACTATGAAAAAGTAATTATCTTGTTTTGTTGCACCAGATGTGAAAGTGATTTAAATTCTCTTCCTTTGTAATGGTTCAGCATCATTTCTCAACTAAAAAAATCAAATTAATGTTTTTTTACATTATGTGATGTTATAGGATGTGACAGTGACGGTTTGTTTTTTGCAGGCTCTAAAACATGCTTTGCAATTGCCAACAGCAAATGTGAGACAACAAAAGAAATTCAGCACATTATCAACAGTACGACTGGTGGTCACATAGAATCATTTTACACCAACAAAAAATATACATTTGAATACATCTTTAGAAACCCTATCGCTAGTGTCATATGATAGGAACTGTGTCAAATTTTCAGGGTGTAACAAGTGTTAGAGGTTCAACATTACAAGTGTTTGGTTCAGTGTATGAATCAAATGATTCCTGTCTAGTAATCTAAATCTAAATGTCATGTGGTGTATGGAAGGGCAGAATGTGAATTCAGAGGACAGGGTTCAAAATTGGACCTTTATTTAAAGCTGACAGGTGAAAAACAAAGTCAAAAAATAATAGTGGTAAGTCTACAATGTCTAACACATAGAGAACAAACCCTACAAAAACACAAAAATGGGGGTTCAAATAAATGGAGGTAAATGGAGAAATAGAAAACAGCAGGGAACACAGATGGAACTAATCAGGGAAAACAAGACAAAAGAAGTAGGAAAACCCAAATAATTCAAACTAAGAAGGCCCGAGAATATAAACACAAACAGAAAACCTAACAAGATTTCAAGAACGAAGCAGTAAACGCTGAATGGAGACTGGAGGGTGTTCTCCAACTACAGGGGTGGAATCACACTCCTTACTTTCCCTGGGAGTGTGGACTGGAGAGAAGAGCTTGTCTGTTAGTCGAATGTTGGATACAAGAGGATCAGTGTGGTGTTTGTGGTTTTCATGGAACACTGAACCAGCTCTTTATTCTCTCAAGGACAATTGAGGGTGGGTGGGAATTTGCCCAACTAGCCTACATGAGATTTGTGGACCTAGAGAAGTAATTTGTCCACATCCCTCGGCGTATCCTGGAGTATGTGGTGTCTGGTCCATTGCTATGACCTGTTTTATCCCTCTATAATCATTGCACGAGCTTTGTTTGCATTGCCGGCAATAAGTCGGACTCATTCCTGGTGCGTATTGGACTCCACCAGGGCTACCCTTTGTCACTGACTCGCTTTGTAGTTTTTATGGACAGGTTTTCTAGGCATAGCCATGTGGCAGAAAGCTTCCACTTTTGTGGCCTCAGAATCTCATCTCACCTTTTTGCAGATGATGTGGTTCTTGTTGGCTTCATCAGCCAAGTGTGAGTCATTGGGAATGAGAATCAGGACCTCCAACTCTAAGGCCATGGTCTCAGCTGGAAAAGGGTGGGGTCCCTACTCAAATTCAGGGACGAGTTACAACCCTAAACGGAGGAGTTTAAGTATCTTGGGGTCTTGTTGACACGTGACTGAAGAAGGGAGCTTGACAGACAGATTGTAGGCCGGAGCTGCAGTGATGCTGACGCTGCATCAGACCGTTGTGGTGAAGAGAGAGCTGACCTCTTGATTTATCAGTCAATCTGCGTGGCATGCTATCTACGTGCTCAGACTGGTGAACCAAAATTGAGGAGCTCATTTATGTTAATGTACTTATACTCCTAAACTAAAAGTTTAGAGTATTATGGATTTGGCTTTCCACCAATTGACAGAGCAAGCTACTTTCTGTTTTCTTTTATTGCTAAACTTGGTGCCTAAATAACAGTGAAATAGTGAAAAAAAATTGCATGTAGCAAAATATCAAGATGTCAAATTTAAACAATATGCTGTTATGATGTTATTATGTATTTGCCCTGCACAAAAATGGCTTATATATCACAGATGCAGCAAACAGAGAGCTGGTAGAGAGCTTGTACTGTTAGAGTATAATTGTACTTTTTGGTTTTGTTTATTTATTTTTGGGGGTAAATCGATAAAATAAAATAAAAGTATGGGGTTATGGATGGTCCCTGAACATTAACAAGAAAGTACATGAAACAAAATATGGAGTGCATAATCAGTTCAACATATGTAGTTGGACTTAAATGAGGCACACCTAAATGTTATTAGTCTGTCAGTGCACCCAGATTTTTTGCATGACTTGAAATTGTGGCCACAAAATAATGTGAAGGAATAATGTGTTAAATATCTGTATGTATGTGTTTTGTGCAGTAGAACTGGAAGACAACCCTTTGTGAGTTCCAGGGTCATCACAATACACACAATCACTTTTTTTCCCTTTACAAAGTAAATGATGCACTGCCAGTAATTTAAGTATTTGGTTAAACGGCCACAGATAAATATATGAGCAGCACAAGCTGTGTGCATTAGTTTGAACATCAACCTTGCATCTCTGGCTTTTCCTAACTTTGTTTGGTTTATGCATATAGTACAGCAATACACTTGTAGTTCGATTTTTAATTACACTTCTAGAGCAATTTTTTTCAACATTTTTCACATTTTAAATTTTAGAGCAAATCTTTTTTTAGTCGACTATATGTTTAAATAATACCATTTATTTGCCATTTGTTGTTTGTTCTTGATAAACCAAGTTTCCTATATGTCCCCAAGGCTCTATTGCAGGATCTATGAGGGAATTAATTGTCATTTTTATAATGGACGACAAGAAATGAAGTTTCCTACAACTTTGCTTTTCTCAGTTGTGTTCTTTACCTTGAGTTACATATCATACTGTATGTAAGAATTGCATGGACCTGGTATTTATTTCCCAAAGTGTTTTTGCTCCATGTGTGATGTTACGGGGGGTTCACCTTCTGCCTTCTTGAAAAATCCACTGAGGCCAAGAAGATTTAAATAAAAGTCATTGGAAAGTGTAGAAAGAAGTTTACAGCTCATTTATTTTTGTCTTCAATGTGAATTCACATTGTGAACTGTAAGAATGTGACCCAGGAGGGTGGAAAAGAAGAAACAAAGTGAAAGAAATAACAACAAAATCCATATTTGTTAATCTGTGCCCATGACCTCCTGACTTGCTCCACAGCAGCATTTTCTTAAGACACAGAGTCTTAGATTAATTCTGTGGATTAAAGTCATCTTGAGCGTTTATAGTACCACCCTGAAGGAGATTTAGCTGCATTGACCAAAATCAAATCCAGAGCTGAAGATGAACGCTATGACTAAATTCGAGGAGATTAGATATAATATCATTCCAAATTAAAAGAGGATAGGATATCTCTTAATTAATCTATAGACGGGAAGGGACTGAGGGGGATGGGGGGTGCTTGCGTGTTGGGGAGTGGCGGGGTGATGTGGGGGTGAAATCCTTCTTAGAATATGAGGAAAACAAGGTTTTTGGTAAGAACAAGGTCCATCTAATCCCTGGGTGATCCAAATGCTCACTGTGATGACTTCATCATCAGTTTGTTTAAAGCATTTGGACGAGTGCAGAAATAAATAACTTCATAATATCAGCACTTACGGGATCATGTGATAACTATGGAAATTAAATGTATTTCTGCCAAAATAAATAAAAATTTATTTGGGCAATCCATTAACCTCCTAGGACCTGGCGTCCACATGTGGACGTCACATTTTGGGTTATTTAAACCAAAATAATAAATTTTCCTCTACAAGGGCCTGATATCCACTTACGAGGAGATTATGCTGCTACTGTTCTATCGAAATTTTAAACGAATATCCTCATATGTGGCTCTCATTTTTCTTAGAAACAAAAATCAGGTAATTCTTTGTTTTTACATTCATCAGGTCCCAATATGTCAAAATATCAAAGAGAAATTAAAAATGCTGCCGTGGAAGAGTTCGGGTCTTAGGAGGTTAAATCCAATTAGTTTATGATTTTTTAAAGTAACACTTTACAACAATTGTTATCGCGTGGGGCTTTATTTTGTAAATTAAAGACCAAAGTTATTGTAGTTACCTAAAACTAAACTAAAACAGGATGTAAAAAAGTACAAATGCACAAAATGTAAATAAAAGTTAGAATTTTGAAAGACTGAAATGATTTTGTGAACTTGGAAAAGAAAACAATTTAAAATAAATTAATATACGAAATAGCTTTAGTTGTAGTTTTTGTTAGTTTGGTAAATTGCATTTCAAAAAGTTGTGTTAGTGCATTTTTAAAAAAAATATTGTCTCATATATGATCCATACAATAATAATCAAAAGACTAAACAAAAGCTACATATTTTTAAACAACTGACACTGAAACGAAACTGAATTAAGAACAAAGAGTCAGAGCTTAATGTGACTTTGTTTACATTAGCTTGTCTCTGATTTTTGCTGTTATATGTAAAATATGTAAAAGTGCTTTGAGTGGCCAGACTAGTCCCGTCCATTCCAGAAATTTCTTAGAGACAAATGTTAAATAATTTCAATATAAATATATCTTTTGCATATGAACAGACAATGTATGAAAAAAGCCGTGTGCTTAAACATCTAAAATCTGTGTGATGTGATTGAAATGTGTTTTTTTAAGATCAACTGAAACTAATTCTGACTCTGTGAAGTCTGGACTGGATTTTATGTGGAACTTTCACTATAAGAACACAAAAATATCTGCTGGGTATGTGTATGCCACCTCACATCAGAGGAACAATTAATGAATCAATGCCTACACTTTAGACTGAAGACATTTCCATTGGTGAGGGCAGATTCAATGGTGTAATGTTAAACAATGCTAGCATTTTCATACATTCCGAGTAACAAAGGGATTTTTAGTTACATTCTTCATTATAGTGTGTTTCCAAGAAAGCTTTCTATTCCTTAAAATATCAAACACGAAATATACTCCAGCGGTCGTTGTTTTGGTAAATACTATTTTAAAGGCTATCATCGCAATAAAAATGAAAAGGAACTATTCGAGTGGAGGAAATGCATGCTCTTTACCTCCACAAAGACTATTCCCTCACATCCTATATAGTAAAAGTAATCAAGAGCAAAGACACAAAGCAGCCTACCTATTTTAACATCCCATCTGCAGTGTGGGTGAGTTGCCTTAGAATCATTCATTTAATTTCCCCATGAATATCTAGACACGATTGGACAGTTCTGTGTGAGAAATGACACCAGGACAGATTAATGGGCCTGGAGATTTATGCTGGCACGATCTGAGCTGCTTTGGCTTTTAAGCTCCAATCAAGTGTGGAAATGGAAAATGATAAGTGTATCAAAATAAAAAGAACCTCCAACTGACCATCACAGTGAGAACTAGCCCCGAATCTTAGTGCTGACAGGCTGCCACTGTGCTGTGGGGAGTTCTGCAGTAATATGGATGTGAGACCAAGGCATTGCAACACACTGAGCCCATCAAGCCATCGCTGACATGATATATGTGGATAATGACAACAGGAAAATGAAAAACGAAGACAGAAAGCAGCCCACGTGTAGACATTCAAGCTGCCAAATAAATTAGTCTGTGATTTGTTGTGAAGAGGCCTTTCATTTACAACGCTTTTCATATCGTCCTTAAAGGTAAACAATATCCAAACAGAGTAAGCCTGCTGCCCAGGAGACAAGGTTATTTTTGTATGACTGCTTTGCGTGCCAGAAGTGTCAAAATTGCCCGCCATTTGCGAGGGCAGGTAGATGTCAGATCCTTTTAATAAAAGCAGCCCCTAAAGCCTCTTATGTTTCCCTCCCCATGCACAAAACCTTCTTATCATGGCCTTAAGAGGGTACAACAGCCCACTGATTAATTTTAGATCTTTTCTGTGAAAAGAGTAGCTTACAGTTTAAAGTAATCTCACACAATGTTCAGACAAGACATCAGAGCAGATTTTGTTATTCTTTGGCAGTGAATAATACGCAGGACTGTTTGTCCCGTTTCACCATCAAATACAGTAAAGCCCATATGCAGATCAACAGTATCACATTATTACAGAGGGGAATCTGTCTATCGAACATTTTGCCGTACCCCTACCAACTTCCTCTAAAGACAGAAAATAGTTGCATTAAAAAGAAACAAGAATGAAATTTGGGTTGTTTTGTTTTTGTTTACGTCTTCTTACCTGGATGAACTGGGCTTGCCACAGCGCATCTCTGAATGCTGTGGCCAAGGACTCCTTTCCAACAAATCGCATTTTACATATGTTGTTGATAGAGACAGAAGTTGAAGGTGTTCGTGTGCAGTGGAGGGACATTTAAATTTGTGTCTGCACCCTCAGACTCAAGATATGATGGTTTATACCTTCTTTGGTTCTCCTCACTGACGAAGCAAAAGTGCAAAAACAGGAAACGCCACTGGCATCTTAATAAAATCAAAATAAAACCTCTAGCCTCATTTCCTGAATGAGGGCTCTAACGCTCAAAAACAAGCTTAAAAAAGCTTATTTATTCATAGATTCAGGGTCACCTGGTCCAGCCCTAACTATATGCTTTAGCAAAAAGGAAAGTTTGAAGCCTAATCTTGAAAGTAGAGATAGTGTCTGTCTCCTGAATCCAAACTGGAAGCTGGTTCCACAGAAGAGGGGCCTGAAAACTGAAGGCTCTGCCTCCCATTCTACTTTTAAATACTCTAGGAACAACAAGTAGGCCTGCAGAGCGAGAGCGAAGTGCTCTAATAGGGTGATATGGTACTACAAGGTCAGGGCTGGACCAGGTGACCCTGAATCCTCCCTTAGTTATGCTGCAATAGATGTAGGCTGCCGGGGGATTCCCATGATGCATTGAGTTTTTCCTTTCCAGTCACCTTTCTCACTCACTATGTATTAACAGACCTCTCTGCATTGAATCATATCTGTTATTAACCTCTGTCTCTCTTCCACAGCATGTCTTTATCCTGTCTTCCTTCTCTCACCCCAACCGGTCGCAGCAGATGGCCCCGCCCCTCCCTGAGCCTGGTTCTGTCAGAGGTTTCTTCCTGTTAAAAGGGAGTTTTTCCTTCCCACTGTCGCCAAAGTGCTGCTCATAGGGGGTCATATGATTGTTGGGTTTTTCTCTGTATCTATGAAGCGCCTTGAGGCGAATTTTGTTGTGATTTGGTGCTATATAAATAAAATTGAATTGAATTGAAAACCTCCAACTGTTGGTTTTCTTCTACAGCCCTCATGACTGCCCAATGAGACCTAAGTGCAAGATGCCAAATACTGTACACTAACACAAACATCCATTAGGATTGTATAATATGCAGCAAAATAAATGATGAAGAACCACTTCGATTCCTCATTGTTGCACAATAAATTAGTCACAATCATAAACATTGAACTCAATGCCCTGTGGCAGGGAAATTATCAAATGACCAAACACTCCCATTTTTTTTTATTCAGTGGCAATGTTTGTAAGTGTGTGTGCGAGAGAGAGAGAGAGAGAGAGAGAGAGAGAGAGAGAGAGAGAGAGAGAGAGAGGAACATTTTATGAATGTCATATTTCTACAATATCATTTTTATGACCGGTAAACTGTAAAAGTAGAGGTTCAACCACTGTTCATTTTATGCACCTGTTTTACTATATAATTGTAAGATTAAAGTGAAAAAAAGAAAGAAAGCATTTACATGTACACATGTGAATGTGTGCGTGGTGACAAAGACAAGGCAGTGTGACAGGCCACAGGGCAGCTAGGGGCTGAGGGGGTGGTGCTCAGGAGCCTCGGTAAAGATTTGACAGGCTGGAAAAAACCCTCCGCAGCACATCAGGATGGAAACTCGTGCTGACAAAAAAGACTTGCGCAGGAACCAAGCCAAACAGTCAGTTCTGCTATTCCCAGCACAAACATGCCACATTGCCTTGACACACTAGGCTTTCCTCTTTGTTGGCATCTGCGCTAAAAACTTTTTTCCTTCTTTTAGAACAGAGGGAGGAAGGAAGCAAACACGGAGTACTGGACATAAAGTCAGCACACATAGCAGCAATAAGTTTAATACCCAAAAGTGTGATTTGATACCAGCTTTGTGTTTCTGAGAAGCCTGATTGAGCCATTGTTCTCATTTGATTGAATGTTAGTCTCAGTAATGCTAACAGAATCACCCCAAACCGATCCCTGCACTGGAGAGTCTATTTACAAATGATGTGTGATATTTTACTGTTACATAATTTATCATTTATCAAATTGGTCATAGTCTTACATGTCATGGCACCAGTCTGTTGCAACAATGCAAGTGGACAGCTGCGCTGTTGACATGAACAATTAACGGTGCTGAGTACACCGCTAATACTATTTGGAAGGAGACCTGTGATCATGACGGGTGCAGCACAGAGCTTAAAGGGGGAAATATAACCATCTGTCCTGCTGTCATCATGGTCAATACGAGTTTCTTTGGCAATAAGACGGAAAGGTTTGGTCCCAGTGGGAATACCATATCATGTGTTTCACTTGTTGAACTAATATTTCCAGCACTGTGTAACAGTACCAGAAGCTGTTCAACTCAATTCAAATTTATTTAGCACCAAATCACAACTGGAGTTACCTCAATGAGCTTTGATGTTGTAAGGTGAAGCCAAAAGTTGTTCCCAGTGGCAATAACAAAGTTGCAGGAATCGCACTATTTGTAAGAAAAAGTGGTGGACATGTTACTTTAAAGTAGATATTGAAGTAGAAATAGGAATAGAATTTTATTCCCGTTATTGTCACTGAAACAGCACTTCTTCAATGAAATTAGGAGTGCTGCTCCACCATCTGGTGGATACAAGAGACACAATCACAACATTCACACAAATGTAAACTGATATAATATATAATAAGTAACACGAAAAAATGAGCATCTCTTAAAATGGATACTGTACAGTGTACGATAGTGTTGAGATGGATCAAAGTGGCTCCAAACTCTAAGTCTGGATGAATGACCTGCCTGATGGTGGCAACTGGAAGGGATTATGGCCGGGGTGTGATGAGTCCTTTATAATGTTTGTGTCTCTGTGAGGTGGGCAATATTATCCAATTTGAGCAGTGAGTAGCCAAATTACTTTTCAGCAGGACACATGACAATGTCAGGGAGCACTGTGTGTGAGCTGTGGACTCAGGGAACAGACCGATGGACAGGAGAGGGGGAGGGAGTGAGGGACAAGAGAGGATGAGAGACACATACACTGGGACACACCCACAAAGACGTGACTGGGAAAACAGGCAAGTAAGACTGGAGACAAGAGACTTTACAGGAGATGCTGGGGAGGACAGACAGAGGCAAGACCCAGACAACCAGGACACGAAAGGCAAAAGACTAAATGAACAAGTACCTAAGAACTAGAAACACAAACCATGAAACAAAGAGCCACAAGAAAATTAAACTACACTGTAAACCCCAACAGTCTGACTTATAGAGTTTGTGGCTATAACAATTGAAATTCCTCACAAAGTTGAAAGAACTTAAAACTTTTGTTCGGTTAATGATTCAAACAGTTATAATTGTACATGGCTTAGAAGTTAAGAGTAAATACTGCTTTCTTAATTATGATTTTTGAGTAAATGTTTTTTTCCCCGAGCTCCGCATGTGGACGTCATGACGTTTTCTCTCCAACCTGAACGACGTTGACAGAAAATTCTGTTCAATATGGCTGCCCTTCTCGAGCGACTGGAGAACACATTTGGAGAAACTTGTAAGTAAAACTGAACCTTCGTTATGTTTATTTTTTCTGTAAAAAAGCAAGTATATTAATATGTTG
This sequence comes from Maylandia zebra, assembly GCF_041146795.1. NCBI lineage: Eukaryota > Metazoa > Chordata > Actinopteri > Cichliformes > Cichlidae > Maylandia > Maylandia zebra. The sequence goes on along the minus strand of NC_135171.1, from coordinate 2,713,969 downwards.
CAGCCAATAACTTGTTTTCGAATGCGCTGTTGTGTTAAAAAGCACAGACCCAGGTGGTGAATAGTTGTTCGCGCTCTTTTTCAAACAGATTATGTCGTCAGTTTTACAGTTTTAACCGATTAAAACAGTTTTACTAAGAATCACACATAAAGGGTCTTAGTGATATTTTAACGACCCCTTGCCAACGCAAGAAAGTTGGCGTTTTTACAACAACAGCCTCATTGTTCGGCAGGTTTTTTTTCTTCTCATTAGCATCATTGAAATGTGGCTTAGCTAGCAGTGGCAACTTCTATCTAAAACAATTGAAATATAGCAAGGTGTTGTATATTTAGTGTGCTAATAAGGTTTTCAATATTTTTATTTTTTCTTCCAAGGCTGAAGACCGAAGACAAAAAGACAGAAGAAAAAAAAAAATTCAGACTGCAATTAATTTCAGGTGGAGACAGTAAGCACAGGTAAGTTGAAAGATCTATTGAAGAGACCATTCTTCATGGCCATTAAAACATTTTTAGGTTAAAAGACCTGTGTCATGAATCGCTGTGCGGCAGGCAGGAGTTGGACCCAAAATGCAGGACTCAGACGATGAACTCAAAATCACAGCTTTAATTGCTGGTCACAGAAAACGAGCATACAAAACTAAACTGGGAAAATATAAACTCACAGCTTGCAGAGAGGCACACGAGGAAACACACAGCTTGAGGGACAACGCAGCACTGACTCAGAGAAACACAGGGTTTAAATACAATGGGAAGTAACGAGGGGAATGAGACACAGAAGGAGAGCACAGCTGGGAGAAAGCAGAACTGACGAGACAAGGGAGCAAAGTAGGATACACTCACATGAGACACAGACCTTCAAAGTAAAACAGGAATTAGCACAGATGCAAACTAGACTAGGGGAGACAGAGCAACTAAGAAACACAGAGGGCAGCTACCAAATACTCAGAACTAAACAGAATACAAGAACACCAAACTAAGACACTACACTAAAAAACAAGCTGGGACAACAAAGAGAACTAAGAACATAATACAAAAAACTCAGAGGCACAAGAAACTCAAAACACTGGGTCACTGACCCAGGACCGTGACAACCTGTTTTTTTTTTAATCATGCCCTGGCTTTGTCACACTGAATCATGTTGAAAAGATCTATTTTCATGGCTCCCCCCATTACCATTTCCTTGTACTTCTTTCTACCAGTCTATTTTATTTTGTGACATTAACATCTTAAATGTACCCCTAATTATTAATAGCTGTGTTAGTATTTATAATGCTTTTTTTTTTTATCATGTGCAGATCTACCAAGGGTCAGTGGCACAGTTCACCTTTTGTGGTAAGTTATAACACTTCATATGTGGTCACATAAGTAAGTTGTTTCATCAGTTGTTCAGTTCTTATAAAATGTTGTATAATTGTACCAAATCACTGAGGATACATCCAATGTGTAAATCACAATCAACAATTTTACTGTGATATTCGCTCGTGTTTAGAGAATCTCCATTATCTTTGTTACTGAGTTTCCATTTTTGTAGGGCCAAATTTGTATTAAAAATTAATATTTTCATATGATGTGAAATGACTCAATCATTTCTAATTTTTAGAAGAAACCATTCATTAAGTCCCTTAAGGTGAAGATTTCATATATTGATAATGATAAAATTAACACAAATTAAAAGTTTCACTGATAAACACACAATGTTTCCTTGCTTTGAACCCCATGTTCTATATAGATTACAGCTCTGATCTGGAGAACACTATTTTAAAATACTGTGTAGGGTTTTTGTCAAATGATTAAGAAACAGACTCTCTGTCACATAAGACAGAAAGGTTGTATCTTAAAAGAAAAGTCTTCAAAATTTGGTAGAGTCTGATGTCATGCAGTTTCACAAACATGTATTCTCCACAAAGAATGACACCTGAAAACTTTGCGTTAAAGGAACTTTTCTTTTCCCTTTTTAGGAGGCGCCTGATATCAACGTGAAACGCACTGCAGTACTTCGTGCCCTTCCTGTATACCTGCGGGAGGAGGACCCAGAATTCTTTTAGACATGTAATGTAAGTGTATTTTTGCATTACTTAAATTCTGCCAGTAAGATAAAATGCTATGGATTTTTTTAAATACAATTTAATACCCTAGAAGCTGCCAAATTGTACAAACAAAATACCCTCCCTTTAGAAAACCCTCACACACACACACACACACAGGTCAGGAGCAGGGCACAGGCGTATCACAGCACTATGGCTATGCTGCAGGTGGCCCAAAAACCAGGCTGAAGTCAAGATTTAGTTTCTTTTTGAGATAAAGTCATGAAATAAAAAATTACTTTTTTTTTAGAAAAATAACAAAAATACAAATTATGTAATGCAAGAAGCTAACACGTTAATGTACATTTTTCAAAAAAGTAGAGTACCCTAACTCGTTACAAAGTAACCCACTACACTGCTGAATGTTTTGCTAGATTACAGGTCATGCTTGTCACATTCTCTCAAACCAACCTTACTTATTTAATTGGGGCGATCGTGGCTCAAGAGTTGGCAGTTTGTCTTGTAATCAGAAGGTTGGCGGTTCGAGCCCCGGCTCCGACAGTCTCGGTCGTTGTGTCCTTGGGCAAGACACTTCACCCGTTACCTACTGGTGGTGGTCAGAGGGCCCGCTGGTGCCAGTGTCCGGCAGCCTTGCCTCTGTCAGTGCGCCCCAGGGTGGCTGTGGCTACAATGTAGCTGCCATCACCAGTGTGTGAATGTGTGGATGACTGAATGTGTAAAGCGCTTTGGGGTCCTTAGGGACTAGTAAAGCGCTATACAAATACAGGCCATTTATCATTGATACTGTGTCTATTCCAGGCGGACGCATTGGATGAGTCGACCCTCATTGACCCTCCAGTTGCCCTTCTCACTGTGGTTACCGACAGCGCTTCCCAGTCCAGTCCATTTTACTTCCTCAAGCATGGCTGTTGTGGTGAAAGGCGACTAGGTGATGCGTGATATTCCCAGATTTGCAGATGCATTTGCTTTATTGTTTGGCTTGATCTATGCTCTGCATTTAGACTACCCCAGGAAGCTGGTTCACACATTTGCCTTAGTCCAAAATATCTTCATGGGGCTTGATGACGGCAAACCCCTGAAACCCCTGGCTACATGCTCTTAAGGAATATAAGGCAATGTTTGTTAGGACACGCACTCTGTTACTGAGCACTTTGTTTGAAGCACTTTAAGCACTTTAAGTTTACTACAGGCTTTGGGTGGATTTAACTCCATCAGTTTACCTAATTTTCCTATACTTGACTGCCTTATCTGGTTATTTGGAAGCTGATCGTCTTTGTACCCATTTTAAAAAAAAAATTTCATTTCTATTTTTAAAAAAAGTGATTAGTATTTGACTTTTTGTTTTGCATTTTTGTGTATTTTAAGAAAGATGCAATTAGGACTGATGTCGTCATTTTATAAAAAGATAAATGTTCTACACAGAATTTATAATGCTCACTTTATGGTGCCAATGTCCATGTTAGTGGTTTTATAAAAACATTTGTGATGTTTTTAAATTTTCATGAAAAAATGTTAAATAAACAAAATGTAAAGTAACTGAATTTCCGTACTTTTTTTTTTTAGTAGTCTATATTATATATAGACTATATATTATTACTATATATAGATATTTGTTTCAATGTTTGAGTGTATACACTCAAACATTGAAACATGAATATATTTTAATTAATAATCAGATAATTTGAGTTTAGGTTGTAATATAATTGCATTGTGTTGCATCAAAATAACAAACTACAAGAAACACAAAAATATTGAAATTAAAGTATACAGTCTTTGAGTAAAGCTCAATTTATAAAATATAAAATATAATTTTAAATTTTTAGGTTAACAATAAATACAAATTTTGAGTACCCCCATACTTAGAAGAGATGAGTTTGTGTACTTAAATCTTTTGAGGTAATCAGTTTCCACAAAAGTTTTAAGTTCAGTCAACTTGTTCGGGTTTACAGTGTACAGCGGTCCCTCGGTATAAAGCGGTGCACCTTTCATGGCCTCGCTGTTTCGCAAATTTCTTTTGTGTGCAATTTTGCAATTTTCATTCGATAATACTGGACTTTCTACAAAGGTTTGAACTTTTAGAGTGTTTAAACCATAGAGAAAAGTGCGGACATGTTCGAGCCTGTCGGAGAAAAGTCTATAAAGTGTGTAGTTAGAGGTTTTACAGCCATAAAACATCTATAATAATAGTAAAAAAAAAAAAAAGTTGGCTACTTTGCGGATTTCACCTATCGCGGGTTATTTTTAGAATGTAACTACCGCCATAAACGAGGGACCGCTGTATACCAAACCGAGACAATTAAACAGATCACCACAACAAAAGTCCATAAACCAAAACACTGGGTCACGGGTACGCTAACAGAGAAGATGTAGTGTCTTTTTTTCTACCTCTGTTTATCATGCATACCACACGATCTGGGATTACATTTTGATGCTCTAGCTTTCTGAGCAGTAAAAGGCTATTAGCATCTTAGAAGGGTGTCTCTTTTTGGCAGTGAACACAGTTGCTGCTGGGCCTTTTGTGATGGCAGTGGTGTTGAGGTATTGAGTCCTGGAAAAATTTGAAAACCAATTGAAATGTGAACTCAGGAACTCCACACAAACACATAAGTTCAGGATGCAGGTTCCACCAGAAACCTTATTTTGTCTGATCATTTCCCAATAATGTTCAAATTTACAGTATGGATTACACAGCAGTGGGGAATACATCTCACTGCAGTAGTCTTTCAGAAAGTGCTGTAACTAAACTTGTGCCAACACAGTACAGAGCAGGTACCTAAACTATATTAACGAGATGATCAAAGAGTTACATCCTCACTGCATTTGACTCTGAATACTGTGGCTCCTCTGAAAAAGAAAGAATCAAATCAGAAATACTTGACTCCCTGGCATGACATTAAGATAACCAGTAAGCTGGAGAAGAAATGGCATCTCACTAATTAAAATCTAATATTAATTTAAAAATAGTTTTTTGCTCTATTAAAAAGCCCCCCATAAAGCTAGAACATCTTACTCTTTATCACTAATTGAAGAAAATAAAAACAACACTCTTAGTTTCTCTGTTTAGCCAAGCATTCCTTTAACCTTAACCAGTAATGATTTCATGATTTTCTTCACAAATAAGATTTTAGCCATTAGAGAAAGAAATTATTCATAACCATCTCTTAGATACAACAATAAGTTCAGCCAGTTTGAACACCATTGAAATTTTAGGCCTTTAAGACCATATTCCTTTAAGACTGCTCAACAAGTCCTCCCATTAATTAATGCTTCAACCTTGGATATGATCAACCTGTCTCTATTATTGGGCTACGTCAGTAGTATGGGCCATCAAGGGGCCACAATGTTCATCGAGTTGCCAAGTATTAGTACAACATCAACATACAACAGCATATACTCATTCAAAGTGCTATTTCCTTTTTATTTCTTTGTGTACATGCAGCTTATACTTGCCTGTGAGTCCTGAACATGTTTACAGGGCAACTGGTTTCTTCTTTTCATGTCTGTGTTCTATATAATTGTTTAAAAAAATCTCTACAAAAAAAGATAACAAATCAGACATTTCAGACATACACCTAAATGATTTCTGACCTGATGAAAGGAGGCTGGAGGTGCCCTGCTCTTGACCTGATCTCTCCCTGCTCATTTTCAACAGCTGGCAGACTTACTTTGCTGAATTCCTGCTTGAGACTGACCCTTTCTTTTTAGGTTCATGTTCTCAATACCAATAATTTAGTAAATATTAACCCACAAAATGCAAATTACAAAACAAGTGCATGAATCAGCATTAAATTTATTATCAAAATGCTAAGGTTCTTTCCTAAAAACAAGTCAGGCCTTAATTAACTGTTTAACTAATGTTTGCTTTGCTTTTTAAACCAGTTAAACACCAAGGGGCTTTCTGAGCTTCTTCAAACATGACATAAAATGAATGGAGTATTTCTCTGAAATTACAAACTCTGTATACCAAGATTGCTTATAAATCTTGCTATCAAAATAAAGCTAACACTTTTAAGATTTCAGGTGAGTTTATTTTATTTGGTTTTTTGGATACCACTTTGAAAATATTGTAGCAGGTTAAGGGGAGGAGCCACTATCCCAAGAACTCATGGAACTTTTCATCTGACATTCGCGTGTTAAGTTAGTGTTGTAACAGCTATTCCAGTTATCTTGTGTTAATCTACCATTGTTATTGTTAATGTACAGCATTATTGCAGCTGTTTGTTCTGTATCGAGTGTGGCCAGCAACAGCCACCATGACTGAGACTGCTGTACCAGTTAATGACCTCTGACCACTGTTGTGTTTGGAGGTGGTGTTAATAAAAGTTTCAATACCTGTAGTTGAGCAGTGTATGGAACCCAGGAACTGCAGGTCAAAATAGAGATCTGTCTCGTAAGAACGAGACAGAGATCTCTTCTCTTGGTGTCCTACTTCTTGGTGTCACAAGTAGGATGGAGTGTCCTGCCACATCTTGAGTCACATACTGGAGAAAGAGATTCAAGAACAGGGACAAGTGATTGAATAGAATATTCGTTGTCTGGACAACTTGAGACTGGAACAAAGGAAAGTAAGGGTTAGCAAGGGTTAGCCGTTAACCCAGCTACGGTGGCTGCAGTCCAGGACTGGCCGACACCTTTGAACGTCAAAGAGCTTCGGAGCTTCCTAGCCTAGCATTATACTACCGCCAGTTCATCAAAGGGTTTGCCACCATTGCCAGCCCCTTCCACTCCCTGACCAACAAGGGCCAGCCCTTCAACTGGATTGAGTAAAGGAGGCTTTCACAAAAGCCCCAGTTCTGGCCTACCCTGATACTCTGGAGTGCCATTGTTGCCACAGATACCAACAATGTCGGGGTTGGGGCTGTCCTGTGTCATTCAGGGTGGAGATGGAGAACGTGTTGTGGCTTATTTCATTGGGTCAAGCTAAGAAAATCCACTGAGTTACTCAGCGCAAGCCGCTTGCTGTAGTACTAGCAGTACAGCGTTTCCAACCATGTTTGCATGTCTGCCACTTCCTCCTCCGGGACCATGCGTCCCTAACCTGGCTTTTAAACGTCAAGTACCCAGGAGGCCAGGTGGAGGAACGAGGGTAAGCAGCACCAAGTGTAGCTGCTGTTCAGACTATCTCCAGTGAAGAAGGGTGGTTCCCTCTTCACGCAGCAGCCTGAGCCTGAGTTTGCTGGTGGGCAAAGATGTGGACTACCTCAGGAGGCTCAGCGAGTGGCTACAAGTGGTCCATGATTACACTCACCAGGCCCAGGACTATGCAGGATTATGGCAGAAAGTCATAGGCCCACCTTCTTGCGGTCACCTTATCCCCTGGCCTCTGTGCCAGGGGATAAGGTGACCGCAAGAAGGGTGTGTCCCCCAAGCTTTGCAGTCACTGTCAAGAGCCTGCGGAAGTCATGTCATGACACAGTTATCTGAGGTGCATGCTCGTGTTGCATCACGACAGACTCGCACCATATCACCCACTCGCGTCACCTGCTGTTGGAGAAGGGGGTGCCAGCTGTACTCCATGTCCTAATCAGAATGACTCTCCCCTTGCTGGCCTCAATCGACCTGCTCGCCTAAGGTGGACTCCTGGCCATTTGAAAGACTTTCTGTGGGTGATAGGGTTATCGGGGACTGACTAACCCCTTCAGGTGGGGTCTAGGTAGCGGGCTAAGGGGAGGAGCCACTAGCCCAAAGACTCATGGGAGTGTTCATTCATCTGACATTGTTAAGTTACAGATTATTGTCCATAATGGCTTTTTTCCCCTCCACCCACTGAACAGCTAACAATAATGCCAACGTTTCCCCTGTGTACACTGAGAGTCCATTATTGAGCCTGTTTCCTGCTTTTATCTGAAAATCTGGAACAGTGGATGCCACACCCACTTGATTGACTATCTATCTATCTATATAGATATAGATCTATATAAAATCATAAAAATCATTAATATAATCCTGTACTGTATGAGAATTTAAAATAAATCCCTTACCTTTATTTATCCTGTGTAAAAACACACGGTCTACCTTTGCAGTGGGACTACTTGCTATTAATTTGACCTATTTGGTTTTCTATTTCTTTCCAGGTTCGTGTCCATCCAAAAGACTTTGACTCCATTTTTTCTTTCTGCCAACAAGGTTTAATTGTTTCCTGTGTGGGGTGATCCTGTCCCTCCCTTGCAATTTCACCCAGTATTTAATGTGAGTTGTTCTCTTCTGATATCAAGAGGGATTTCTCCCATTTCCACCTGAAGAGAATCTGTTGGGGTTGATTTTGTTACACCTGTACAGAGTCTTAAAGCTTGGTTCTGAATGCAGTCTGATTTTTTTGCACTTGTCTCTGCTACTGTATTATATACTATGCTTTCATAATCTAACAGTGATCTAATTAAACCAGTATACATAGCTCTGAGTGACAACCTATCTGCTCCCCAGTCTGTACCTACAAAACATCTCATTATATTTTAAACCTTTTTACATTTAGTTATTATATTTATATACTGCCCAAGCATCTCTCTCATCAAACCACACACCAAGAAATCTGAACTGCTGAACTCTTTCTAATTCTTGACCATACACCTTTAGTGTCACTTCAGCACCAGTTCTGTTGCTTGTAGCAGTCATACTTAGTCTTATCCACACAGAACTTAAATCCCCATCTATGAGACCATTCTTCAACTTTTATTATAGCTCTCTGCAATTTTTTAACAATAAATTTTAAATTCCTTCCTCTAGTCCACATTGCACATCATCTGCAAAAAGTGAGTACCCTGTTCCACCTTCTATATTTTATACACATCTTTAACCATAAGTGAAAATAATAAGGGCTCACTATACTCCCCTGTGGTGTTCCATTTTCAACCATATAACTCTGTAGAATGTCTATTTAAAAGAAAATCCTTCAGCCATCTGAAAATCCAACAATGTGCGTTTTTTCAACTGAATTAATCCTTTCACACATAGTGGTCACTACAGTGGACAGCTATTAAAAGGCTGTTTTCTTGTAATTGTGTCAGTGTTGATGGTGTACTTGCACATAAGCCACTACACTGGACACTGATGTGTCACTCCACACCCAATTCACAAGTCAAAACATATGTTGTCAACCTAAGTGGACATGTAAAAATCTATTTGAAAATTACATGTTTAAAAAAATGAAGTTCAAAAATCTTTTTTCATGCCTAAAGATGAATAAAAATACTTAGAAAAAAGTCCTCTTTGAGGTTGTCATAATTCTTTTTTTTTTTGTTATTCTCTTTTTATTAAACAACCTATATAAACACAAATAATCCAAAATAAACATATAATCAAGAACAGACGTAAATAATAAAAAAATAAAAAAATAAAAATAAGAAAAACAGACGGGTGTACCCTCTAGTGTGTATGTACTCGCACACACATATTCTTAAGCATACATACACATACCTACTTACATATGTGTTCACTTGTAGTCTCATACATACTAACATATACATATAAACACATAACGATTCAGAAATGTGGCATATATAGTTACAGAGATTCAAACAAGATCGGGTCTCCTTAACCGGATGTAGTGTTTCCATTTACCCCAAATTTCACTAAATATATCAAACTGGAGTCTTTTAATGAAGGTAATTCTTTCCATTTTAAACATCCCATGTACAGTCTCATGCCAATCACCCAGTGATGGAATTTTCGCACTAAGCCATTTCTTGGTAATAATTTTACGGGCAGCCAAACTCAGAATACCATACAACTGCTTAGACATTTTATCTACATTTACTGAGTATAAATATCCAAACAAAAGTTCGTCCCAATTAAAGGGAAGCTGCATACCAAAAATAATCTCCAACTCAGAGTGGATCAATACCCAAAAAATGTTGATCCTTGGGCAAGACCAGAACAGATGAAAATGTTTTACTCCTTGGGCCCCACAATTTCTCCAGCAATTAGAGTGATTAAAATAATGTTTACTTTGTGCAGGGGTAATAAAAAACCTACAGATACTCTTCCAACTGTAACATCTCCATGTATTAGAACTAGAAATTCTCCACTGAAAAGCGCACTGCTCATACCAAATGTTATCTGATATTGCTATATTTGTTTCATTTTCCCATTTTTTTTTTTTGATGTAGGTAGTATTCCACTTCTTAACCTCTTGTATACCCTTGTACAATCTTGAAATCACCTTAAGGCCTGTGTCAGCCTGATAAGCCTTGACAAATATACTCAGAACAGGTAAAGAAAAAAGATCTGTTCTCTTAGGTATAAAATTATATAGATGATGCCTAATTTGTAAGAACCTAAAAAAGTCCGTTTTACTTAACTGGTATTGATCTTTTATTGATTGGAAGTCCCTAAGAATTCCCTTATCGTAAAACATACAATATGCCGTTAAACCTTGTCCAGACCATTTTTTATATCTTACGTCTAATTCATTAGGTAAAAAATCACTGTCAAAAGCGCACCATCTTAAAATCCTAACCTCTTCAATCCAATCATTCTTATTAAGAAATTGTAACCAGAGTTTTAAAGGTAGGTTAATCCATTGGTTTCCTTGATGAATTTGTTTTTTAATAAGTGTCACATCCCCTAGAATTGCCTGAATTGGAGAATCTTTTAAGGTCACTGTTTCTAGTTCTTTCCATCTCGCTTGATAATCTACATTACACCAACACACTAATGTCCTCAATTGAGCAGAAATATAATAGTCTTTCAAACATGGGAACCCCAACCCTCCTTTGTCTTTAGCCAACTGAATAGTTTGGTACTTAATCCGTGGTTTTTTCCCCTGCCATATAAACCTAGAGATTATTTTGTCCCATTCCCGAAATTGTTTGTCAGTTATTTCTACAGGGAGTGTTTGGAATAGGTAGAGCATCCTGGGCAAGATATTCATTTTAACTGTATCTATACGTGATTCAAAATTTAAAAATGGTAATAAATTCCATCTTTTAATATCCTCATTTATTTTATAACTTAAAGGATTAAAGTTTGCATTGTATATCTTAGACAGATCTTTAGTAATATTTACTCCAAGATACTTCATCTGCTCCGTTTCCCATTTCAAATTGGCTTTAGCCTTAATTTCATAATTGGGCTCATAGTTAAAAGTTAATATCTGAGTCTTCGATATATTTAGTTTATAACCTGATATTGAACTAAAGATCTCCAGAAGTGACAATAGCTTGGGGAAAGTAGTGTTTGGATTTGTCAAATAAATCAAAATATCGTCAGCAAACAAGGAAATCTTATGCTCTCGACCCCTAATCTTGACTCCAGTAATAGTATTGCTTTGTATTACACTTTGACTCAGGGCCTCTATGAAGAGAGCAAAGAGTGAGGGGCTTAGAGGACAACCCTGACGTGTCCCTCTCTGTAGGTTAAAAACATTTGAAAGCGCCCCATTAACTTTGATTCTTGCCTTTGGTGATTTATATAATGCTTGTATAATCCTGATAAACGATTGATGGAATCTGAATTTATCCATGACTTTGTATAAAAATTCCCAATTAACCCGATCGAAGGCCTTTTCTGCATCTAAGCTCATAAGGACCATCTGAATTTTATTTTTCCTAACATAATCAATAACGTGTAGTGTTCGGCGAACATTATCTTGCGTTTGTCTCTGCTTAATAAAACCAGTCTGATCCAAACTAATTATCTGAACAAGAATATTTTCAATTCTTTTGGCAAGAATGTATGTAAATATCTTAAAGTCCTGGTTAAGAACACTAATGGGGCGGTAATTTCCACAGTCAAGCCTGTCCTTTCCTTCTTTAGCTATTATAGAGATAGAAGCCTCATTCCAAGATGGGGGAATTACTCCCGTCTTTAAAATATAGTTGAATGATGTTCTCATCAAAGGAATCAGTACCTCTTTCATTTCTTTATCAGTCTGATGGGAATCCATCTGGGCCTGGGCATTTATTCGGTTTCAATTTTGTAATAGCTTTTTTAATTTCAAATTCAGATATGTCCTTGATTAGGGTTATATTCTGTTTTTCATTCAACTTTGGTAAGTCGAATGAATCTAAAAAAGATATCATACCTTTAATATCCACTCTAGGTTGTGTATATAGTTCTTTGTAGAATTTTAGGAAGGCTGACTGTATATCTTCAAGTTTATACACAATGTTATTTGTTTGAGGGTCCTTTATTTTATATATTGTATTTTCTAATTGTTGTTTTTTTAATTTATAAGCCAGTAATTTAGCAGATTTGCCTCCTACCTCATAGTATCTTTGTTTTAAAAAAAACATATTTTTTTGTATTTCACTTGAAAAAATTTCATCGATTTCGTTTTTCTTCTTTTGTATTTCTAATTGTAAGTTTGTAACTGCGCTTATTTTATGGGCATCTTCAAGATATTGTAGTTGTGTCTGGAGTTTTCTTAAATGCTCATTTCTCTTCTTTTTTAAATTAGCGCTGTAACCTATGAGTTTTCCTCTTATCACTGCTTTTAGGGCGTCCCATAGAATACTTGGGGAAACTTCTTCATTATTATTTTCCGCTATATAATCTATTATATCTTGACTAATTTGTTCTTTCATCGTGCTTAGAATACTTGTATTTAATCTCCAGGATGTAACTCTTCTTTCGTATCCAAGCACTACTTCCAGGTACAGTGGGGCATGGTCTGATAAATCCATCACTCCTATCCTGCAATTGATCACCCTGCTAAAATCTTTTTGGTACATAAAAAAATAATCCAATCTAGAATAAAATGAATGAGGGTGAGAAAAAAAGGTATAATCCTTCTTGTTGGGGTTTAGTTCTCTCCATACATCTATGAGCCCTACGTCCTTTAAGATTAATTTGATGTTTTTGGTTGTTTTATTCAATCCCGGAGCGTGTGGGTTTGATGAGTCCAAGGACGGGTTGAGGCGAACATTCCAATCTCCTCCCAAAATCAGAGTACCTTGTGCCTCTCCAACAATCAATTCAAAAACCTTTTTGAAAAATTTTATCTCTGATCCTGGGGGAGCATATACATTTATAAGAGTAATCAGTATACCCTCCAGGTACCCTTTGACTAACACAAACCTCCCCTCCTTATCACTGATTTCTTGGATGCATTCAAAATTTAACCTACTAGAGATTAGAATTACCACACCCCTTTTAGGACTCTGAGGGCAGGAAGAGGAATATTGATTAAATTTCCATTTCTTTAATTTATCATGTTCGAGCTTCGATAAGTGAGATTCCTGTATAAAGGCAACTTCTATTTGTTCTCTTTTTATTTTTGACATAATTTTACTTCTTTTAATATGGCTCCCCAGACCATTTACATTAAATGACACTATTTTAGTTACCTTACAGGGCATTGATGTACGACCTTATATAATTCCAATCTCTGTACATAGCCAAAGATCGAAAGGTACTCCCCCAAAACAGAAAAAAAAGAGAAAAAAGAAAAGAAGAAAAAAAAAAAAGAAAAAAAAAACCCAAAAAAAAAACATTATACAACGAAAACATATAATCATGTTGACTTCCAAAAACATAATCGCTATATTAGCTATATTTGGTGAGGGAAAAACTCTTCTGTCCACTTGTGGAAGAGTGCCCTCTCCGGCACACAGGCCGAAAGCCCAGTGGTCTGTAGGGTCCAACTTATTGTGCAAATAAATGACCCGACTTTAATGTAATTTTATATGCCCTCTTTATAAGATTAACTAATTATATAACAAAACAAGTAAATCGAAATAAAATTCATATTCTCAGTTCATCTTAGGTCTCAATATTCTTGAGTTTACCTCTAGTATAGTGCTCCGTCACACACTTGCTGTTTATCCACTGTCATCTTGGTGCCTAAATATCTGAAGGCGTTCCTTGAAACCCAGCTTTGGAGTCGAGTTTCCACCTTTCTTCTTCGTACTTGTTTGCCAAGTGTGCTGTTTTATTTGATCCAAGAATGAGTCTCTGTCTTTCACAACTTCTACCGATAATCCCCTCTTCACCATATCGGTAGTCGCTTCGTGCGCCGTGTTGTATGTCACAATTCCCTCTCTGTAGAACACCCTTAGCTTGGCCGGGAAAGGCGTCTGGAAGCGAATATTGTTCTCTTTAAGCACCTTCTTCGCTGTCGCATATTCCTTTCTTCTTCTTTGTATCTCCGGGGCATAGTCATTGTCCACATATATCCTAGAATCCATAAAGTTGAATCCCTTAGCCTGCCAGGCCTTCTTAATAATGTCTTCTTTGTTACGATAACTTGTGAGTTTAACTACAATTGAGCGTGGAGGGGCTCCTTCCGGGGGTTTTTTGCCACCGGCTCGATGTGCTCTTTCAATTCCCAACACCGTGGGGCGGGAGAGACTCATTGTCTTTTCAAATAGAACCTCTACAAAATTGACAACGGATGGAAATTTGTCCTCTTCCCCTTCCCTCACGCCATATATTCTAAGATTCTTGCGACGTGACCGTCCCTCTAATTCCAGTAGCTTAGATTCGCATCGCAACTGAAAATTTGCCATTTCAATTAGCAGCTCCTCCGAGGCCTGGATTCGAGTCTCCATTACGTCTATGCATCCCTCTGCTTCGTCGAGTCTTATACCAATGCCGACGACCTTCTCCCTTATAGCATTAAACTGATCATTTGTGTCTTTTCTAAAAGCACGTAATTCTTTTAATATCATGTCCATCGTAGCTGGGTGGTCCTTCGCTGTGGCGTTAGCATCAGGTTGCTGGTCTTCTTCCATATTGCTGCTAGCTTGCGACGAAGCATCTTCTTCCGCTTCAGTACGTTCTCCTACATCCTTTTTCTTGGATTTTCTGGGCATTTCTATTCCTTGGTATAGTACCCCACAAAGATAAATCCAAACTTTTTATGTTTCGAGTTAGGTAAATTGGGGTAGAAAAAATGTCGGGAGCAACTATCCTACACAGCCATCACACGACCCGCCAAACCGGAAGTCCGAGGTTGTCATAATTCATGCATGAAAGGGTTAATAAACCATCTCTCCACGTAAAGTCATATGCATTTTCAATATCAACAAATACTACTACTATGTTTTCTTTATTTACCTGTGGTTTTCTAATTTCATTTTCTAAAAATAAAACTGGATCCATGGTACTTCTTCCTCTCCTAAACCCACTTTGATACCATGAAATGCATCCTTTACTTTCTATGTAGTACATCAATCTATCACGAATCATTTTATCCGTTATTTTGCATATGTTAGAAGTCAATGCTGTTGGTCTATAATTACCAATAGCATTCACATCCCCCACTCATCCTCCACAATGACAACATTTATCTTGTACATTGTCCCCACATTCCTCATACCTATGTTTATCCCCCACACCTAGGACAACTTTCCTGTCCACTGCATGCAGGCAGCTTTGTGCCCATATCTCTGACATTTGTAGCATCTAAGAAGGGGAGGGATATATTTTAACTTTTTCTGGAAGAGTAGGATCTTGAAAATCCAACATCACTGACAAGCTATCAACTCTTTCCCCATTGATTGTTCTTAATAGTTTTTAACTCGATTCACTTCCAAATCTTGAATAGTCCGTTTTAGTTTTTCAAGTTATTGTTATTACTCGTCTTGTTTTTTATTTTCTCCCACAAACCTCCTTTCTACCACAGCCTTTTTCAATGTGCATTGCTTTGTTTTCCTTACTCCTCCATCTTAGGGGATATCCAACAAGCAAGAATCCTAAGAGATGGGAACACGTTGATATCCGCAATCTTCTTCTTCAGTCCCCTCGATAATGTGATCAGACTTAACTGTATGTTCTCATCCTCCTTCCTAAACTTCAATATTATTTTGAATTCGTCTCTGACAATCCTCTTCCGAACTACCGAAGTCCCTTCTTCTGAACTGATTTCTGTTGTTGCCTTTTTGCATTTTGGTGTCCAACCAAACGTTCATCGTCTCCCCACTTCCTACCTCACCCTCATCCGTCAAGTCCTCTATAGCCACATCATTCTCATCCTCTACCTGAGTCGCAGTTCCAATCCAGTCACAAGCCAGCTAATGCCAATTGGCCAGAAGGTTCCACTGAAAAATCTCTACTCTAAACAGTTGTTGGTTGAGTCAAATTTAACCTGGGGCCAGTGCCCCTGTGGCCCCACCCCTAGAACCGCCACTGGGCTACATGACACAGGAATTTAATCTACCAGTAATTAAACTACTACTTAAAAAGCCATCAGCTATTTTAGCTAATTATAGACCAAGCTCCAATATTCCTTTTATCTCAAAAATTGTTGAAAGAGTAGTTAAGTAGTTAAAACAGCTAACTGTTCAGCTGCAGAGGAATGGCTTATTTGAAGCATTTGAGTCAAGTTTCAGAGCTCATCACAGCACAGAAACAGCTTTAGTGAAGGTTACAAATGATCTTCTTATGGCCTCTGACAGTGGACTCATCTCTGTGCTTGTCCTGCTAGACCTCAGTGCAGCGTTCGATACTGTCGACCATTAGATTTTATTACAGCATTTACAGCATGTTGTAGGCATTAAAGATAGCCCTGCAGTGGTTTAAATCTTATCTAGCAGACTCCAATTTCTTCATGTAAATGGAGAGGAGTCTTCACACGGTGAGAATAATTATGGAGTTCCACAGGGTTCAGTGCTAGGACCAATTCTGTTTACATTTTACATGCTTCTCCTAGGCAGTATCATCAGAAGACATAGCATACATTTACACTGCTATGCTGATGAAACCCAGCTCTATCTGTCCATGAAGCCAGATAACACACACCAAGTAGTTAAACTGCAGGAATGTCTTAAAGACATAAAAACCTGGATGGCCTCTAATTTTCTTCCTCTAAAAAAAAAAGCCCCAAAAATCATAGAAATATGGTATCTGAGGTATCTGGCTCTTTTCCACAGTTAAACATGATATATAAGTCACTTTGATAACTTAAAAATGTTGTTGTTTGGCTTTTTCAGTGTTTTATTTGTTCGTGAGTAAATCGGTTTGGCTGAGATTAAAGTTATTAGAGATTATTAGTTATTAGTCCCTCGGGAGGGTTCCTCCGGGGTTTTCACACAGCTGAATAAACGTTAAACAGAAAACTGATTAAACAGAAGTGTGAGACGGCCGAGAGCTTAAGTCAGCGCCCGGTTATATTTTAGATAACAAGGAGCAGACGGCAGTTTCACTCCACCGAGGGAGCTCGTGGAGCTCCCTAATTCTGAGGTCTCAAGGTTGGCAAGTATGGCCACAACATCTCACTTTCTTTGCCACATGTATCGCAAACCATGTCTCAGCTGTTTGTGGAGGTAAAATACGTCCACACAATTACGCTCAGCCATTGTTGTAAGTGCACACGCCAAGGGGCTGCAAGACATTTATACAGCCGTATTTTGCACATGACTATGAAAGGCGGAAGAGGAAGTAGTTCCTTTGAATGTAGACAATCCGAATGTTCTAATTTCTTTCCACTGTGTTCCTGTTAATGATAAACTACAAATTTACCCTAAATTACTAAAATATCGATATTTTAATGTGAGAATCGATTCTAGAACATAAATGATTGGTATCGGAGGAATCGATATTTCAGGATCGATCCACACATCACTACTATATAAAATAAAAATTAATTGAATTGAACCTGTCAAGACAATAGGTCACTTTTCCCTTAGTCTGATGATTTTGGAGATTTATTCCTGTAAAAAAGGATAGGATGGATTTTCAATTTCACTGTGCCATGTGGTCAGATGAAATTCAATTCTATATAAACAAAACTTAATTACACAGGATGCTTTTTTCCAATTGTATCTTTAAGTAATTTTATTTTAACATTGTTCCCTATTTGAAGGTTAAATATTTAATTGAAATCATGTGTAACACTGAAATGAGCACTCTCTGTGGGTGAATTACATTTCTAGTCTCACGTTCTCATTTTATTTCCTCAGCTTTAACGTCATTGAAAGTTGTCACCGTGGGTGAAAGTGTGAGGACAACTGTCTGTGATTTCCTGCACAGAGATGTGTGAGGCTGCAGTTGGGCAGATTATCAGTGTGTTATGTCTTCAGGAGTTGATTGCAATGGAAGCCTGTTGTACTTACCAAGGAGCATATGCACTGTATTGTGTTTAATTAAAACTATTAAGTAGGCAGAACTCAATTTTTTTCAATGTGTTATTAGAACTCAATTTAAGTAACTTACCAGTACTTTTTACGCAAAAATGCTGATCAACTCAATTTATTTGAGTTTTTTTTACTTAGAAAAGCTAGAGCTCTCCGAAAACGTCAGAGCGCTTTTGCAAACATGTGATGTCTTGATAAATCGAGCAGATACTTGAACTTTACACAGCTACATTCTTGCCTGAAAATATCTTAAAAGTTTATTTGGTGACCCAGAAAGGGTAATCTGGGGAAACGGAGGATTGCATTTGTCGGCTGCGGTTGTCGGAGACTGTGCGGCAATGGCGGAGGAGCGCAGCTAAAAAACCTTTAAATATTACATTTTCTATGTCACAAAATAAACTTTTAAGATATTTTCAGGCGAGAATGTAGCTGTGTAAAGTTCAAGTATCTGCTCGATTTATCAAGACATCACATGTTTGCAAAAGTGCTCAGACGTTTTCGGAGACGTCTATTTTTTTATGCTTTGTGGCAGCTTTTGAACATCTGTGGCATCTATTAATGTCAAATCTAGACTTTCTTTAACAACATAAGCAAACTGCTTTTATATTTAACCACTTTTCTGTTTAAATACAATTGAAATAATAATATTAACAATAGTATTTTTTTTTTAAAACATGTGTTTAAAAACAAGTTTTGTGGTGAAAGCTATAATCCAGAATAGTGGCCTGTTAAATGGTTAAAGACTAGGTTGGCTTTATACTTGAGAATAAAGTATTACAGCTTGTCCTTCTAAAGAATTAAGTTATATTCCACAGTTGAATCATAAGAAACATTATGTTACATATGAACACTGCCATATGTTAGATCTGGTCATTTTGCTTATAAGAAACTTTATATATTGGAAGTTAGCTTTTAACAAGCATGTAATGATTATATTTAAATTAGGTGGTCTTTTTTAAACATGTCTCTTTAGGCCTAAACTGACAGTGCCAATACCACACATTCAGACACAGTAGTAGATGGTGTTTTTACTACTATATGTGTTAGTCTAATTTGGTTGTATGGGGTCTACATTGACCCTCTGTGTTGTACGTTATTATGACTGCACAGCCTTTAAGGATCAAATCAGCTTCTGAAAAAATTCTGTTTTCTCCCTCTGCTTGCTTCTTGCTGTCTTTGAGGGACCAGCACTCCTGCTGTTGGACAGAAAGACATCAGTAAGTATTTTGGTTTTCCAATATATTAGCAACTGTCAGTGACATTTATATTAATGAGGCTGAGCTTTAATCATACTTTAGATCAGCCTGTTTTACTTATTGTTTTATTTGTGCTTTGGTTTGGGGAAGTTGTTTCTGTACTGATCTTTTCCTGTCTTCTGTTATTAGACTTGAGGACTTGAAGGCAAAAAAAGGACGATCATTAGCAGATCGTTTTGGACATGAATGAAGAAAAATACAGATTTTTCTTTTTTTTTTTTTAAAGGCAAAAATAAAATTGTAAAAATGAACTCAGACTGAGGCACTTACTATTTTTTATGGACAGGAGCCTCAATTTATAGAAGCGTTTCATCTATTGTCCAAGATGATTTTTATAAGTTAATGGTGGAAAACAATAAGGGTACATTGATATTATCTCAAACTGCTGAAAATGAACATTTACACTTTTGACAAACATCTATCCCCCCAACACCACAGTTACATATTCCCAACCTTAAAAAGATTATTTTAGATTTCCAAATGAGCAGGATCTTGGTTAGGATTCCCTGGGTCCAAACCACAGAAAAGCCAATAGTGGTTTGGATGATTGATGAGAAATGAAAAAAAAAATGAAATCAAAATCATTCAAACTTTAGTGTTTCATCTGAATTTTTTTAGCCCTGACCAGAAAGTGAAAACAGAAAGCATCCAGACTAAAGCTCTGTCATTGCATGGTGTTGTTTCTGAGTGGGCTGGGATTGCTCAGGGCTGATATCAAAACAATGCTTGTTTCAGTACATGTAATTTGTGATCTATAAAAATAAAATAGTTAGAGCTAGATCAGGTGACCCTGAATCATCCCTTAGTGCATCATGGGAGTTATGCAGTCTAGACCACAGCATAACTGAGTATTTCTTTTTCACCCACCTTTTTTACTCACCATCTGTTTATACGTTAACCATTAGTTATAAATCTCGGGCTCTCTTCCACAGTACGCCTTCATCTTGTCTTCCTCCCCTGACAACTGGCCACTAGCTGAGCCTGGTTCTGCCAGAGGTTTTTTCCTTCCCGCTGTTGCCAAAGAGCTCAAATGGGGTCATATGATTTTGGCAGTTTTCTCTGTTTTGATTGTGTTATTTTAGTGTTTTTACCTTACAAAATAAAACACCTTGAGGGAATTGTTGTTTTGATTTGACACTATATAAATAAAATTGAATTGAATTCATATTCAGCATTCTTTGACAATATATCCACAATCCACCTCCTCTGCACATGTCCAAACCATCTCGACGTTGCTTTTGTCTTTTTCTCCAAAATGCTCAACCTGATCTGTCCCTCTGATGTAGTTATGTCTATCTTGCTAAATGGTATATGCACTGGTTCTTATACAGTGCCTTTCAGTGCCTTATTCGACCAGCCACTTTTTATAATGTCACTGCTTTCTATCAGTCTTTCTTAATGAAATGTTGTAAGTTCTTTAATCTAATATTACTAATCAGTCGAAAAATATTTTTTTAATTTGTACAATTTAGTCAAGTAATAAACAGACCATGCCGATGTTTTATCATTCAACTGCTAATATTAGCAATACTGACTGATGGTACTATAAATATGTGTTCATGTGTGGATTTGCACATGCACCTTTAAGACAGCTGCTATTCTAGCTTTGAATCAGAGGGTTTGAGACGTTGGTGAAACAGCTCTGGATTATTTTGTTTGCAAAGCAAAGAAATGTCTTTCTGATTTGTATTAATACACGACAGCTCTATTGTTGCTTAGTGCATTATTCATTACTGGGTTTTTTGTTTTGTTTTGTCATTTTACAACTTTAAGTTGTAATAACTTCGCTAACATAATGATAAAGTTATAACCGTAAGCTAGCTAAGGTTTTAGTCAAAAGCAAGGCAATACTTCTCATTGCTGTTCCTGGTGAAAAATGCATATGTCAAGTTCAGACACTTTTTTTCTTCCGTTTCTTTCTCCATTTCAAGCCCTAACATTAATGATTTTTGTCAGTTTAAAAAGTTCTAAAGTGGTGGTTTGCTTTCTAAAAAAATGTTGCTGTATTTTCTTTTTTAAGCCACAG
Organism: Maylandia zebra; assembly: GCF_041146795.1. Classification (NCBI taxonomy): domain Eukaryota; kingdom Metazoa; phylum Chordata; class Actinopteri; order Cichliformes; family Cichlidae; genus Maylandia; species Maylandia zebra. The sequence goes on along the minus strand of NC_135171.1, from coordinate 2,692,630 downwards.
ATACCTCCTTTAGGCAACAGATCATCCTGGTTAGGCTTAGAAATGATGTGTTTTGGGCTAAAATACACCTTTAAAAAATACAGTGCTTGCACAGAAAGTGTGCAGAGCATACCTTTTCTCATCCCCTATTCTGGCTGTAATGCCATGGGATTTAAAAACTTGTGACGTTTTTTAGGTGACACCAAGAATTCTCTGTCACTGCTTTTACAAAATAAAGTCTTTTCATTTGTTTATTTGTCTAGCTCGGGGGTAGGGGTACACTGTAAAAGAAGTTGTAGAATTTACGGTGAATTACTGGCAGCTGTGGGTGCCAGAATTTCACCGGGAAAAATAAACTGTAAATGTAGAACACAAAACGGTACACTATTTTGGTAACCATAAATTTCACAGTAAATAATAATTATTTTATTTACAGTAAATGACTATGAATTTAAAAATAAATTGTAAAATTGTTTATGGGTAATTCATGTGAAAACAACAGACATTCTGTTAACCTAATTACAGTCTTACTTCATTAAATATAGTGAAACTGTATAAAATAATATGGCATCATAGTAAAAAGTTGAATATTACGATAAATTACTGGCAGCTGTGATTGCCAGAATTTCACCGTGAAAATATAGTGATAATGCAGAATACATAACGGTATGCTATGTTGATAAATGTAAAAATTCACAATAAAGAATCATAAACCTGTTCATGGTAACTCATGTAAAAACAACAGACGTTCCATTAAGCTGATTACAGTTTTACATTGTCAAATATAGTGAAACTGTATAAAATAAATATTAAAAAGTTCAATATTACGGTAAAATACTTGCATCTGTGGTTGCCAGAATTTCACCGTGAAAATATAGTGATAATGCAGAATACATAACGGTATACTTTGTTGAGAAATATAAACACAGTGAACTTTGGTTTTTGCACAATAATTACATTGAAATAAAAAAGCTAATATAATGTAAACCTGTTAAAATACAATTTTAATAAGCTTGTTTACCGTCTCCTATTGACAAAGCAAAGAAGAGCTGTATAATACAAAACATGTTTTTTTTTATTCAAAAGTTCATATTTACAGTAAATTACTGGCAGCTCTTGTAGCCAGAATGTCGTCTAAAAAATTAAGCTCCAACAAATGAGGCAATAAAAATCATAGGGCCAACTGGCATAAAATTTACATTCTATGACTTTTTGTTATAATTTACTAAAAACATTAATAAAAACCAGTAGAGACAATGATTAAATTAAACAGTTAATATTAAATATTAACTGCACGGTGGCACGGTGGTTAGCACTGTTGCCGCACAGCAAGAAGGTCCTGAGTTCAATTCCAACATCAGGCCGGGGTCTTTCTGTGTGGAGTTTGCATGTTCTCCCCGTGTTTGCGTGGGTTCCCTCTGGGTACTCCGGCTTCCTCCCACCGTCCAAAGACATGCAGCTTGTGGGGATAGGTTAATTGGAAAATCCAAATTGCCACTAGGTGTGAATGTGCGAATGAATGTGAGCACGAATGGTTGTCTGTCCCTGTGTGTTGGCCCTGTGACAGACTGGCGACCTGTCCAGGATGTACCCCGCCTCTCGCCCTAAGACAGCTGGGATAGGCTCCAGCGCCCCCCGCGACCCTGGAAAGGATAAGCGGAAGCGAATGGATGGATGGATGGATGGATATTAAATAATCAAATTAATGACTAAAAAAGGTGTCACGGTCCTAGGTCTGTGACCCAGTGTTTTGAGTTTCTTGTGTCTGAGTTTTTGCATTATGATCTTAGTTCTCTTTGTTGCCCCAGTTTATTCTTTAGTCTAGTGTCTAAGTTCGGCTTTCTTGTATTCTCTTTAGTTTTCTGAGTATTTAGTTAGCCGCCCTCTGTGTCTCCCTGTTATTGTTCTGTGTTTCTTAGTTGCTCTGTCTCCCCTAGTCAAGTCTGCATCTATGTTACATTTCCTGTTTTACTTTGAAGGTCTGTGTCCTACGTGAATGTATTGAGTTTCGCTTCCCTTGGGTCTCGTTATGTCCGATTTCTCCCAGCTGTGCTCCCCTTCTGTGTCTCATTCCCCTCGTTATTTCCCAGTATATTTCAGCTTTGTGTTTCTCTGTGTCAGTGTCGTGAGCTCCCTCATGCTGTGTGTGAGTATCCCTGTGTTTCCTGGTGAGCGTTATATTTAGTTTTTTCCAGTTTAGTTTTCTATAACTTGTGATCTGTTTTTCCAGCAATAAAGCTGTGCTTTTTTTTTAGTTTATCCCCCGTGTCCCTGTGAGTTTGCATTTGGATCCAATTCCTGCCTGCCACACAGCCAAATCATGACAAAAGGCACTGATGTAATTATATCAAACTTAATACAACCAAAAAGAAACGAGTACAAAATAAACAGTCAAATAAAATTTAAAACACTTAATATTTGCAGTGGATGACAAAGTTTCTTTTTGTCCAGACTTGATAGTAGAGGGCTTTCAGAACAGTCTCTGATGGTGTCTGAGGAACTGGAACAGGTTTTGGATCCAATGTGTTTGAGGACTTGCATGTTGTTTTTCAGATGCTCGGTGTAGACTAGTCCTTGCAGTCTGAAAGCAAATACAAAGCACAATAAAGCAAACTGCCCATTTCAAAAGCAAATATACAATCTTACATTTAATAGAGCTGACACAATTAATCGTGTAATGATTTACAATTGTGATGCATTGCAATGCCGACATAAAGCATTCTCAATCCATTCAGAAGAAACGAATCGATTATTAAATACAGTCAGGATCAAAAGTTTAAGACCACTTGAAAAATGGCAAAAAATTCTCTGTTGCATGGTTGGATCTTAACAAGGTTCCAACAACATGCAACTAGCAGAAATGGGAGGTAGACACCATTTAACAAACTTAAACTGGGACAGGCTGTTTTACAGCTGATCAAATGTTTAGGACCACATGCCTTTTAAAAGGCCAAATCTGTGCAAATATGTGGATTCATTGTCATTTTCTGTCAGGTAGTCACACTGTCATGATGTTCGGCAAAAGCAAAAAAAACTTTCCTTTTTGAACGTGGTCGAACTGCATAAGCATGGTCTCTCACAGCGTGAGAATTTGGAATTTCTTAAATGATCCTGGGGGTTATGGAACAAAAAAGTCAAGTGGAAGACCCAAAAAAATCCTCAACCCAAATTAAGGCCATTAGTGGTGCCGACTGCAGCAAACGGCATCTGAGACTGAAGGGCTTCAAAAACAAATTCGCTGATGAGAAACAAAATATAAACTTGATGATCCTGATGGTTTCCAACATTACTGGCAGGACTAGCAGATCCCACCTTAGATGCTGTCTACGCGCCACAGTGGAGAGAGCGCCATAATGGTCTGGTGCTTTTTCTTTCAGTGGAACAATGGAGCTTCAGGATATGCAGAGGCGTCAAACGGCTGCTGGCTATGTCCAAATGATGCAGAGAGCATCCCTCATGACTGAGGGCCCTCGTCTGTGTGGTAACGACTGGGTTTTTCAACAGGACAACGCTACAGTACACAATGCTGCAGGACAAAGGACTTCTTCCAGGAGAATAACATCACTCTGTTGGACCATCCTGCGTCTTTCCCTGATCTAAATCCAACTGAGAAAGGACGACAGTTCCCGACAGTAGACGCCATTCGTGTGGCCAGCTTCACCACTTGGAGAAATGTTCCCACTCATCTTATGGAAACGCTTGCATGAAGTGATCAACAATAACAGCGATACTGAGTTCAAGTTTGGAACTTTGATTTCTGTTTTGGGGGTTTACCCATGTTTTTTGGAGGTGTGGTCCTAAAATGTTGATCAGCTGTAAAACAGCCTGTTTCAGTTTAAGCTTTTTTAATAAATTACATGCTCAATGTTTTTCTGCACTCAGATTTCTTCTCTTTGCCTGCTGAAGCTCTACTTGGAACCTTGTTAAGATGATGTTTTTGCCATTTTTTAAACGGTCTTAAACTTTTGATCAGGATTGTAAAACCTAAAACTAATAGCAATTTGTTTTCTTCAGCCACATACATCACAGTGGACCAACAATGCAGTCTGTGTTCAGACAGGTTTTGAGCAATAACAAAAGTAGCTTATAGGGAGTGCAGAATTATTAGGCAAGTTGTATTTTTGAGGAATAATGTTATTATTGAACAACAACCATGTTCTCAATGAACCCAAAAAACTCATTAATATCAAAGCTGAATGTTTTTGGAAGTAGTTTTTAGTTTGTTTTTAGTTTTAGCTGTTTTAGGGGGATATCTGTGTGTGCAGGTGACTATTACTGTGCATAATTATTAGGCAACTTAACAAAAAACAAATATATACCCATTTCAATTATTTCTTTTTACCAGTGAAACCAATATAACATCTCCACATTCACAAATATACATTTCTGACATTCAAAAACAAAACAAAAACAAATCAGCGACCAATATAGCCACCTTTCTTTGCAAGGACACTCAAAAGCCTGCCATCCATGGATTCTGTCAGTGTTTTGATCTGTTCACCATCAACATTGCGTGCAGCAGCAACCACAGCCTCCCAGACACTGTTCAGAGAGGTGTACTGTTTTCCCTCCTTGTAAATCTCACATTTGATGATGGACCACAGGTTCTCAATGGGGTTCAGATCAGGTGAACAAGGAGGCCATGTCATTAGTTTTTCTTCTTTTATACCCTTTCTTGCAGCCACGCTGTGGAGTACTTGGACGCGTGTGATGGAGCATTGTTCTGCATGAAAATCATGTTTTTCTTGAAGGATGCAGACTTCTTCCTGTACCACTGCTTGAAGAAGGTGTCTTCCAGAAACTGGCAGTAGGACTGGGAGTTGAGCTTGACTCCATCCTCAACCTGAAAAGGCCCCACAAGCTCATCTTTGATGATACCAGCCCAAACCAGTACTCCACCTCCACCTTGCTGGCGTCTGAGTGGGACTGGAGCTCTCTGCCCTTTACCAATCCAGCCACGGGCCCATCCATCTGGCCCATCAAGACTCACTCTCATTTCATCAGTCCATAAAACCTTAGAAAAACCAGTCTTGAGATATTTCTTGGCCCAGTCTTGACGTTTCAGCTTGTGTGTCTTGTTCAGTGGTGGTCGGCTTTCAGCCTTTCTTACCTTGGCCATGTCTCTGAGTATTGCACACCTTGTGCTTTTGGGCACTCCAGTGATGTTGCAGCTCTGAAATATGGCCAAACTGGTGGCAAGTGGCATCTTGGCAGCTGCACGCTTGACTTTTCTCAGTTCATGGGCAGTTATTTTGCGCCTTGGTTTTTCCACACGCTTCTTGCGACCCTGTTGACTATTTTGAATGAAACGCTTGATTGTTCGATGATCACGCTTCAGAAGCTTTGCAATTTTGAGACTGCTGCATCCCTCTGCAAGATATCTCACTATTTTTGACTTTTCTGAGCCTGTCAAGTCCTTCTTTTGACCCATTTTGCCAAAGGAAAGGACGTTGCCTAATAATTATGCACACCTGATATAGGGTGTTGGTGTCATTAGACCACACCCCTTCTCATTACAGAGATGCACATCACCTAATATGCTTAATTGGTAGTAGGCTTTCGAGCCTATACAGCTTGGAGTAAGACAACATGCATGAAGAGGATGATGTGGACAAAATACTCATTTGCCTAATAATTCTGCACTCCCTGTATATGTAACCTGCTTTATTTGTTGATGAAAACAAACAAACTGAAATGAATTTAGCGTGATGCATTGGGATATTGAATTGTATTGTTGACATGAAAATTGCAATTGAATTGAAACGCAAGTAGGGCTGGGTACCAAAACACGATACCCGATATATATATAACACGATATAGTACTGACTGAAAACATTCACAAGGCAGTGGCGTGTCTAGAAAAACTTTTTTGGGGGGGCAGGTAGGGGCACAGATTTGGAGAAGGGTGGCACATGTAATGTTTAAAAAAAATTCTACCAATGGTTAACCATAATTCAATAACCCTATAAACATAATAATTGAATGCGTTTTTGACTCTTATTAGAATGAGATTTTAACCACTACGGTGCAAAGTTTTTAGATACTGCATTGATAAAGTACAAGAGATACAATCAGTGCTCTGTCAGTGTTTACTCAGCATTCAAGCACATCAATATTTGCATAGTATTTTTACTGACATATAGTGCACATATGTTTTGGGCAAAAACATTTTTGAATATTGAAATACGAAAATTTTTAACATACAATTGGCAAATTAGCCAATGCCAATGTAAAACTTTATCTGCCTGTTAAAAAAAGAAGATAATCTTCTCACAAACTGGTGTTTGATTTTGAAACAGGAAAAAAGTGGGGAAACAACTGAAAAGACTAACATTTGAATGAAACCTGAAAGCAAGTTAATACTTTCTCTGCTGCCTTATGATAAACTTTGGTAATACTGATGTATAAAGAACAACACTGGCTGATGATGAAATACAGTCAGCTGGCATGGTGACACTGCCAGTATTAACTCTCTCAGCCTCAAATTTAACTTTTTGTTGCTAATACACAACCAAGTCCTGCAGTGGTACTTCTGAGTAAAACAAACTCATAAAATATGTATGTAGAGTAATCAGGTTGTTAGTTTTTAACTGTTGCAAATCGGCAACGCCTGCCTTGAGAGGGTTAACCTGCAGGGCTGGACTGAGACAAAAATCGGCCCGGGCATTTTGACTAGAGACTGGGGCTGTGTCCCAATTAAGAGACTGCACGCTTGAAGTACGCGCACTACGTACGGTGCGTACTATAAGTACGAGAAGTGCGGAAGTGAGAGGCTTGTGAAATGGGACGGTATACGCTTCGTCGCGCTGATCAGGTTGCCTAGCAACCATGATACGAACCGCGAGACACGTTACATACAGCTTTGTTTGACAGAAATGAAGGAGAAAAATGTTTTGTTGGTCATTCATTTTTGTCATGACATCACTTTGATTAGTTGAGTTATCTGAGGCTGAGACCACAGGACTGTAAAACATGATTGTTGGGCTTCATTTCTGTGCTGAACAGTCATTTAAGATCAGCTAGTAAATAACAATTAGCTAATGTTGTTCATGAGACTAAAGTCAACTCACTGTGGCAATGTAAATATAATATGGCCAATATTATAGTATTGTCAGATTATTATGATATATATATATATATATATATATATATATATATATATATATATATACACACACACACACACACACACACACACACACACACACACATACATATATCACTGACTTTCAGCTTGTTGTGTTTGTGAATATATGACTGACTTTAATTATTACACATCGCACATAAATAAGTGACGTCATATTCAGTACTTTTGACAGTTCACTCTTCGGCCGCTCCATCTTATTAGGGAAATTCCACATACATAAATGTAAATTTCAAAACTCAACCCCATCATTTAATTTGTTTTTGATTGAAATTGAATATTACTTAAACTCTCTTAAATTAACTTCCAGTAAAAAAGGTATATCATTGATTGATATTCATTCAGAAATGTTTAACGAATGAGCTGTCACAACTTTCAAGTACAAAGTTGTTATGAAGTCTGTCACATTCCCCCCTTTTTTTCTTTTTTATCCTTTATTTATTTATCCTTCTTATGTCATTGTACTGTATATTGTTACTCTTATTTGCCTTGTATGTCTACTCTACAAACTGAACTGGAATGAATGACTGTTCGCTTTATGATTTCAATAAAGTTTGGGAAAAAAAAAACAACCTCTTTGGCCGCTCCCTTCTGCCGTATTTTGCGGCAAAATTATCCACACCCACCGCCGCGCTATGAATTGTGGGATATATGGGACCACGAAGCGTGCACCGGACCACGCTTGATATTTGGGGAAATCGACGGCGCATTTGGAGTATGCATTTGAAGCACACTTCGAATTGGGACAGCCGTCGTCGCGTGGCGGTGACGTAACCGCACTTAAAATGCATACTTCAAGCGTGCAGACCCTGAATTGGGACACAGCCTGGGCCTGATTTGCCCCAGCTGTGTTTCCCTCCTGTTACCTATTCCCTGATTGCTTCCTCTTTGTATTTAAGCCCTGTGTTTCTCTGTGTCCGTGTCGTGATCTACCCTTATCTTGTTGTGTGTTTTGTTTGCGTAAGTTTACCTTGGAGTCTTAGTTTTGTTACCCTTTTGAGTTCAGCATTAAAGCTGTATTTGAGTTCACATTTCGTTTCCGTGAGTCTGCATTTTGGGTCCTTCATATCACCACTCCTGCCTGCACGCAGCCGTCACATAACAGTATCGTTTCATGCATCGGTTAAAACACTCGACTCCAGCTACATGACGCGCAGCTGGAAATAGAGCAGGGCGATATGGCCAAAAATATTTATCACGATATATATTTGAAAATTTGCGATAACGATATAACCGACGATATAATTGATGCGAGACAAAATACAACTCCACAACATTACTAGCGCAAAAAGACAACCTTCCATTTATTTTCACTTAAACAAGAAGCTGGTTTTTATGTACATTAAAGCTTTATAAAAATGTAACAGTGCAAATGCAAATTCCTTGCTGAAAGTTTAACCAAAAGGCATTTCCAGTAGAAATGGGCTGACATATCCTGAGCATAACCATGTATAATATCCACTGAAGTTAAAAAGAGGTGCTTTGCAACATTAAACTGCAGTGTGCAGTACGCATTTTTCGGACCATAAGGTGCACAGGATTATAAGGCACATTAAGTGAAACAAAGCAGTCCGATAAATCAAACTTTATTAAACTCATTCTTCTTGCTTCCTCCACTTCTGTACCATTGATTCATTGATGTTGAATTCTCTGGCAGCTGCTCTATTCCCATGTTGTTGCAGTATATTAATGACTAACCTCGTATTGTGGATGGATTATCTCAGTTGTTCTCCTGACTGAAGTTTGGTCCGTTTACAGCATCCTGCCATGCGATTGCATTTGTCTCTAACCATGAAGAACCTTCACGTTAACTTTTATAAGTGGAAAAGTGTTAGTGTTCGTCCTCCAGCTTCACTGTTTATGTTATGCTAACATAGCTGTGTCGCTAGCGGTCACGTAGCACATCATTATATACCAGCTAGCCCAACTTCAGTAACCCTACAAACGTCACTGCTGTTTAGTTTCCTGTCTTCATTTATGTTGGAAGTGATAGCAGAGCTGTACGTTTGATTTTTTTTCAAAAATCTCTCAGTCAGAACATGCAATATCATGCTTAGGTAACTAGCGAAACTAGCGAGCTAACTTCCGCTAGCTTCCTGCTAACTTCTAACTCCGTTAAATGTAATAACTTTTGTTTTCATGGATGCCTGGAAGTTAAACTTTATAGTTACACCTGGTAAAGCAGCATTGCTGATCGTTTTATTAAAGATGAAAGAATTTAGACAGTTTTTAACTCTAAGTGATGCTGCAGTGTTGTTTGACCTGAAGCATACGGAGTTTAGGACCCAGATTACTCCCAGATTTAAGAGCATCTTAGTCCGACAAATATGACAATAACAACGGCCGCTTGCATGTTCTGCAAAAAAATGTGCTTTGTTGTGTATCTGACGGACAAACACCAAACCAGTTCCACATCACGGAAGTTGCACCATTTTTACAAACCAATTCTGGTTCATCTGTTTCACTCAACAATCGGCCATGTGCGTATGAAAACAAAGGCACTGCACATGCGCGTTTTACTCCCATTCTATCGCGATATTTCATTTTCCTATCGTTGCCTAACATTATACCGGTATTACCGTGAACGGTATAATATGGCCCAGCCCTAGCTGGAAACACTTCCCGCAAGTCGAGCTGCCCGAGATTCACAGAATTTACAGAAAATGTTACATTGTTGTGATTTTTGTATCGTTATTGGGATGATAGAATTCTTATATCGGGATATGAGATTTTGGTCATATCACACAGCCCCATTTCATGTCTAATACTTGCATTGAAATTGAAGGTTGTTGGTTCAGTGCAGGGTGCTGCTGGCACTCCCTTGTTGAGCTGAGTCAGTCTGGACGTTAGAAGTGGCGCTTTCTTCTTCGTTGGTTTGGCGGACTACACGCCGCCAAGGAGTATGGGTGCCCTCTGCTGTTGCAGTACCTCACAGTCAGACAGCTATCTCTCTGTGACAATAATCCGATTGTTCAGTCTGACGTCACAAGCCATGTCTGGGTCTAAACTCCGCTGCAGGTCCATATATCAAATGATCACTATGGCATTACTGAGAGTTGAAAAACTGTCTAAAGTCTTTCATCTTTAATAAAATGATCAGCGTTCTGCTCTACCAGGTGTAACAATTGAGTTTAACATCCAGGCATCCATGAAAACGGAATTTATGACATTTAACGGAGTTAGAAGTTAGCAGGAAGTTAGCTCACTAGCTTCTATCTAAATACAATATAGCATGTCCTGACTGCGGGGTTTTGGAAACAAATTAAAACGTACAGCTCTGTTATCACTTCCAACATAAATGAAGACAGAAAACTAAACAGCAGTGACGTTTGTAGGGTTACTGAAGTTGGGCTAGCTGGTATATAATGATGTGCTACGTGACCGCTAGCGACACAGCTATGTTAGCATAATATAAACAAGCTAACTTTTTTTCCACTCGATAAAAGTTAACGTGAGTGTTCTCGGTGGTCAGGAACAAATGTAATCGCATGGCAGGATGCTGTAAAAGGACCAAACTTCAGCCAGGAGAACAACTGAGATAATCCATCCACAATACAAGGTTAGTCATTCATATACTGCTGCATGGGCTGGGCTGTAGTTACAGCCTAAGGTTTTAAAAACTGAGCTTAAATAAATGATTAGCGGTAATAAAAGCCGAGGGAGGTCAACGGTGATCACTAACTTTTTTTTAGGAGCTTTTTGAGATTAAATAGAAGAAAACACAAAGCATTAATGTTAACAACACAAAAGCCATATTAAATGCAGACTACTTTAGCCCCGGAAGTAGGATTCGTCACGCCATCACTCAATAATCGGATAGTATCCTCCTTGGCTAAGTTTTTTTTTTTTTCTTTTAATATAGAGGTAACGGTTTAGACACATGATGCAATGTCTCCAAAACGTGCATATAAATGAGAATTTTTAAAGAAACTGATTGTTACAGCTTTTATAATACATTCTTTGACTGCTCTTGACCTTGCAAGGTACACCAATTATTTTATTAACATCATTTCATTATTTTTTTGGTATTTCATTTTTATCAATTAATTTTAATTTCAGCAGGTGGTATCACACTCAAACAGATTGAACAGTGGTACAGCCATGATTTAAATCTCCTGTTCCACCACATCCCAAAGGTGCCCTTGGTTTGGGATCTGGTGAATGTGGTGGTTGGTGCAGTTCAGTGAAGTCATTGTGATGTTTGAGAACCCAGTTTAACATGATCACAGTTTCGTGATTATGGTGCATCATCCTTCTGGAAGTAGTCATCAGAAGATGGGTACACAGTGGTCATAAATGGATAGACATGAATGGTGGAAGTTCGAGGAGAGGAGTAAGCAATTAACTAATAAGAAAATTATGTTTAATGATCAAACCAAGTTAACTGATGAATCCCTGAGATTCTAAATTTGAATGTAATTTTTTTGCAATGATAAGGAAGATTAAAACACAATCACTTGTGACTCGATGTGCATTAAAGGATTAAAAAACACTGTAAAAGCACACAGACGGTGTTATTTATAGGGTAATTGGTTCTACAATAGAAAATGGCCTTTTGCCACAAAATATTTTTTTCATTGTAAATAGCCATCTTACTTGGTGAGACTGTAGAACTTATTTTTTGGTAATTGCTCATATTTACTGTTAAGATATACTGTTTTATCAAACAGTCTGAACTCTTTAATATAAAAAAAAATTCACCGTAATTTTCACAATAATTCTAACAATGTTTTACCCAAACCAATTAAAAGCACGGTTTTGAGTAATTAACATACAGTTGTAAACTGTAAATTCAAATGAAAAAAGCAGCAAAGATTGTCATTCATACATAATTATTATGTAAATTGAAGGGTGACTAATTGTAGATAATGTTACCGATTTTTCCTGTTGTTTTCGAAGAAACTGTGCCATATTACTGTAAATTAATATATTTTCAACATATTTGCAGGGTTAAAATAAAATCACCATTTGTCAATATAGAGAAATTTAATATAGATATTACAATCATTTACTCTCTTTGATTTAATGGTAATTTATCGTTGCAATTTTACAGTTATTTAGGGTAATTTTTACGTACATTTCTTACAGTGTAGCTTTTACTGTCATTTTTAAGCAACACTATTTTTGAAAATCTGCATGCAGCCGTAAAACGTATTTGAGGCTCACAGTGACTGTGACACAGCAAAATACTAATAGAGGAAATCATTAAAATCTGCACCACAATTCTGGAGTATTTGGTATTTTAAATTTTCATTTGCATTCATTTAACTTTGTACTGTAGTGGTTATTGGTACTTTGAAACATTTGTGTAAATGAAATTAAAAGAGTCCATTCATCCATCCATCCATTCACTTCCGCTTATCCTTTCCAGGTTCGCGGGGGGCGCTGGAGCCTATCCCAGCTGTCATAGGGCGAGAGGCGGGGTACATCCTGGACAGGTCGCCAGTCTGTCGCAGGGCCAACACACAAGGACAGACAACCATTCGCGCTCACATTCACTCCTTCATTCACACCTATGGGCAATTTGGATTAATCAATTAACCTATCCCCACAAGCTGCATGTCTTCGGACGGTAGAAGGAAGCTGGAGTACACAGTAAAAAACAGAGTGTCAATTTTACACTTAGAGAGTTGATTTTAACTCTGTTTCAGATAACACTTGGTCCCACTCAAAATTAGAGTAAAATTTACTCTATGGCCAGTGTTAACTTTTTAGTGTTAATTCTACTCAGTTTAGTGTCAAAAATAACAACAAAATGTGCAAAAATATTTAACACTGCGGGTTATTCACACTGTTTAGAGTAATATGAACTGAAGAAGCTTCTCGGTTGAGAGGTGAAACGTCTTCAAGCAACTTAAAGAAGTCCAGACGCTTTTCTTTGCAAGCTCCTTTGACTACGATGACCTGGATGACTGAGAACCTTCACAGACAAATGGCTGTGATCTATCCTATATTATGAAAATAACTACAAACATACAGGTTACAGTAACAGCATTTATTATGCATCTCATTTCAGTGTAATTTAACGTAACAAACTCTTACAAATGACAGTAGCATACGGTACTATGATGCTCACCAGAGAAAGCAATATGGGACCACAAAGAGAGCGTTGTCATTCACTTCATATGACAATTGTATGTCAAAAGGCCTGGGATAATGCAGGTTGTCAACATGAAAGACAACTAAATCTTGCTTTGTCCTACTTTGTTGATGTTTATATCTAATGCAAAAAAGCAAACTGGCAATATTTGAAACATCTGTATCTCATCGAGCTGAAGCGAAAAATAGCAACTACTTTTAATGCACTCGATCGGTGTGTTTTTAACATCATCTGCCATGGCTCCTATTCACCACAATTTAGAATAGAATAGAATCAATTCAACTTCATTGTCATTGCACATGTCAAGTACAAGGCAACGAAATGCAGACACTGTGTTGTTGGAAGGTCAGCTTTGTCATGATGCATGTTAACTGTTTGTCTAATAGTAGATAGCTGTTTGCTGACACAATTCAATTCAGTTTTGTTTATATAGCACCAAATCACAACAGCAGTCGCCTCAAGGCGCTTCATATTGTACAGTAGATCGTACAATAATACATACAGAGAAAAACCCAACAATCATATGATGTGGGGTTATGAAGCTTCTTGTGCTTTGACTATGGGTGTAGCACAAAACTAAATTGCTGGCATCGACTCCTTTAGTTCCTTTCATTGTCTCAGAAAAAAGTCAACTGGTTTGTCTCTCAGCACTGTGTGCTTGGTTGGAAGGTACTGTCTGACATGTGATTGTTTCATACAGTGATTACTGAGAACATCAACACATATTACACACTGCAACCTGGGCTCATCCTCGCTCCCCCTCCAAAGGAACCCAAAGTTGATGTAACTCATTGTTTTGCATTGTTTGCTGCTGTCATGTGCCATAGAAGTTTCACTGCTACTGCTAAAGTCGCTGCTAGCACTTGTGCTGAGTTCGCTTTAGTTGGCTTCAGTTTCTGCTGTGCTGGTCAAAATATTCACTGTGCTTCTCATTCTGATTCTTCCCGTTTGGAGCCAGGATTGCATCGCTTTTTGACCATCATTTTCATTTCTCTGCTTGCCATCAGTCATCATCAGTTTGTCAACCCTACTAGGTAACAGTTGGCTGGCATGGAAAGCTTGTAGTCTATTGACTATAGCTGAGAGGTGGGGTATCAGGTCAGACCCAGGATGGTCACGGTCCTGGGTTTTGTACCCAGTGTTTTTGGTTTTGGTTGATTTAACAGTCTGAGGTTGAGTCTTGTCTCTCTCTCCATGTTTATTCGCCTGTCCCCCAGTCATGTCTCTGTGTGTTTCTCTTGCTCCCTGTTGTCTGTATTTAGTCAGTCTGCGTCTCAGTCTGTGTTTCGCATACTTCCTGTTATACCTCTATACTTGTGTGCAGCGTGTTCAGTTTTGTTAGATTACGTTCAGCTGTGTTCCCACCTGTGGATCGTTGCTTAATTTGCCCTCGTGTGTGTTTATGTGTCATCTCCCCTCTGTTTGTTGTTGTGATCTCCCTCAGTGCTGTGTATTGCCTCCCACTTGCCTCACACTGCTGTTTGACATGGATGTGGTTGCCAGTGGAGTGTAATATAATATAATGTAAGAAAAAGTGATCCCACTCCAGAGCTGAAATGGTAAATGGCCTGCATTTGTATAGCGCTTTTCTAGTCCCTAAGGACCCCAAAGCGCTTCACACTACATTCAGTCATTCACCCATTCACATACACATTCACACACTGGCGATGGCAAGCTACATTGTAGCCACAGCTGCCCTGTGGCGCACTAATCTTAGTGAAGCAAAAAGAAATGGAAGTATGTGTTTATAGTCTGGTTCTTTTTTTCAGTACATAATGAAATAAAAATATGGCTTAATATTTTAGCTCGTTGTTCTGAGGAGCATTCCCCGCCAGAACAAGACAGCAACACCTGCTCAATACTGTAGCAGCATTGGCTAGTCATGTCCAGAGCCACAGAGTTAAAAGGTATTGCACAATTACTCAAAGGCTGAGTCATTTCATGTCACAACAGGATACCCACCTGATGTACTACATGATTTACTTAAGGAGACTGTACCTGTGTTTAGATGCTGAGTTTAGATCTTGAAACAGAAAGTCTTTCTCTCTAAACAGAATCATCAAACATTTCCCATAAAAGACAGGATAAATAAACTATACTGCTAGCCTTTCCGCTGTTGCTGAGATGTTGTTACAGTTGTCTCACCTACCCACACAGATGAGAGCATTGGTCACTTAGGCCGTCTGATTGCTGAGCACACACATAGATTTACCAGTGTTTTTCCAGAAGGGAGGTTGATTCCAAAACATTTTTTTTTGTTTATTTTGAGGAGCATTATCGTCTGCTCACCGAAGAATTTGGTCCACTTGTGTCTTTATGGGCAATGAGGTTTGAAGCTAAGCACCATTTCTTTAAGAAGATGGTAAGACAGACTAGCTGCTTCCATAACATTTTAATGTCTTTGGAAAAAAAACCCACAAGTGTATGAATGCATAGACTCTCCATGGTTTAAATTTCAAAAAACCTGCTGCTGCTGCTGCTGCTATCTCTTCATTGAAGATGTCAAGAGTACCACGAGAGGTTGTAAATTAAAACGGACAAGCATTTCTATCACAGAAATTTCCTGAAGAGTAACATAGTTCAACTGACAAACAAGGCTGGATTTCAGGGCATCAGTTACAGTTTCAGCATGCTCCTGGTATATGGCTCTACTGATGGCTTGCCTGACTTTGCAGAAATGCTGCAAATCATTGTTTGTTTAGACCAGGGGTCGGGAACCTGCGGCTCTTTAGGCTTTACACTGCGGCTCCGTGGTTTGAGAAAATAAATTGTAAAAGTATTTAGCTGAAGTGTATTTTATTTGTGTTAGTTCTTTTTTAACTTGTACTTCTAAATTGGAAGATTATCATGATCTTGAAATATAAAAATAAAAAGATATTTTATTATTTTTCGTCACTCAAAATAAGAGCCACACTCACGGAAGCTGGTATAGCTGCCGAAACACCGTGCTTTTATTGAGACAGCAACCACAGGTAGGCCAAGTATGGAGAAATGTAAGAAAAGAAAAATATCTGAAGAAAATAGAACATTTAATGATCCCTGGGCAGATTTATTTGCGTTTACTTCTGACGAGAGCGGCCTACCAGTATGCCTAATTTGTGGATTGTTGATCTTTGGATCCACATACGTATTTGAGCAGCTATTTCCCACCATGAACTATGTTAAAAACAAACACCGCTCACGCCTCACAGATGACAGCTTACAGTCCTGCGTAAAGATGAAAGTGACTTCGTACAGCCCCGGTCTGCAGACGCTGTGTGCAGAGTTTCAGGAGCAAAAGTCCTATTGTAAACATATCACGGCAGACCCGACGGTGTTTGCATGAACATGGTTTTCAGCTTCTCTTTATTGACCACTTTTCACACACGGTTGCTGTACGCAAGCAGCTGGCTTTAGCTTTCCAGCACAGAGCCTGACACATAACACAACAGCAGAGAGGGCACAGACTTTAAGGTGGAGAGGCGTGATTGCGGATGACACTCAGGTGCGTCCACCTCTTCTGCAGAGGTACTGCAGGCCAATAAGGATGACGGCTCAGTTTTTGTTTGCTACATGGAGAATTTAAGTTAAGCTTTTTAATTCATTTAAAAGAGACCTTCAACTGGATGTCTTTCTTTTTTGTAATTTTTTAAGATTTCAAAATGTGTTCATTACTTAAATAAAATTTCATTTTCTTTGTAGCACTTCATGGATTTAATAAGCAACACTTTATAGTTGTTTATACAAAGCATAAAGGTAAAAAACAATATATACAGTGTTATGTTCATTTTAGATGTCCAAAAGTATTTGCGGCTCCCAGTGTTTTCTTTTCCGTGGAAACTGGGTCTTAAAGGTTGCTGGCCCCTGGTTTAGACAGTTTATTGTTTGCCAGACGGAATCCCCAACAATGCAGAGGAACTTTTAGCAGCTGCACAGATGACCAATTCTTCACATTCATTTCAACAGATGAGGTTAAGGACGAAGGCACAATCGAACCATTTGAAACAGAACCTTTTATTACTGTCACGCTGACACCTGTGAACAAAGATATTGTTATACTGTGTTCTCTTCTCCATTGCCACTAGATCTCTTTCCAGCATGCAAAGGCTGTGTATCTCAAGCACATGCAAATTCCAGCTTTCCTTATATGGTTGTCACTCTTTGTGCTCAAAAACATGGTTCCTTAGACACATAGTCTCTTGTTTTTATTTGACCGCTAAGTGCACAAAAGATGCTTTAGTGTTGAAATAAAATTATTCTTTTCAGAGCACCAAAGCACTGAGATGAGATGTGAAACTTAACTGCAGTCTAAGAAATGTGAGGAACTACTTGCCATGATTTTAATTCAGTGACACTGTTTAAAATTGTATGCTTTAAAATGCAGGTTACCCAATAGAGGAATGCATTTATAGAGTAGTGATATTAATTTCCCAATAACTCAAATGGTATATTGGGGGGGGGTGTCAAGCTTTCTAAATAAGTAAAACAAAAAAACAACAACAAAGAATTCTCATTCTATCTTTTAAATTAAATGGAGGACAGCTGCAGTGATCACTGGGTGGTTTCTATGGTTGCTCTAGTTTAGTGCCATTTCTGTTCAATTCCACCTACTCAGTTCTCCATGCAAATGACTGATTTCCAGCAAGAATACTGGGTTCACTGAACCCTTTTCTCACACACAGAGGCTTGCCTTTAAATGAAGTCCCACTGCCCAAGCAAAGAGATTTTCAGAATTTTCAAACACTAAAAACTATTTTTTACTAGTGATGTTAACATACCTGTACCCTTTCACACATCTAGACAAACTAACTTCATTTCATCTATTATTCGTTTTGGGAAGTTGTCATTCTAAAACATATTTGAGTATGTTAACTAAGGCACCTGGTGTGTAACTAAGGTTTCATTATCTCATAAAGGGCATGTTAGAACATTTTCCTCTTAAATCTGACAATATGACACTGAAAGTTCCTTTGTACAGAGTGCTGGATTTGAATGCTCCCCTGTTTTGTTTTGTTTCGTTTCGTTTTGTTTTTTTGTTTTGTTTGTTTTTATTTTTTATTTTTTTGTTTTTTTTTGGGGGGGGGGGGGCAGATTGGAATGACAACAGTAATTGGTGGTTGGGGGGGGGGTTGCCTGCTATAACTGTGAAATGTCAAAATAAACAGCTCTATGGCACATTGTATGCTGTGTGATTTAAGTAACATTTACATCGTTTTTATAAATTATATTGCTTTCTATAATCAAGTAGACTAAAATGGTAAAAATATATTTAACAGTACAGAATATGTTTTAAGTCATATTTTAATGGAAACAATATTTCTGTCTATGAATAAAATAAAATGAATGTAATTTGAAACATAAATTATAATCAAAAGACAACTAAATAAAAATGTCTTTAATATTTTTCATAATTATTAAGTGTAGGGGTAAGTACCTGAAATTATAAAACTAAAATCTTGTTTTTATCATTATTTAACTACCAGAGATGGTGGAAAGCCTCAACTGGCATCGCTCCAAAGAGTCCACCCACCACTTTAATCTCACTCTGATCTTGTTCTTAGGTCTGGCATAGTAACTAAAAATTTTATAATATTCCCTGAAAACCTTTTGTCTGGTAACTTTTAAGCAACATTTAAATTTGCAACAATGGATTATACAGCAGTGGGGAATATGTTTCCGTACAGTAAAAGTCTTTGTGAAAGTTCTGTAACTAAATTAAATGATACAAGTCCTCTACAGTTATCTTCTTCAACGCCATGTGCCAACACAGTGCAGAGCTGGCACCTAAATTCTACTATCACAGATATTAATCATGCATATGACTCTGGATGCTGTGGGTCCTCAGCAAAAGAAAGCCTCAAGTCAAAAGTACATGACTCCCTGTTATAACTTTAAATATTCTAGGAATCCCAAGCCAGGTACAAAGCGGTGCTCTACCTGTATTGTGACTTCGACTGAGAACATTGTCGGGCGGCAGAAAGGAATACTTCAAGGACCTCCTTAATCCCGCATCTTCCAAGGAGGAAGCAGAGTCTGGGGACGAGGGGGGCCAATCACCTATCTCTGGGGGAGAGGTCACTGAGGCAGCTATTCTGTGGAGTGTTATGGTGGCAGAGCCCCTGGGTGGATGAGGTCCTCCCTGAGTTCTTGAAGGCTCTGAATGTTGTAGGACTGTCTTGGTTGTCACAGCTCAGGTGACAGATCGGGGGCGGTACCTTGGATTGGTGGTTCCCATCTTTAAGAAGGGGAACCGGAGGGTGTATTCCAACTAGAGGGGATCACACTCCTCAACCTCCTTGGGAAAGTCTATGTCAGGATGCTGGAATGGAGAGTCCATCCGTTAGTCCAATCTCGGTACAGGGTGAACAATGTGGGGTCTTTTTCCTAGCCGTGGAACACTGGACCAGCTCTTTATCCTCTCAAGGATACTTGAGGGTGCATTTGGAGTTTGAACAATCAGTCTACATGTGTTTTGTGGACTTGGAGAAGTCATTCGACCGTGTCCTTTGCCGTGTCCTGTAGGAGGTTCTTCGGGAGTATGGAGTGTAAGGCCCATTGCTATGGGCCGTTTGATCCTTGTACAACCGATGCAAGAGCTTGGTCCACATAGCTGGCAATAAATGGGACTCTGATGGACTCTGCCAAGGCTGCCCTTTATCACAGATTCTCCTTTCACTTCGGTGGTCTCAGAATTTCATCTCTGCTTTTTGCAAATGATGAGGTTCTGTTGGCTTCATAAGGAGATGGCCTCCAGCTTGCAGTGGAACAGTTTGCATTGTGAAGCAGTAGGAATGAGAATCAACATCTCCAAGTCTGAGGCTGTGGTCCTCAGCCCGGACAAGTTCCTGACCCAAGTGGAGGGGTTTAAGTATCTCTGGGTCTTGTTCACAAGTGATGGGAGAAGGGAGCGGGAGATCGACAGACAGATTGGTGCTGCATCTGCAGTGATGCGGACGCTGTACCAGTCCGTCGTGGTAAAGAGACAGCTAGGTGTAAAAGCGAAGTGTCTGGGTGCCTCCTGGTGTTCTGGACATGTCCTACTGGGAGGAGGCTCAAGGCCGACCCAAGACATGCTGGAGAGATTCTGTCTTTCGGCTGGCCTGGGAACACCTTGATGTTCCCCCTGACAAGCTGGGGGAGACCAGGGAGAGGGAGGTCTGGACTACTTTGCTTAGGCTCCTACCCTTGCGACTCAGCCCCAGATAAGTGGAAGAAGACGGACGGATGGACGGACATGTTCTAATCTATCCATACATCCGTCCATCCAGATTCCGTTCTGATCTCTGTAATAAAATATGAGTTGACAGTACTGAATGCTGCACTGGTATCTGGCAATGCGATAAGTGTTTACTAATATACCATCTACATATAATGTTACACTGTGTGTTGAAAACTGACCTTTATTTTGTAGTTATTTGTTTACATTAATGTCATAATTACACAATCACAATGATTAATTCAATTCAGTTTTATTAATATAGCACAAAACATAACAACAGTTGCTTCAAGGAGGCTTTATACTGTAAGGTAGAGACCCTAGAATAGTACAGAAAAGACCCCCTATGAGCAAGCACTTGGTGACAGTGGGAAGGAAAAACTCCCTTTTAACAGGAAGAAACCTCCAGCTGAACCAGGCTCAGGGAGGGGCGGGGCCATCTGCTGTGGCCGGTTGGGGGTGAATGATGGAAGACAGGATAAAAGACACACTGTTGAAGCAAGTCTGATGTTAATAACTAATAATTATATGTTTATTCCTGAACTTTTTTTAAAGATCAATTATGACAGAATATACACTGAAAATGTCAGCACTTGTGTTACTTCAACACTGCAAGTCAGCGTACTAGTAAAGAAATTCATGTGCATATAATTGTACTGAAATCGATCAATCAGTCACTGAAGAATTTGTGCAGCATGATTTATGGTCCTGCAAATGTGTATGTCTGCATTTACATTGAAAAATAATGTGCATAAATGTAGATGGTTACAATTACCCCAGGAATTGTGGAGGGATGAAGACAGGAAAAACAGTTAAAAATCCCAACACTGTGATGCTAAGCTTTGCCACATCCAGCCCTTGCATACCTTCCGGCAAGAAGCAAGAGTCCCTTAAATCAATGCCTGAGCTAACTGTGGTTAGAAGTGAACGGGTGAGGCTGGTTACAGCAATAGGATCAGTGTATCAGTGAACCAGAAATAATACCTCAATTTAGAGTATTCTACCTTATGAGTAGCATAGAAACAACAAGCAATAATCCTTCCATGTGAGGTGGACTTGTATAATTAAACAGAATAATACAAATGTTCCTATCCTAACAATAGCTTCCCTGTTAACAACCTTAAAAAGCATCCCTACCATATGCCTTACAGCATTAAGTTCCTTGAGGTTGGGACTTTGCACTATATAAATAAAACTGAATTGAATTGAATGTCCTGGGGTAAATATAGCATGAAGTGTGTGGTGACTGAGGTAAATTATTATCTTCTACACCCAATTATCATTTATCATCAACCTTAATTATCATTGATTAAAAAGAAATACACAAAACACAAAACCTAAATTTAATGAGCTAAATTAAATTTTTATCATTGTCTTTTATAAAACTTTCATTAAACAACTACTACAAAATAAAGCAGCCCTCCCTGAGTATTTAGTGTTCTAAAGAGCTTTACAACACAAAATAGAGACACATTTCAGATAAAAACTTAGTGCAACATTTTATCGCACATATTTCAGTATAGCGATAGCAATAGATATGTTTTGCAATAAGCACATGGGTTTTTGGCATTCAGACTTTCTATAATGGGTTATAAAAAGTGGTCAACATCAGCCACTAATATCTTATGGAAGCCATTAACATAAAACAAATTCTGTTAAATGTTATTTATATCACAACAACAATTGCCTCAAGGTGCTTCATATTCGTACAGACCCGACAATAATAAAAATATGTGCGTATTGATGTTGTGACTCTGTTTGAAGGTTTAAAGGCCTCAGTGAAAACACAAAACAGCAGATTCTTTAGAAGATGGCAAATCCAAAATACATTTCAACCTAATGATACAGAATTTTTCTGTACAACATAAATGCTCTCTTAATTCAAAATTAACTGTATCGTCCAGTGTAAAAGTCTTGATTTAAGTGTCCGGATCAGTTTTTACAATTCTTTAAATGAAGGCCTGCTCACACTTACAAACAGAGGACAAATCCTATAAGTTGTGCTTCATTTAGAGATGCAAGATTTGATGATGCTGTAATGAGTCGATGTCAGTTTGATGAATAAAAATAGCTTTCTGTTTTTATGAGAATGAAAGCGTCTGAAATGAAGCTAAAATGATCGAGTATCAGTTCATGCTTGAAAAAAGTGGCACTGGTTTGTTAATAATAAGCAATGGAAATTTGCTAACATTAGTTAAGTATTACTTTAGAATTTGCACTGTTATTATAGTTACCAGAGGCTGTATGCTGCCTGAGGATGTCACCATAAAAACATGGAATTTCGATATATCACACCCATGTGTTTAAAGTTCCTGAACAGCGCTTCGTGATGCGACTTCATTACCTAAAACTACTTTTTGACTCAAATGTCAGGAGACTAGAACAAGAATACCAAGTGACAGAAAATTACATTATAGAGTAAATATATTTGTACGTGTTGCACAGAATAAATGCAGAATAAATTCTAGCCTAAATAGGTTTTTTTGGCGCTCTCAAAGACGCACGCCAGTTACCAAAAGGTGTGTTGTAACTTTTCGAAGAAGTTATATACAAATTATACTACTTTTCTAAATACCTTGAGGGTATTAAGTGTTACCGGTGATTTCCCATTCATATGACAATCATGTCACATTTTAGGCTCGGAAATAACATTATTATCTTAAACGTTTCACTTTCTTCTTCTTGTGTAAGTTTAAAGGTTCTGCCAAGTTAAATAAATACATTATAGCATCGTCATCATGCGCACTGAGCAAACGCTGTGATAAATAAAAGACTATTCATTTCGCCCATATTGCACACTCTTTTGATCCTCCGCATGTTTTATGAACTCCCCTCTCTCCCACTCAGTTGTTGGGAGTCCCTCAGGTAAATTGGCCTGCAAACACATAAATTCAACACAGCCCTTGTAGCGGATAGATGAGACTCTGCTGCCCATTGTAACTCCCACACAACACCGTGGATTCCAGCAAACTTCTTGTACGCCTCTTTAGAGAAAAGGCCTCTCTTTTCATTTGTCCGTGTATACCCCTGACCAAGCTAAGTCTTTTCTTTTTCCTCTCTCCGTCTTTAATCCGTCCCTCTATTTCAGGAAGAAAAAAACACAAAACCAGTTCACGCAGTGCTTTAGTAGCTAAAAGTAAAAGAGCTTGTGTTCTCCCCACCACCCCCCCACGCAGCGCTGAGCCCTGAATCGCTCTGGAAAATTGCTTCTTTTGAATAGGGGGAAGGAGGAACAACGTTTAATAGGATCCAAAGGGAGTCTGTGCTCTTAAACAGGTGGAAATTGGACGTCCTCGAATTTATACAAATAGTAAGTTTATAAGCCGGCGAGGAAAAAGACGGATCCCATCTCCGAGGATTAGCAGCTCTCTCCGAGAAAAAAAAAAGATTACTGTGTTGTTAACCAAATGAAAGCAGGAGACTCACTCAGCTCCTCCAAAGCGCGATTAATGATGAAAACACAATTGTGCAGCAGTTTTACTGATGGAATGGTTTCATATTTACGTGCCATCCCCTCTATAGATTTGTCTCCCTGTCACCCAGTTAGGTGCTTGGGTGCCCGATTATGTCAAGAGACAGTGATCTGCACTGATGAGGGGCGGGCGCTGCCAAGGTCTGACAGAGAGCAGTCGGCTGGTTTCTCCACTCCCATCTGAACAATAAGAAGGTAAAGTACAACACAGACGTAACTTTGGCTTAACTCGGTGTCCAGGAGCTCCGGCTACAACATTTCTTGCCCTCTGTTTCCTCCTCCTCCTCTTCTTCTTCTCCTTAACGAGCCCTGTAATGTCTGTTAATTTTGTGTGTGCTAGTTAATGAGCATTAATCCATCACCCCTGGATGCTATTGTTGCGAGGCGGGGGCCATTTGAATGCAAATGCGTGACACTGTGACAGCAAGGTGCTTATTAAACTGATGTGTCCGCCTGTCTTTTCTGCTGGGAGCTCAGGGGAGTGAAAAGACGCGGGGCAGCTGGACTATACACGGAGTTGCTCACACCAAGTTCTGTTCGGCTGCAAAGCGAAACTACTACAGCGGCAACAAAATGGCAAGTTCAGCCTCTTTAGACACGGTGGTGTCCTGCGGGAGGACTGCGCCGTCCGCGGCTCCCAAAACGCTGGCTTTCTCCATCGACTGGATCATGTCCAAGAGCTCGGAGCCGAAAGGGAACGCGGAGGAACGTTCAGAGGGGAAAAAACTGCTAGGGCTCTGCTCCCCAATCCCCTGCATGATCCCGCTACAGCCCTTCAGCTACGACCTCCAAGCCAAGGCGCTGATGAGCTATTCGGAGCTGTGGAGAGCCAGTTTTAGGGGAACTTTGTGCGGCTCGCCAGCTGCTCCGTGCAAAGGAAACTGCGGGTTGTGCGGCAAAGGGGATCCGAGCCTGAAGCAGCAGCTGCTGACGTCAGGGAGCAGGGTGGTAAAACCTCAGGTCCTGAACCAGGCCGTGCCCAGCAGTGGCTCGCTCTACTATTTCAATTACCTGGACTCTGCGTACCAGCAGTCGGAGCTGCTGGCCGGCCACTGGCTCTCCAGCCCGCAGGCCCAGGCCTCTCTGTCGGCGCACCACAGACTTTTGCTGCTGGAGAATGCCAAACTGACCGGTGTGGGCACCGACAAGCTGCCCACACCTCAATACCCACACAAGGAACATCTGCCAGGGCAGCTGGACCAGATAGTGAAAGAGAGCCACGGCCTGACAGCTGAGAAAAGCGGCATAAAGACACACAGCAAACTCAGCGGCAGTGGCAGTGCGGACGGAAAACCCAAAAATTTCACCTGCGAAGTGTGTGGAAAGGTACGGTTTTAATGCATTTTTGTACATTGTTATTATATTCTATATTTTATATTCTATATTTTATATAAAACATGAACAAATGCGCCAGCATCTACACACCTATATAAACTCAATAATGAACTTTTGAGGCCGATGTTAGTTTTTTTTCTTCCTTTTTCTGACGCTTGTTTTAAAAATGCAGGTCTTTTGTCTTTTTAGAATAATGTTTACTCATATTTTGTATGCCTTTGTGTCGTCTGCAGGTTTTTAATGCGCATTACAATCTTACCAGACACATGCCGGTGCACACGGGGGCCCGGCCCTTCGTATGTAAGGTGTGCGGTAAAGGATTCCGGCAGGCCAGCACGCTGTGCAGACACAAGATCATCCACACGCAGGTGAGACACTGTTTCACTGTGACCTTTCCAGCTTTTTGACTTGACTTTGTTTGAATTATTTTCTCTCATTTTGACCTGTAAGGAAAAGCCTCACAAATGCAACCAGTGTGGAAAAGCGTTCAACAGAAGTTCGACGCTCAACACTCACGTCCGGATCCACGCAGGGTATAAACCATTTGTGTGCGAGTTCTGCGGGAAAGGCTTCCACCAGAAAGGTAAATACTGGGCGCTGGAGTCCTCTTTAATCAGCTGTATTATATTACTGACTGGAAATTGTATCCTGATGTGATGTTTCCTATTTTCAACACTGCGGTGATTCAGAGTGTTCATGTGCAAACGAACAAAAAGCTTTCTCTTCAGCTCGTGTTATTATTCCACGAATTTATTTCATGAAATCTGCTGCCGTGCAGCCTAGTCATTATTTTTGCTGGGTTGAGCAGTCAGCTTTTAGAAATCCACAACTCGGTGGAGAACTTCCTCACTAAGAGGAGACGTGATTGAAATAATTGCTACACTGGCTGATGGACTCTGTGCTTTAATTGTGCTGGATGCTGTTTAACATCTCGCGCACATTGTTTAGAATCGAATAAAATAATCATTTATTGTCATATACAACGAAATTGTGGGTTCTCAACTTGACTACTGACGAAAAATATAAATACGAAAAAATGCCATTTTATTTTATTTTATTGTTTTTGTTAAGCTGGACTTGAGATTTGGAGCATAAATGCACTAATAATTTTATAGCATTATGCACGAAGATTCCGATTATTCTGCCCGCTCAATATTGCGGAAGTTCGCAGCCGAGCAGAGCTCTTTATGCAGACTCGCTGGAGTTAGTGTGGCGACATCGGCGCTCATCCTCAACATTTGGCATCTGCGCTGCCGAAATAAATAACGTCTGCGGTAAAAGCAGAAAAAGCTTATATTTGAAGTAGTCAAAGGGGAAATAACTGTGGGCTCACCGATGAGCACGAATCGGTGGGTGGAAATGAGACTTGTCACTTTACACGGACTAATTCTACCTTCGAGACTGTCGCATTTTCCCCGGGTCATTAGTCAGACCCCGGCAAAGTTGGAAACCGGCCTCCTTTAGTTGCGGCTGCGCTTGATTTTGACAAAGTTTGACAACTTTTTGACTTCGGCACACAAAAAGCCGATTAATGAAGGCTGTGGGGTGGAGGAGGCTCCAGCTGAACTGCTGGTGGAAAAAGAAAAATCGCAGTTGTAAAACGCGTTCCCTCTCTGCTTTTTTTTTTTTTTTTTTTTTTTTAAATGTGTAGATGTTTCGCAGAAAATTTTATATTCAAATTTTTTCAAGCGGTTTTATTTTTCAGATTCTCCTGATTAAATTATTTTCTTTGGCCAGATTGGAGTGAAATGTTTAGCTGTGTAATTTCAGGGTAAAAACGATTAACTCAGACCAGGCGGATTTTTTTTAAATTAACCCAAGTTCCCCTGAAGCTGACTCTCCTCAGCTCTGACGGGCTCATCAGCGCATCTGCTCTCTGATATTAGAAGCCGTGAAATCTACAATATTTCTGAGGTATTGAGTGCATTTTTATCCCCTTTTTCTATTTTCTAATACTGGTTTTAGGCCGTTTTATACTAGAGGAAGGAAAGCTGGTTATGGTCAGACGACTGGTTTTCACACAGATGCACTTTTTTCGTTTGACCTGGAGTTGTTTCTATTGACACTCACACATCAGCGAGACATGAACGTTTGATTTCGTGCTGCGAAAAGGCCACGGGTTAAATAAGCAGATGTTAAAAGGGTGGCAAAAATTCTAATGTCACACCTTTCCCCCTTTGAATCCTTTTTTTAACTCCTTCTCAGAAGAATTGTGAAGACAAAGTGAAAAGACTGTGATAAAAATGACATTGTGTTTTAATTCATATACTCTTATTTCGCAGGAAACTACAAGAACCACAAGCTGACGCACAGCGGGGAGAAACAGTACAAGTGCTCCATCTGCAATAAGGCCTTCCACCAGATCTACAACCTGACCTTCCACATGCACACACACAACGACAAGAAGCCCTTCACCTGCGCCACTTGTGGCAAAGGCTTCTGCCGCAACTTCGACCTGAAGAAGCACATCAGGAAGCTGCATGACAATGGCTTCTCGGCGGCTTCAGAAGCCTCCAGAGAGCTGCAGAGCTGAGCCATTGCTCGTTTCCTGCTATGACTTTTTAGTTTTTAAGGTCTGACAAGGAAGTGAGGGAGTTCAAAAAACTGGACCCGAATCTTTGAAAAGAAATGAGGTAATCGGCTCCCGTCAGTGTCTCAGCAGGAATGCTGCAGCGAACAAAAAACAGACAACATCCGCCCAACACTGTCGCGATGTTTTGGGTCCACATAGAATTTCTTTCTGCATTTCCACAGACTGAAAGAGAAACCCCCTGTCTCCACGATGGAACTGTAAATAACGATAATAATAATCATAATAATAATAACGTGAATCATCTGGGGAATGCATCGCCATGTTGTTTATTTCATTGAAAAACTGTTCCTGTGAATAAATAAGTTAAATTATATTGAAACTGAATGTCTGAGCCATGTTTGCATTTTGAAGGTATTTGAAAATAAAACAATTATATGATCAAAGTTTATTCTGAAACACTTTGTAAGGTGCAAATATCACATTTAGACAACACACACGTGCCCGCAAGAAAAAACCCGTAAATGAAAACAGAGAAGGCCGCGAGACAACCAAAGTGTGTGATATTCAAAGACGAAGTAACTAAAACAAACGACATTTGGAAATATAGTGGAAAAACGGCACAACCTAAAAAATAAAAACAGCGAAAAAGTCTCATTTGCTTCTTATCTTTCATTAATTCTATTTGTTACATTTTCCAGCAAATGTAAACTGGGAGGCACGCGTGCACGAGCGCAGACGGTACTGGTATTTTGGAGCGCGGGTACTGTATGCTCTGCGGCCACTTTTATTCAACATTTACTGACAGACACGATCTTAATAATACTGCATTTACACTTGACTCTGGCTTAATGGCACAAATGATCAGATATAACACGAGGCTCTTGAAAGCGAATTACATTAAGCAGCTAAACAGCCTCGGGAGAAGGAGCGGTGGGGGTGGGGGCCACGCCGTCATCCGGAGCCGCTCATCAGAACAGGAGATAATGGAGCACTCGGGCCGCAGCTCCTTATCTGGGCCTCCGCGTTAATAGAGCTCAAGTTATTCTCCGCACGGCTTCTGGAACAATATTATCCCTGCACACATTCTGTCAAGAGGCCGATCCGTGCTCCCAAATGGCGCTCATTTCATTAACAGCCAATTAGCGCTCACCCGGGTCGGCCAGGCCCTCAGAAGCTTGGCAGGGCTAATATTAGCAGATGAATGCCCCGCTCACCTTTTTCATCAGTGTGCACCAGACATCTGCAGGAAAATCTAGCCAGTCCGCTCAAACAGACCGTATAAAGGGCTCTGTGCTGATGTGTGCGGCTCCGATAACACAAACACTTAAACCAGATGATCTTTTAGTTATTATAGGAATTATTAGGAAATAACTAAAATATCTCCGCAATTTTGAGGTCTTCAGTTGACGCACCACGCTGTTGCTGAATTTTCCATCAAATCGCGAATACTTATCCTGTCAGAGGAATAAAGTCGATGTTTTTGTAATCATGTGGCATTTGTGCGTCACGCGCCACCTCTCAAACAAAGGGAACACTGCTCAAACGTGTCACTTTATTTCCTGTTTCAAGAGTGGGAGAAAGGTGTTTTGTGTCCTACGTGCCGATAAACGACAAAGACTCGCAGATCCAATACTTGAAAGATGACCTCGGTGCGCGCCTTCTCCATGCGTGCACGAGCATCCAGCAAACGGAATACTGTTACATCAGGCAGAGTGTAGGATCTGTGTGAGAGGCAGTTTGTGTCTTTTACCAACGCAATGCGTGTGGTCACACGCGCGCGCGCACTGACACACACAGGGTCTACGGGCTGTAGGACTGAACAACGTCTGCTCAGTAAATAACCTAAAGGCAGGTTGGCCTTTTCTCCGCACTTTTTCTTTTTTCTCCAGCATCTGAGCAACCGCCTCAACATCCACAAACACGTTAACTGACTGGTGCGCGGGAGCTTTAATTAAGGCGCGCCCACGCGCAGCAGATTAAAGGTTTTTTTTCCTTTCTGGGGTGGAGCGCTAATCAGTTGTCAACAACATGAGGACATCTTTCTTTTTGCTCTCTCCACCACCGGGGGATCGCTGGGGGATTCAGGCAATTTACGGACTACAAAGGAGCTCGTCTGAGACAGGAAGAGAAGAAAAGCAAGAGGCGGACTTTTTGTCTGTCCCAGTGAACTGATTGTAAATGGGAGATTAGCGGGGAAGCTTCGCCAGTCCAGCAAGTGCCCGATCGAGGAGGAAGGAGAGAAAAAGACCAATTAAGTCTACCAAATGTTAACTTACACCAGTTTCCCCCCAGTTTAGCCCACATGAAATTCCAATTAAAGCGTCCCGGTAGCAGCTTTTTTCTTTCAAAGAAGGCGGAGGGGTTAGAGTGCTTGTGTCACTCTAGCCAGGGGACAACGTTCCCACAATATCTGAGACAGGAGCTCGTTAAAGTAATACAAGGGCAATATGCGATGTTATCCCCAGTACAAGGTTGTGATTCCTTGGAGAAGCAAAACCGCTAAATACCATTGACTAACACCAGCACAACAACTAACGGATGATGGTGATGGAAATGAAAACACAGTCAAACAAGATTTAATCTAACAGCTGACTGTGTGTGTGTACTCTTCATTGAGCATTTGAATGAACAACGTTTTAATCAACTTGTTTTTATCATGCCTATGTAACAAAAGTCAGCTAGATTTATAGTTTTATATAATGCGAGCATTAAATTGAATTCACAAAGGAGAGTGCAGAAAACACATTTTCACAGCCAGTCAAAACCAGCCTACAGTGCATGTTTGTTGTGCCAGATATTCAGCAAGACTAACAGTAAATGAAATAAACAAGAAAAACAAGATAACTATAAAAGGAGATTAGACATCAAAATGCTATATCAGAAGGAGTTATGGCCATCTCTCCCTTAGCCTGCTTCTGCTGGGCTGTTCTTCCTGTTAAATGGGAGTTTTTCTTTCCCACTGTTGCCAAGTGCTTGCTCGTTGCGTTTGATTTATACTATAAGCATCTTCACCTTAAAATATAAAGCACAGTGAAGCGGCTGTTGTGATTTGGTGCTATATAAACGTTGCATTTGCTTTTCCACAAGCACATTCAAAGTTTATACTAAGTTTGTGCTTAGAAAGGCTGGGACCGCTTTGTGGCGTTGTTTCTTAACAACGCCACAAAGCGGTGCCTTGCCACCCCACCCCTCGTTAGTGAACCACTAGCCCTTTGAGACCATGAGCCTCCATTGTAAAGTACTGAGGGTTAATGAGCACTGGTTTCTCTTCAGTCTGTAGCTGTGCAATCAAAGGAAACAGAGATACTGACATGAGATGTTTAAAAACAACATTATTGTACATTTCTCATAAAGGAGCTAGTCTAACATTATGCTCTGATTTGGTTAAAAAAAATACCAGAAATGCCGAACTTGCTTGTCCAAAGACCAAAAAGTCCAAGATGATGGATAGAAATGAGCCACTCAAGATGCAGTGAACAGGCACAGCGTTCACTCACACCTCATTTAGATTCTTTTACAAAGTCATCCCAGAACCTTCCTCCACCAAAACCTCATCACAATGTCTTAAGGACAGTAGTGAGGAGCCTGTCCCTTGGATATGCCTGCTCATCTGCTTTGGCCTGTCAAGGGCATGGCAGGCTGAGAGGATGTGTTTTGTGGCTGGGAGGGAAGCGTGGGCTGCTGGGAACTGAGCAGTGAGGGAGCTCTCATCACTGATTTGTTGTCAGACTCCATTCTCTGACCTCCATCCGTCTGTCCATCCATGCAGCTATCTAGTCTGCAGCTCAGAAGCTGCGGGGGGAACCTGTAGTGGACGAGGGTGGTGAAGCTTCAGGTTTCTGTTAGTCAGAGACTGAATTTAGTTATTTTTATTGTTTGACCACACTGAAAAAAATATGTTGTTGGATTTACTTAATTCAATGGTGGACATTTGTTGCAC
Source organism: Maylandia zebra (assembly GCF_041146795.1). Lineage (NCBI taxonomy): Eukaryota > Metazoa > Chordata > Actinopteri > Cichliformes > Cichlidae > Maylandia > Maylandia zebra. The sequence continues at coordinate 2,660,932 of NC_135171.1, read as the reverse complement.
ACAGATGTTTTGCTTTGGCAGCAACTTAAACAATTGAGTTAAATTAACACAATTTATTCATGTTCAATAAACCTGTGCAATTTGTGTTGATAAAATGTGACTTAAACATGTTTTGATGAAGTAATTTGAGCTCTTGGAATATTTTAATCCTTCACAATTTTTTCACTTTATCCCAACACCATTCAATAACTTTTACCCAATACTACTTGGTCACTTAAATACTACATGTTATCTTCAAATTACATTTTGCTATTATATTCTAGTATCAAATACACAATTTTCAAATGGAGGCCTTATAACAGATTGTATTGTTCTCTTCCAAGATGGTTGCTGGCATCCACCAGTAACCTTTAAAAACAAAATGTCTAATTTCACTGCATTGATAGTAGGTAAAGAATTAAACTGACATTACTCCTCCACTGAATCTATATAAATCAACAGTTAAATAATGTCAGTTCTTCCGTGTTCTCTGGAATCAATCACAGCAAAGAAATTAGACTGTTTCTTTTGAAAAATGTTACAGGACAATACAAAACATTCTATTTAAGGCCTCTGACGTCAAGATTCAGTTAAACAACAATTATAACTAAACAATTTGAGATAATGTTAGTTTCCATTAACATTAAATTAGGTTACTGAATTGGCAAACACCTTCCTATTAACATTACCCATTTTACCCCAATAACTAAAGAAATTAGCACTTGCAGGTCAAAAACTTTATTCAAGAGACGCAAAAATAACATTGATACAGTGACTGTCAAAAATTACAGCACTGATCATACTGTGACATCTTGGTTCAAAACAGCATACTTAGAAATATTCAGCGTTCTTTACTTCAACTGAATGAAACTGAAAATACCATTTCACACGACCCATATGGGATATTTAGACTGTATAACTGTTCACGCTACATCTCTTCACTAGTAAAAGAAAGAAAAAATACAAACAGAAATTGAAAAATGCTGCCAAACAGACAAACAGAACTTGTACAGAGCAAAAGGAAAAACAAACAACAACAACAAAAACGGCTCGTCCTCATGGCAGTTGCAGAGTATATAAAAATGAACCCTGCGATCTGCTCCTGGAATTGAGCTTCAAAAATGCAGCAGAACAAGTGTGAGATTTAAATGTCCTCTCACCTAGAGCTGATCACCTTGCATGCATAACAGTGAGCTTTCCTTGCAGGAGCAGTTTTGTCTTAGTTGTGAGCTTTTCTTGAGAGCTGAGTTGCATCCAACTCCATTACCACCCATTGAATCACCTCAAAAGTGTAGCAGAGCTGTGATGGGTAACTCATATTGAAGGAATAAAAAAGGTCCAAACAGCATGGCTACTGCAAAGGTCACGTTATCCAGATCTTGAAGAACTACTATACCCTCGATGATGATGCCAACATCAGAAAAGTCATTGCCTGCTGCATCTCTGGAGACAGATGTTCATTGTGGTTTTCTCAATCTGTGCAGTGGCCTCAGTCAAGTCCTGGTTAAACACAAAACATTTTTTTAAGATTCCCTTTTAAACTCATCTCTTTTGAATCTACCAGTTCTAATGTTAGAGTAATTTAAACCATAGTAAATAGCTATAGCCAAAGAGTTGCCTGCCATGCTGCCATTCATGGTCTAACAGAGTTTCTAAGACAGAGTGAAAAACATAATAATTTCAAATGCTTTACATTAGTTTTTGTTAGAAAGACACCGGCCCATCAGAAATCCAGGTTATGTCACTCAGAAGATGTTAGAATTTAGACTTTCAGCCCCACAATTTGGTTAGCTGTTGGTCAGTTGGTCTTTTTTTTTTTTTTCAAACAAAAGCTAATGTAAATATTGGGGGGATTTTTCTTTGTTCACTAGAATGACAAATTTAAAGTTTTTTCACACTGATGTGACCCCTAATACAGGGGTAGGGGTGGGGCCTCAAGGGCCGGCGGCCGAGTTCACTACTAGGCCTCATGTGAACTTCAAATTATTAAAGAGGACTACTGGTCCTAACCAGTCCAATGAGGATCAAGTGGATAACTAAATGCATTTTTAAATGTTGCAAAGCCACAATCTACTCATAAAACACTCACCATGAACTCCTGCACCAAGATGTTGCAATTGTCTTTCACACAGATGCAGAGCACTTTGATGAGACCCCCTTTGAGCATTAATGTCATCCTAAAGTATTATAACAAAGAAAACAGAGATTTGTGAACTTTTCAGTAGCACAGAAGAAAATGATCCCAGACAAAAACTTGACTTTTTAAACCAGTCAACATGCAACACCAGCATCTACAAAGCAATATCAAAAATTCCTGTTTGACATCAACTTTATGGATATATAGTTTCCAGAACATATATTTTTAAAAAAAGATAATTTTTTCTCAGTGGGCCAGTAAATGCATGACAAAAAAGAATGGCATCCTTTCAGTGGAATCAGTACTCACAGGTAATAGTTGACTGTTTCAATGGATGCAGCATAAAAATCTTTTACTGACCTAATGCAATACATATACACTTTGTAGTTAAAGAATTTTAAAGTTCTTACTGTCATCATGGCAGCTACATCCTTTAGCTTTGTGCCCTGTTCCCCCGATCACTTTGCAAACACTTTCAGCAGACTGTCAGAGAGAAACTCAGCTCCGTCAGAAACCTTGACTGTATGCATGGTTGGGATGCACTGGAATGCTGCATTTTATCTGAAATAACATTTTGAAATTTTGAAATAACAGCAGGCACTGTGCTTGGTTAATCAGTAATGTTTTGTTGAATAAAAACTGTGTTTCCAGATCTTATGGGATTAAAAAAATCCAAAGATGTTTGTTTCTGATTTGCAACCCAAGAACCCACAAGTTACAACCTCATTTTAGTTCAAGTGTGCATTAATGTGAGTCCAGTAATCACCTTTCTGACAATACATACAGGTATAAGTTAAACCTATGGCAGATTTTGGATTTCTCAGTTGTTTTAATAGGGTGGTCTATTTGTGTATGCATGCACCTAATAATTATACAAAACCTATTATAATTAAGTTACAGAAACCTTAAGCGAAAATAGAATATACTTTCTTACCATAACACCTTGAACCCACAATCCATCAGCTGACTCCTGGTGAAATGCAGAATAGATGTGGTCTCTCAATGTGCAGCAAAAAAAACAAAAAGAAAAGGACAGCAGGTGAGGGCAGGAGGGGTAGGGATGTAAGCTAGCATAATACCGCTGATGATATTAGCTAAAGCTGTTCAATGTCCAAAATCTCACTAACACCACGGTGCAGTAAATACACAATGTAACTGAAGAGTCAGTTGGCAAATCTATTCACACAGAAAACCAAATTATGTTATGAGTGCCTCGTAATTAGGTTTAATGTGATATTACGGCTCTTGTGCCAAAGACAAATTCAAATGAAAAAGCGCCAATTCTTTGACAACAGATAAAACAGCAAATAAGCTAATGGCTCTTTTTTAGCATGTTACATGGCGACACTCTAGACGTTTAACTACATTTGGCTGAAATATGGTAAATATTAATTCAAAAAATCAAGACATACCAAAAACGTAGAGTTGGCTGCTCGACTTGACTGAGATGGATGCCTTTTTTGAACCACGATCCAAAGCCCACGAGATGAAATCACGCGTGGTTTCACGAGATTTAACGTTGCTATCTTATTGACTTACTTCACCTGAACATGATATGAACAATTTAATACACCCTTTCTGCATATCATGTAGTTTTTACACTATATAGTTACATTTATCTTTAAAACATGAGGTAATTGTGTTAAATACATGCAAGATGCTTACATAAATCCAAGAGATGGCCAGTCCCTTTTTTTCAGTGCAATTTTAGGACAAAACACACACAACATCAAGTATTCACTGCTTTAATGCCACATCTGTTTCTTCAAAGTATAAAATCAAGGCAATTGCTTCCAGGGCACAACTTTTAGATTGTGCTGTGTACGTTTGTTATGTTGTGTTTAATTACTTTCATTTTCTCAAAACACGACGAACAGTAAGAATTAGCTTGTTTTCTAATCCATTAACAATGAATTATTATGTTTTTAAACATTCAGATTTCAAAGTCTGAATGATTTGGCGCTATATAAATATAACATATTACTAAATAGATGTGACTAAAACATTATGACAAAGCACCCTTGAACAAAAGATAACTTTTCAACTACTTTGGTAAAGATATTTCCAAATCACTGTGATTAGTTTGAGTTTAGTGTTGAACGTTCCCAGATTAATTCACTACTTCCCGCTAAAGTGAGTGAGCTGCAGAGTTGTGATGCCTTTTTTTTTCACCCACACACAGCAGCTGCACGTGGGTCTTTTTCCTATTCATGAATTTGTATGTTAGGTCATGTTCAAACAGCTGGCTATGATAGCCAAAGTGAAACAACACAGTAACCTTAAATGGCCAAGTAAGGCTACACTGAAAAAAAAAGTTCTTTCAATTTACTTGAATTTATTGTGTACATCGGTCCCACATAATATGAATAAGTATGACTGACTTAATTTTCCACTTTCCCTCAAGTAATTAATGCTTGCCAAATCAAAGTATTTTATTTACATCAGATTACTTTAAAAAATCATGTTTGATGTACTAATATTAATCTGTTATCATAATATCAATGTATTGCATAATGTCAATATATTTTAATGTTTAACACCAACTTATTTTTATTTGCCAGTGGTATGCAATGATATTATGTAATGTAAACACATTGCAATTATGTTCCTGCAACACAAATTATGGCTTTAAATCCTACTTAATTTTTTCAATTGAAATATTAACTGATCATTATTGACAAAAAAGGCAAAGACTGTGAGTGCTACTGAACAGTTCACCTTTATTAAACTGTAACAGCAGTGAAAGCAGCAATTCTGCCATGAACAAGTCCAAAATCACATCCATATAAACTTGTTAACACATTTTTAAAGATAGCCTGCAGAAATAGCTAGAAGAAAGAGTTAGTTTGAGAATATATTTGCAAATATTTCACAAAAAACTGACCTTAGCAGCAAATAAAAGAAAGTGCTTATAGATGATCCTGTCATCTCTTACATATAACATTTGTATTAATTACACAATTGAAAATGTAAACTAAATTAAGACTACCTGAAAAAAAGCAACACGCTTTTATGAATAAACAGATTTACACAAATATAACTTGTGTGTTATTTTACAACAGTTTCAGCTTCTGTACAAGTATTTACCTGTACAAGATTTCAAATAAGTTAAGCCTTAAATGACATTGTTACATAACTAATACCAAACACCTACATGAATTTTAATCTTCATTTTAAACATGTAAGCAGGACATTAAGGTATACTTAGAACATATTGCTAAAAATCGTCAGTAAAAATTTCTTACAACATGATACCAAAAGGAAAAATCATCCTGCATTGCAGTCACATGAGGGGAAAGCAATAAAAACATAAGCAGTATAACGTTACTGAACACAAAATGAAAAACTGCAAAGAATTGCAGAAGTGCAGTCTTTGACTTCTCAATGAAACAGATGGTTTTTGAAAGCAAGAACTTTAGAGAGTTTAGCTCCATCCAGTTCCATGAAAACCTTCTGGAAAACGTCAAAGTTGTAGCGAAGGTCCGCAGGGTAGGCAAGGTTTAATGCATACATTAGTCCAAATAGCATTATCACAGCAAATGCTACATTATCCAAAGTCTTCGCCACCCTGATGCCTGCAAGGACCACTCTTGTTCATCTGCTGAAGCTTGCTCTTTAAGAAGATAAATTCAAACAGTGGTGTCTTCAACAGTCTCACTGATGGCACGTTGTTCCATGCCCTGTAAAAAAGAAGCCATGTTAGTCATTTCATGCCAAGTAAGTAATATGACACTGTGGAAAGTCCGAAAAAAAAAGAAAAAAAAAAAGAAAAGAAAAAGACAAGTACATACCACATACTCCCGGATAAGCATGCCAGGGTCTTCACCCATGTAGATACACACTCCCTTGACACACTCAGCATCAACATCTTCACACTGAAATGAAATGTATGTAATTAGCATCTTCATTCAGCCCTTGTCCTTCATTTAAGTTTTAATAGTGTACTTTACATGAATGTTTTTAAAGTAAAGGCACACAAATTAATAATAGGTTTACTGGCAATTAATAATAAGTTGACAAAGTGAAGGTTAAAAAAAACAAGTAGATGTAAAAATACAAAATGAGAGAATTTATCATGGGAAACATTTGAAATCTTCCACAATTATAAAATTTCATCCAAAGAGGATTATGGGTGGCTGTAGCTAAGGTGGCAGAGCAGGTCAGCCACTAATCAGAAGGTCGGTAGTTCGATCCCAGGCTGCCTCCTGGCTGCATACCAAATATCCTTGGGCAAGATACTAACCCCGTGTTTGCCTACTGGTGGTGGTCAGAGGGCCCGGTGGCGCCTCTGTCAGTGTGCACCAGGGCAGCTGTGGCTACAATGTAGCTTGCCAGTGTGTGTGAATGGGTGAATGACTGAATGTAGTGTGAAGCGCTATACGAATGCAGGCCATTTACCATGTTAAGTGAATGTTCAGGATTTATCACTTACATTATCCATTTATGCCACAATTCTTTTCAGTATTAGTCCAAGCTCTCCTCTTCTGTTGACCAACTTCACCAGGTTGTCCAAGTGGAGAGCCAGCTGAGCCAGGAACTTTGTTTAAGGGGGGATGGTGGCAATTCTCTTAAACTCAGCGTTGATCTGAAAACATGAGCACAGAGGAATGAGCTTCAAAGGTTTAATACCTGGAAGAAGGCTGCAATCACTCATGCTGAAGAAATGGGCTGTGCCTTAACCATTTTAGGCTAATACCACAAGAACACCGTGTATGAGGCAAACCTTACCTCATGGAAATCAAATAGAGCAGGCCATCTTGCCATGAAAGCCTCCACCATTGGTGCATCACGAACACCTTCATGTCTTCTGTATGAAAAAGTCTTTTCCATCTTGAGTTTCACCAACTCTGTTACTCTTTTTTATGTCCATGTTGTGGGCTTTGACATGTCAATAGCTTTAAGAGTCCCTTTGTCTGCTACTTCTGAAACTGAGGTAAGGTTAAGAAACTCATTCCCAAACAAGGAATCCATAAACTGAAGTCTGAAACTGCCCTGAAGACAACACTGTCTCTTGACTTCAACGATGAGATCCTCAGTTGATTCAGGCGCTCCATTAGAGAGTGAGCCTTCGACAGGTTCCGTCAGCCAAAACAGTCTTTAGGACCATAGGACTCCCCATAGGACATATCAGACATTCAGAAAGCACGGTGGCACGGTGGTTAGCACTGTTGCCGCACAGCAAGAAGGTCCTGAGTTCAATTCCAACATCAGGCCGGGGTCTTTCTGTGTGGAGTTTGCATGTTCTCCCCGTGTTTGCGTGGGTTCTCTCCGGGTACTCCGGCTTCCTCCCACCGTCCAAAGACATGCAGCTTCTGGGGATAGGTTGATTGGATAATCCAAATTGTCACTAGGTGTGAATGTGCGAATGAATGTGAGTGTGAATGGTTGTCTGTCCCTGTGTGTTGGCCCTGCGACAGACTGGCGACCTGTCCAGGGTGTACCCTGCCTCTCGCCCTATGACAGCTGGGATAGGCTCCAGCGCCCCCCGCGACCCTGAAAAGGATAAGCGGAAGCGAATGGATGGATGGATGGACATTCAGAAAGAATCATTTCAGTTTAGTTTTCATAAAGCTATCCATACCCAATAGTCAAAGTTATAAAGATCAGACATAAAAAAAAGAAGAATTTATCTAATGAAATACATGCGACTGAACCTATTACACTTATATGAACACCTTTTATTTCTATATGCCTTTTTAAAGTCACAATGTGGACTGATCCAATCTCATAGTCAACCAATGGATAAGTATTAAGGAGTTCACAGAGCGAAGCGAGAGTGAATATTCTTGTGGATACTGGGCGGAGCTCAAAAGCTCTGTCGTGCTCTCTGTACCAGCCACCAAGCTCTCTGACAATGTAGAATATGCTGTGGTACAATGCAGATATGGTTTTTCAGTATTCTGGCAATCCACCTGCGGCCAGTACCATTCCATTTCTATAAATTATACTCTTTATGTCACACACTGTGCAAGGTTGACCTCTAGAATGTCAGGGAATATGTACCTAATGACTTAAGCTATCTCCTCTTTAAGCAAATCCACTAGAAAGGCCGATACAGCTGAGACCTCTAATTCAGAATTGCCGAGAAATGGGGAGTTTAGATTATAAGCTATCATCATCTGATGTTTTGACTTCTGTAATCATAAAGGTAACAATTTCACCATCACAAAAAACATTAATTTTAATTGAAAAACGGTATTCCAGTCCAGAAGAGCATCAATGGTTTCTTTAAAGTACCAATCTTTCCCTCATTAGTGTGAATGCTTGAAAAGCATTCACAGTATTGTTCTTCTAATCTTTCTTATTAGTGTGAATGCTTGAAAAGCATTCACAGTATTGTTATTCGAATCTTTATTAGTGTGAATGCTTGAAAAGCATTCACAGTATTGTTATTCAAATCTTTATTATTAGTGTGAATGCTTGAAAAGCATTCACAGTATTGTTCTTCTAATCTTTATTATTATTATTATTATATTTTATTCTGTATTCCGTACGTTTTTTGTAATCCTACTCCTTCAAAACCGTTCAACTTAGAAAAACCATTCCAACACCGTTAGATTCCTATTCTTTTGGACAACACTGCTTCCATTTTTCATATTTTTAACATTTATATTTTTAATTTTATTCAACTTTATTCAACAAAAATTTATAATGTATTTCAATGGGGAGACCCTTCAAATCCTCATTCAACTTACTCATTTTTAAACTCTTACTACTTCCACATACATTGACATAGAGCCACCATTCAAACTTTAAAACGAAGACAAGACATTCAACTATTCAACTTGCATTTATCTTTTCAATATCTATTATACTTTTTCTTCAGTTCCAGTTTAAGTTTCATGATGTTTTTTCACCCGTTTCAGAGTTTATAATGGGTGTGTATGGGACGGAATGTTGGGGCTAGAGTGAGGCAGCTCAACTGCTAGAGTGAGAGGAGCAAAAAAAATAATCTTAAAATCTTTTTTAAAACTGCTGCTGTGTCCGCAGCGTTTGCTCTACAGGTATGATTTTACCCTCAAAACGTAGCCATGGCTGTCCTCTTTCATCCAATGTGTTTACTATTGTACTAGGTGTTATGGTTCTTTCATAAATGTCACCAATGCACAGCCTCCTCCCTCCAACTCTTCCATAGACTCTAATGTTAAAATGGCTCAGAAGGTTCGTTTGAAAATCAGAAGAGCATGGTGTCTTTCCACTGTCACCACGTCCATATAATAAACTCCACAGACATGAAAACTGAGAATTTGGTAGACTAGACATTGCTGTCGCTCACAGTGAAAGAATTTTGTCAATACGACTTTTACTTTTCATTTGGGAACGATTTGTTTCGGCCTGACTTTTCTGTTCATTTTAAGCAGCAAAAGTGAGGTGCATGTCTGTGTCCGTGTGTATGGAGCCATTGGGTGCGGTCACTATAGCAACCAGGCTCACACCTGCCTGCTTAACGAGCTCTCTCTGCCACTCTGCCAAAATTAATCTTAAACACTTCTCTTTCAACTGCTGCTGTGTCCACAGTGTTAAAGCCATCATTTTACCCTCAAAACGTCGCCATCGTTGTTCTTTTTCCAACATCTTGTCTTTCAAAGCTCAGAGATGTAAACTTTTTAAACTGTGTGGGTCCAAGTGGAGGGATCACATTTTAGTCATTCAGTGATTCAAAGAATATGACCTTTTAATATTCTTTCAGATGTTTTCTGACTCTAAATGTTCTTTTCTCATTTCTTAGGTTTTTCTAATTTACAATTAAAACATTTTCAGCTTTTTTCCAACTTCTTCTTCTGTGTAACCTTCAGCTTTTAGCAGTTCAGCACTTTTGTTTTCAGGTTAAATTCGGGGGTTTTTTTTAATCTCATTCAAAATTTTTAACTTAAATTCAGTAATTATTTCATTTCAATGCATACATTCAGATTCAAGCATTCACACTGCAGTTTCTTCAGAAAATGCACTTTCTAGTTCTATTTTATTATTATTCTGTATTCCGTACGTTTTTTGTAATCTATCTCCTTCAAAACCGTTCAACTTAGAAAAACCATTCAAACACCGTTAGATTCCTATTCTTTTGGACAACATTGCTTCTATTTTTCTCATTTTTAACATTTATATTTTTAATTTTATTCAACTTTTTTCAACAAAAATTTATAATGTATTTCAATGGGGAGACCCTTCAAATTCTCATTCAACTTCCTCCTCTTTAAACTGTATCTACTTCCACATACATTGACATAGAGCCACCATTCAAACTTTAAAACGAAGACAAGACATTCAACTATTCAACTTGTATTTATCTTTTCAATATCTATTATACTTTTTCTTCAGTTCCAGTTTAAGTTTCATGATGTTTTTTCACCCGTTTCAGATTTTATAATGGGTGTGTATGGGACGGAATGTTGGGGCTAGAGTGAGACAGCTCAACTGCTAGAGTGAGAGGAGCAAAAAAATTAATCTTAAAATCTTTTTTAAAACTGCTGCTGTGTCCGCAGCGTTTGCTCTACAGGTATGATTTTACCCTCAAAACGTAGCCATCGCTGTCCTCTTTCATCCAATGTGTTTACTATTGTACCAGGTGTTATGGTTCTTTCATAAATGCCACCAATGCACAGCCTCCTCCATCCAACTCTTCCATAGACTCTAATGTTAAAATGGCTCAGAAGGTTCGTTTGAAAATCAGAAGAGCATGGTGTCTTTCCACTGTCACCACGTCCATATAATAAGGTCCACAGGCATGAAAACTGAGAATTAGGTAGACTAGACATTGCTGTCGCTCACGGTGAAAGAATTTTGTCAATACGACTTTTACTTTTCATTTGGGAGCGATTTGTTTCGGCCTGACTTTTCTGTTCATTTTAAGCAGCAAAAGTGAGGTGCATGTCTGTGTCCGTGTGTATGGAGCCCTTGGGTGCGGTCACTATAGCAACCAGGCTCACACCTGCCTGCTTAACGAGCTCTCTCTCTCTCTCTGCCAAGATTCATCTTAAACACTTCTCTTTCAACTGCTGCTGTGTCCACAGTGTTAAAGCCATCATTTTACCCTCAAAACGTCGCCATCGTTGTTCTTTTTCCAACATCTTGTCTTTCAAAGCTCAGAGATGTAAACTTTTTAAACTGTGTGGGTCCAAGTGGAGGGATCACATTTTAGTCATTCAGTGATTCAAAGAATATGACCTTTTAATATTCTTTCAGATGTTTTCTGACTCTAAATGTTCTTTTCTCATTTCTTAGGGTTTTCTAATTTACAATTAAAACATTTTCAGCTTTTTTCCAACTTCTTCTTCTGTGTAACCTTCAGCTTTTAGCAGTTCAGCACTGTTGTTTTCAGGTTAAATTCAGGTTGTTTTTTTTTTTTTTTATCTCATTCAAAATTTTTAACTCAAAATTCAGAAATTAATTCATTTCAGTGCATACATTCAGATTCAAGCATTCACACTGCAGTTTCTTCAGAAAATGCACATTCTAGTTAGTGTGAATGCTTGAAAAGCATTCACAGTATTGTTGTTGTAATCTTTATTAGTGTGAATGCTTGAAAAGCATTCACAGTATTGTTCTTCTAATCTTTATTAGTGTGAATGCTTGAAAAGCATTCACAGTATTGTTCTTCTAATCTTTATTATTATTATATTTTATTATTTTTCCGTACGTTTTTTGAAAGCCTACTCCTTCAAAACCGTTCAACTTAGAAAAACCATTCAAACATCGTTAGATTCCTATTATTTTGGACAACATTGCTTCTATTTTTCTCATTTTTAACATTTATATTTTTAATTTTATTCAACTTTATTCAACAAAAATTTCCCATGTATTTCAATGGGGAGACCCTTCAAATTCTCATTCAACTTACTCATTTTTAAACTCTTACTACTTCCACATACATTGACATAGAGCCACCATTCAAACTTTAAAACGAAGACAAGACATTCAACTATTCAACTTGTATTTATCTTTTCAATATCTATTATACTTTTTCTTCAGTTCCAGTTTAAGTTTCATGATGTTTTTTCACCCGTTTCAAAATTTATAATGGGTGTGTATGGGACGGAATGTTGGGGCTAGAGTGAGACAGCTCAACTGCTAGAGTGAGAGGAGCAAAAAAATTAATCTTAAAATCTTTTTTAAAACTGCTGCTGTGTCCACAGCGTTTGCTCTACAGGTATGATTTTACCCTCAAAACGTAGCCATCGCTGTCCTCTTTCATCCAATGTGTTTACTATTGTACTAGGTGTTATGGTTCTTTCATAAATGTCACCAATGCACAGCCTCCTCCCTCCAACTCTTCCATAGACTCTAATGTTAAAATGGCTCAGAAGGTTCGTTTGAAAATCAGAAGAGCATGGTGTCTTTCCACTGTCACCACGTCCATATAATAAACTCCACAGGCATGAAAACTGAGAATTCAGTAGACTAGACATTGCTGTCACTCACGGTGAAAGAATTTTGTCAATACGACTTTTACTTTTCATTTGGGAGCGATTTGTTTCGGCCTGACTTTTCTGTTCATTTTAAGCAGCAAAAGTGAGGTGCATGTCTGTGTACGTGTGTATGGAGCCCTTGGGTGCAGTCACTATAGCAACCAGGCTCACACCTGCCTGCTTAACGAGCTCTGTCTCTCACTCTGCCAAGATTAAATCAAAAATGTGTGTTACATCTAAGCAGTTGTAGTAAGATTAACTTTTTCAATAGGTACAATAAGACAGGTTTGACAGGCTTTTGCCACAGATTAACAGTATGTCAGTAGTTAATATAGGCTAACTGAATAGAGACCTGAATTATTGCCCTGTTAAATTCAAGTTGATTGTGTATTGGTGGACTTGTCTTCTCCACACAGGTTTTTCATACCTCGGCAGTTTTAGTCAGTTGATGACTTTAAAATAATCTTTTCTGACTGGATAATTAAAGCTCACAGCATCTACCTGTCTGTAGTGTATTTTCCCACATTTTAAATAATCGAATCTCATTTAATGTCTCTGTTTTTAGTCTGTATAGTTTATCTCCCCACGAATACGCTCAAAGTAGTCTTAAAATAAAATCCATAAAACAGTTCAAGATGACATACTTTTTATTTGCTAATTTAATGCCAGTTGCCCTCTTTCCTGAGTATAAGCGAATGAGTGACATAAAGAGAAAAAGTACCAATTTGTATGCTGGTGAGTCTTGTGTATTTTTTTCTCTGTCTCTCTATGACAGAGAAATATATATGCTCATTATTGATGTTCAAACTGATGCTCAAATTTCCAAGCTCCACCTGAACGCCTCATCAGTCTTTAACTAATCACTGCACCAACTGCCGTCATTCCGCTTTGCTCTCTGCTGTGGTAAGTACAATACACTCAGTACAGCACTGTTTTAATTTTATGATGGTAAAAATACATGTTTGACATTTAAACTCACATATCAAGTCTTTTTAAAGTTCAACAGAGTTCAAAGAATAAAGAAAGCAAAAAAAGAACCTTTGCTACCATTTATATAGGTTTATGACTTTTGCTGTTAGCAGCAGTGCTAACGCTAGCTTCAATGCTAATGCTAGCTATAGTGCTAACACTAGCCTTAGCAGTTGTTAACTGACAAAAAGAATATTCTTGTGATATTCCTGTGATATTTATTGGCGGTCAGTGAGACAAAAGTAACAAATGAGATTTATTATTGCCATTGTGGCTCAGTTTTAACAGTAAGAGTACTTCATGACTTTTGCTGTTAGTAGCAGGAATGCTAACGCTAGCTTCAATGCTAACGCTAGCTTCAATGCTAATGCTAGCTATAGTGCTAACACTAGCCTTAGCAGTTGTTAACTGACAAAAAGAATATTCCTGTGATATTCCTGTGATATTTATTGGCGGTCAGTGAGACAAAAGTAACAAATGAGATTTATTATTGCCATTGTGCCTCAGTTTTAACAGTAAGAGTACTTCATGACTTTTGCTGTTAGTAGCAGTGCTAATGCTAGCTTCGATGCTAATGCTAGCATCAATGCTAACGCTAGCTATAGTGCCAACACTAGCCTTAGCAGTTTTTAACTGACAAAAAGAATATTCCTGTGATATTCCTGTGATATTTATTGGCGGTCAGTGAGACAAAAGTAACAAATGAGCTTTATTATTGCCATTGTGCCTCAGTTTTAACAGTAAGAGTGCTAGTTCTACCAGCAGTGCTAACACTAACTGAAGTTAGTGTTAGCACTTAGCGATGCTAAGGGTAGTAACAGTCTAACAGTAGCCTTATATAAGTACTTAAATAAATACTTCAGTTAATTAGTTTGAATTATAAAATGGCTGCTGTATCAGCTGGTGTGCTATATTACTCTATAATTACCCTGCTGACTATAAGTTCAGTGTATCATGTCGTGTGGGCTTTGTTTTTTTGTTAGTCTGATAAAACTGTACAGACAACTAACATGTTATTTCTTGTCTTACACTTTCAGGAACTTGACTCACATCTGTGCTTTGCCTGGTAGGTGTGCACATACTGTTAGAGAAGTACACCAAAATTTTAAAAAAATAATCTGACTAATATAAGCTTTAAAGTGATGGGTTCAAACTTTGTGCTAGACCTTTTAAACACATTTTTATAATAAAGACACATAAGTTCAGCTTAACAATTGGGCTAAAATATTTTTTTCGTACATTTTTGCACATTACATGTGATTAGTTAACAATTCACTCAGTCATATTTGTATTTAAAAATATTATTGCTGAATTTAATTAAATATTTATTCTTTTAAAAAGTGCCAAATTGTGCAACTTTTTGCACATGGCAGCCGACAACAGTTTAGCTTGAATATTTGTTTTGTCCTTTTTCAGTAGTCACAATTAGTTCATACAATTACCATGTGATATAATTTTATTAAAAAAAATTTTTTCTTGTTTTTTGTTCACAGTGTGCAGAAGAAGAACAAGGACCAGATCTCCAGTCTTCTATCTCACATCCCAACCCCCCAACCCCTCTATCTTCTGTCCTACTCCACCTGTTGTCTCTGCCTTCTTTCCATCTGTATTTCACCCTGTGGTTTGTGAGAAATTTTGCCAAACCAAGAATCTTATTGCGGTTTGATTTAAAGCCGTGTCTCTCCTGCTCTGTCTGTTCTCTCTGCTAAATTTTCTCTCTACCTGTTTTTCACTCTTTGGCTTGCTGCTGAAAAATGCACAAGCCAATAAAACAATAAAGAGTGCATATTTTGCCTCAACCTGAGAACAAACTGAACAAACAAAGAAAACTCTGCGGTTTGATTTAAAGCCGTGTCTCTCCTGCTCTGTCTGTTCTCTCTGCTAAATTTTCTCTCTACCTGTTTTTCACTCTTGGCTTGCTGCTGAAAAACGCCAAGCCATTAAAGCAATAAAGAGTGCATATTGCCTCTACCTGAGAACAAACTGAACAAATAAAGA
Source organism: Maylandia zebra (assembly GCF_041146795.1). Taxonomy (NCBI): domain Eukaryota; kingdom Metazoa; phylum Chordata; class Actinopteri; order Cichliformes; family Cichlidae; genus Maylandia; species Maylandia zebra. The sequence goes on along the minus strand of NC_135171.1, from coordinate 2,645,443 downwards.
AAACTCTAATTCACGGTTTGATTGTGATTTCCCAGCCGTGTTTCTCCTGCTCTGTCTGTTCTCTCTTCTAAATTTTCTCTCTAGCTGTTTTTCACTTTGCGCTTGCTGCTAAGTTGTGCCAAGCCAATAAAGAGAGTGCATATTATTCTCTTGACTGACAAACTGTCAAACAAACAAAGACATCTGTTTCTGAGAAATAAAAACTGAAATATAAAGACAAAGAAAACATCTCCTGCTCTGTGCCACTCTTATTTTATAAACATATTTTCTAAAGACTAAGAGAAACACTTGTGTAAAAATGCCAAGGAAGCAGAAAAAGTCACAAGCTGCAAAACAACGCTGGAAGAAGTTCCATGAGTTTTATGAAGTACCAACATGTGAACAAGCTGAGTGTGATTTTCCTCAGAGCTCTGCAGAAGACTTTGTGTCTGCAAAGACCAATGCTGATGGTGTCAAACAGGCAGGTCAACATGTTCCTGCACATGTACAACAGGTATCCTATGCAGATGCTGTAAAGATTGGATTGCAGCATGAATTTAATGATCATCAGGTAAACCATAGAGACCAACCTGAGGTGTCAAGTGCCCCACAGGTGGGTTATGCAGATATTGTAAAAAGAGGCCGTCACAGTGATGTGGCAGGACCATCTCATGCAGAAAGAGTGAACTTTGAAAACCAGCCCTCTGTTACACATATCTGTGCATCTCACAGCCAGGCTCATCCCAAATATGGAGACTCCAGAAACAAGCAGTGCACATGTAACTCACTCACATTTCTTGCTTTCCTTCATGAGAATGATAACATGACTACAGCTGACCTTAATCTGGTCTTGGATAAAGGTGATGTGATGTACAAAGAGGCCAAGAAAAGATTTCCTAAAAATATTCATTTGGCAACCGATGAGCTGCCAGACAAAGTTGATGCTCGCTGGTCTATGTATGATGTCGACATGACACAGCCTTCCCGGTATGGGACATTTGAAGAACCTCCAGAGGAGGCAGTAGATACCTTTCTCAGCTTAGAAGCAGGACTGAGCTGCCTGTTGTCAGATGTGCAGTATGCCTTATTGATTATGAGTGGATTGTGTATCGCAGTGTTCCGATCCACATCAGGCAAATATGGTTTCTTTGATCCACACTCCAGAACACCCAGTGGTCTTCCTCTACTACTACAGTCACGTAATCGTGGTACAGCAGTGATGCTGAAATTCACTCTCCTCAGTGACATGATTAAGAGGATCCAAGATTCTTATGAAATGATGGAGATATCACCCTCTTGTAACTATGAACTGAAGCCTGTGCAGTTCTACAGTATGAGCACAGTCAACCTGAGTGATACTATCACAGACACAGTCTGCAGACCAACAGCTGCCACTGCTGTGGCATCTACTCACTCTGATACAACTGTTGATGAAGCAAACTCCTCTACTCCAAGGAGAAACACAACGACTGATCTGACTGAGAACATCTTTTGTCAAATGTCCATTTGTACGCCACCGGTGAAACAAAAAGAAGTCCACGTGACTCAGTTCACATCATATGAAGATCAGAATGAACCTCCTAATATACCAACTGAAGAACTATGCAGTGAATTAAGTTTCCTTCCATCAAGGGATGCTTTTTTATGTCAATCAAATGCTGCAATAACAAATGTTGCTTCCTGTGATCTTTCTGATATAGTTTTACAAAAACTGAAAAAAGTTAATAAACAACAAAGGCAAAAAATGAGAAGAAGATTAATGGCATCAGAGAAACCCAGAAATCAGAGAAAAGAAAACCAAAAAAGGAAAGAACGACAAAAGTATGCTTCAAACAAAGAGTACAAAGAAAAGAAAAAGTCTTGCACAAGCGAGGCATATAAAAACAATCCTGAAGTCAGACAGAAAAAACAACAGTATATTAGAAGACGTTACTGTGAAAATGATGAATTCAGACAGAAACAACAGCAATATATTAGAAGACGTTACTGTGAAAATGATGAATTCAGAAAGAAACAAAAACAATATGTTAAAAAACGTTTTTCTGAGAATGCTACAGTTAGAAAGAAACAACAACAATATATTAAAAGACGTTACTGTGAGAACGATGAATTTAGAAAGAAACAACAACAATATATTAAAAGACGCTACTGTGACAATGCTGAATTTAGACAAAAACAAAAAAACTATATCACTAAAAGGTATCAAGAAAACCCTGAATTCAGAGAGAGACAGAGATCTCGAGTGACTCAGCGTTATGCACGTGATAACGCATTCAGAGTAAGACACAGACAACTAATGAAACAACTAATGCGAGACAGGTATCAAAGTAATCTTGCATTCAGGATTATGCACAACATGAGATGTGCAATGAAAATAAAAAGGAAATACAGATGGGTGAACAGACAAACCCAAGAGAGTGACAACAGTGTGATCAACGAGGCCATATCTGTGTTCAAATCACAAATCAAAGCTGGACCATCATGCCCATGTACTGTATGCTTCAAGGCTTCATTTCCAAACCAAGTGCGACCCTGCACAAGGTCAAAGTATGTCAAAAACCCACATGTGGTTGCAACATGTTTGACTGGAAGATTTGTTCATGTTTGTGATGAAAACTGCAGAAATGAGCAGTGCAATGTTCCCGATGAGAGAAAAAGAGAGTGGATTTGTCACACCTGCCACGATCATCTTAAAAATGGATCCATGCCAGCGCTTGCTGTTGCCAATAAACTGGATCTTGCTGATACTCCACCTGAACTGTCTGATCTCAACATACTGGAGAGACATCTCATAGCCAAGTGCATACCATTTGCAAAGATTATTCCTCTTCCCAAAGGCAGACAAAGAGCAATTAGAGGAAATGTGGTCTGTGTCCCATCCGAGGTACAGGAAACTGTTGAAGCATTGCCTCGATTGAGAATTAATTCTCAGGTCTTGAGAGTAAAATTGAAGAGACGCTTGTCTTACAAAGGTCATCAGCTGTTTCAGACTGTAAGCTGGTCTAAACTTGTGCAAGCACTGCATAAACTCAAGCAGATTCACCCACAGTATAAGGATGTGAGCATCAGAGATGATGCTGAGCTGTGTGATCCAACACTTCCTGATGAAGATGATGATGATGATGATGATGAAAACATGAATGAGGACGATTATGATGAGGCTGATTTAATGGAAATTGACAGCTGTGAGAAAAATGCACTGAGTGAAGCACAAAATATAAATGAACAGGACATTGACATGTTACCCTGTGATGGTGAACAATCGCATGAACAGATGAGAGATGATTCAGAGCAAGCAGATGGACTGACTAATGGTGGGTTTGCACTCGAGTCCTGTTTGCAGCCCCCTGATGTGGCTGAGGAGATATTATGTTTCAGTGAAGGAATCTACTCTGTTGCTCCTGCAGAGAGAAACAATCCAATAAGTTTTTTCAAAACACCTAAACTGGAGGCCATGGCCTTCCCTGTGCAGTTTCCTACAGGCCAAAACACACTTGATGAAAGAAGGCTGATCAAAGTATCCCCCAGTGGGTATTTCAAATCAAGACTTTTCTGCATTGATGATCGTTTTGCCAAAGACACAAACTATTTATTCTTTGCACAGTTTGTGACTGAAATACACTTGGCTACATCCAGCATGACAGTACAGTTAAGGAAGGCAAAGCCTCTGACCAGAGATGGTAGAAAAATAACCTCAGGCATGTTACAAGATAAACATGAGGTGGAGAAACTGGTGCGAAATAAAGATGCAGTGAGATTCATGCAGCCTCTGAGAGGAACCCCAGCCTATTGGGAGAAAACAACAAGAGATCTTTTTGCCATGATCAGACAGTTGGGAACTCCCACGTTCTTTTGCACATTTTCAGCTGCTGAAATGCGCTGGCCTGAAGTGATCGAGGCAATAACAAGGCAGCAAGGTGAACAAGTGAATTTTGAAGGACTCGACTGGTCAGCAAAGTGTGACATCCTGAGAAGCAATCCTGTCACAACAATGCGCATGTTTGACAAGAGAGTTGAAGCATTATTCAGAGATTTACTCTTATCTCCTGCAGAGCCACTTGGCAAAGTCATTGACTACTTTTACAGAGTTGAGTTTCAGCACAGAGGAAGCCCACACATACACTGCCTCCTGTGGGTAGAAGGTGCTCCTGTGTTTGAGGAGGATGATGAGCAAACTGTTCTTGATTTTATAAACAAATACATCACAGCTCAGCTGCCTGATCCACATAAACAACCTGAACTGTACAAAAAAGTAACAGAAGTGCAAAAACACAGTAAGAACCACACAAAGACGTGCTTTAGGAGTTTAAGCTCCGGGTGCCGTTTTGGTTTTCCCAAACCACCCTGCAATGAGACAATGATCACAAGACCCAGTGAGGATGATGCACTGGAAGTAGAAACGGCAAAGAACAAGCTCAGACCACTGAACCAGCTGCTGAATGAACCTGAAACTGCTTCCATGAGTTTAGAGCAGCTCTTGGAAAGATGCAAGTTGACACATGCAGAATATGAGAGATACCTGAATAAAATGAACATGAGGAGTACGATCATACTAAAGCGTGATCCAAAAGACTCTTGGATAAACGGCTATAATCCACATCTGCTTGAAGCCTGGAACAGTAATATCGACATAAGCTTTGTTTTAGATGCTTTTGGTGCTGCAAATTATTTAATGAAATATATATCAAAAAAAGAGGGCGGGCTATCTGAGTACCTGAAAACTGTCATTGAGAACTCCCATAAGGACAGTGTAAATGAGTGCGATGAAATGAGAGCCGTCATGCAGGCATATTCAAAGAAGCGAGAGATCAGTGCACAGGAGTGTGTTGCTCGTGCATGTGGTCTTCACATGAAGCAATGCTCACGTGCTGTAATATTCATTCCAACTGATGATAATCCTGTGAAAATGAGTCGTCCCCTGTCAGTTCTGGACAACACAACACCTGAGTCTTCCAATGTTTGGATGACATCTTTGAATGACAAATACAAAGCCAGACCTGAAACACCAGAGTATGAGGAGATGTGCATGGCAGACTTTGCTGCTACTTGCAGGATTGTCTATGGCCAACAGAAAAAAGGTAAAGATGTTTTGCCCCTTCTCAATGAGATGGGGTTTGTGCAAAGGCGCAAAAACAATAAGCCTGCTATCATCAGATTTCACCGCTGCTCACAAGAAAAACATCCAGAGCAATATTACGGAAGACTGCTTAAACTGTACCTTCCTCATCGTTCAGACCACGAACTGAAAACACCATCGTTGCCAACCTATCAGGCTTTCTATGGTGCTGGCTGTGTACAGCTACCAGGTACTGACCATCTTGAGTACGTGCAACACATTGTCAAAAGAAACAGAGAAAAATATGAGAAAAACAGTGAGGAGATCGAGAGCGCTGTTGAGGAATATGAGCAGAACAGAGGTGTGACTGACGAATGGTGTAATCTGGCACCTGAATCAGATCTCGTAAGGTTGCCACTTGTCGAACAAGAAAGAGAGCGAGACAATGAAAATGAACAGGAAGATGTGCCCGACTACAGCCGTCAGGCTGATGCTTCAACAGAAGTCAGAGCCATCAGGGAACCCCCTGCTATTGATCCCACATTGTTACGTCAGATGTTTCAAAATCTGAATAAGAAGCAAGCCTGCATATTTTATGCAGTTAGAGACTGGTGCATTAAAAGAGTCTGTGCTCTAAATCCAGAGCAGTTTTTCTTTTATATTAATGGTGGTGCTGGAACAGGAAAATCACATCTTATCAAATGCATCTACTCAGAAGCATCTAAGATACTGAGCAAAGTGCCCAGATATGCAGACGACGTTGACATATCAAAACCCACCGTCCTGTTAACTGCTTTCACTGGGACTGCAGCTTTTAACATTTCTGGAACAACACTGCATTCTCTTCTCAAGCTGCCTAGAAGCTTAAAACCTCCCATTCAGGGACTTGGCAATCAGCTGGATGAAGTCAGATCAGAACTTTTGAATGCTGAAATAATCGTCATTGACGAAGTGTCTATGGTGTCAAGACATCTGTTTGCATATGTAGATGCAAGACTCAAACAGATCAAAGGGACTCGGAGACCCTTTGGAGGCATGTCAGTCATTGCTGTCGGAGACTTCTATCAGCTACCCCCAGTGCGACAGTCTAAACCTCTCTGTGTGCACGACCCGTCTGAGATCGACCTGTGGCGGGAGCATTTTCAGATGATCACTCTGACTGAGATTATGCGTCAGAAAGATGATGTTGTCTTTGCTGAGATGCTGAACAGAATTCGTGTAAAAGGAAAGTTGGATGAGCTTTGCGAAGCAGATAGAAATTTGTTGTTACAGGCCATAACTGAACCAGCCCATTGTCCGACTGATGCATTGCACATTTTTGCAACTAATAAAGAAGTGGATGCACACAACTCTTCAACACTGGCTCTGCTCCACACTCATATCATTGACATCCATGCAGATGATTATAGAAAAGATCCTAGAACTGGCAGAATGGCACTTCAAGACAGACCATTGAAAGGAGGTAAAAACGAGTTACCAGACACACTGAAAGTTGCAGAAGGAGCTCGTGTCATGCTCACCAGAAACATTGACATACAAAATGGTTTGGTTAATGGAGCTTTTGGAATACTACTTAGAGTAGTTCACTCTGAAAACGACCAACACATCATCAAGCTTGGACTTAAAATGGATAATGAGACATCTGGAAAGAATAACCGCACACCAGCAGACGATATGGTGTACATTGAGAGAGCAGAGGAGAATCTGAAGCAGAAAGGAGTGGTACGAAGACAGTTCCCAGTGAAGCTGGCCTTTGCATGTACAATACATAAGGTACAGGGTATGACAACTACATCAGCTGTTGTCTCTCTTAAGAGCATTTTTGAGCCCGGCATGGCCTACGTAGCTGTCAGTAGAGTGACGTCTCTCAGTGGACTGTATCTTCTTGATATGGAGGAGAAAAAAATATTCACCAACCCAGAAATCACTGCAGCGCTTGAGAACATGAGACAAGCCAACCTTGATGACATGATGCCTCTTCTACACGTGAGGCAAACACTGAGCAGGTCAGAGGTTTTCACCATTGTTCATCATAATACAGAGGGACTGCCAGCTCACATTAATGACATCAAAAGTCACCATGAATTGTGTCTAGCAGATGTTTTGTGCCTAACAGAAACACACCTGCGGGGCTCTTTTGTCGCAGAGAGTCTCCACTTGGAAAATTACAATTTGTTCAAACGCAACAGACACCTGTCCTACACAAACTTTCCCCAGATGGCAAACAGAAGTGGTGGTGGAGTTGCTGTTTATGTGAAAAGTGACATTCAAGTGCATGAAAAACAGTACATCCATAATGTAACTGACCTTGAATTTCTGGCTTTAAAGGTTGAAGCACCAGTCAGTGCTCTGATTGCAGTTGTATACAGACCTCCAGACTACACTCTGAGGCCATTCCTGAAAAACCTGGTAAGCCTATTAGACTCATTGGAGATCATGGACTGTCATCCCATCATAGTTTGTGGTGATTTTAATGAGAATGTTTTATCCAGTGCAAACAAACTAATCCTGGAGCTGTTTGAGTCTAGGGGATACGCACAGGTCATCACTGCCCCTACCACAGAGAAGAACACACTGCTTGACCTAATTTTCATTTCTCAGTCAGATCGATGTCTCCATTCTGGAGTCATGAAGACATACCATAGTTACCATGACCCAGTATACTGTGTATTGTCCTGTGATGATTCATGATCTAGATCTTTGAATACAGTAAGTAATATCTATATTTTTGAATGACTTAAGAAAGTAGAGCGATATTTAAAAGTTGACGCTCTGCATTGCAGTATAATGGTTGAATTGTTTACATAAAATACAATTACATGAATTAAGTAATGATATCAGTAAAAGATGACAATTTTATTTATTACAGAAAATCTAAAATTCACTAACAGTAACCTATAAATGTCAGAAAAATCAAATATAGCAGTTTGAAACGAACAGTGTAGGCATATCCTCTCTGCAGCCAGGCTTCAACATCCTGCCAGGCTGCCCCAGTCTCACTGTGGCTGGGAGGGAGGGAGGGTGGACCAGAGGATTGCCTACACAACACATAAATGTTCAACAGCTTCTTCATTGTTTCTGAGAGAACAATAATGACTAAAGGTTGCTTTTTAAAAAAACAAACAAACAAACAAACAAACAAACAAACAAACAAACCTAATTACAGCAATAATGACAGTTAAGCCACTTTATGTGTGCCTCTATTTTGAAATAATATTTACAAAAATATTATTATTTTGGTTTGTTATAAACTTTAAACTTTTTCAAAAGTACACAATTATATTTTTGGACAAATTTTTCTATGAAACATAAATTTTTATGAGCTTTTATCATGTTTCTGGCCAGTGCAATCATCAGGGTGGGTCTGGGTTGATAACTGCACATTTCTGGCCAGAAATGTTTCAGCAGTGTTACATATGTAGTGCATATGTTACACTTGCTTTCTGTTACCAGCTGATACCCTACATTTGTATAGACATTTGATGGTGTGAGGTTGGGGAGTTGAGTGGGAGGGGGGGGGGGGGGGGGGTACGGTGGGAGTCGAGGGGGGGGGTTTCCTTTCCTGTTAGGTTTCCTTTGTTTTTCTTTTTTTTTCTTTTTAAGAGAGACACAGTCCTCCTGTGTCTTCTCCAAGCTTCACATGTAAAATCCAACAATGTGAAGCACATAGCAGCCAGAAACTGTAATGCCACAGATCAGAGAAACTTCATCATCACCATCTTCATCGCCATACGATCAGAGCGTGAGACTTCACATCTGGAGCACAGGAGAGATTCTGTGATAAGTCTTCCTTCTAGCTTGTCCCACAAGCAGTCGGTGAGATTTACTAACAACAAAAAGGGTTAATGACATTATTTCCATGAAAACATGTATTCATTCCTTGTGAAGTGTTTAAATTGTGTTTTCACTTGACCTTAGGAGTGTTAGAGTGTATTGTAATGTCTGTACTCAGGTGTTTCCCTCTGTGATCCATCCCCTTCAGAGCTGAGACACTCAGGACTGAACAGACTGCACAGTTTCTGTGACTGAGCCTCCAAAACACCTTCTTTGAAACCACTCATGATAGAAGGGCTTCATATTTGCAGCAGCACTACTACAGGTATTCAGTTTATTACAGGATGTGTTTGTTTCCTAGGACCAGCTCTGAGTGCACACTACCTAACATATACACCTTTCTGTTTATTACAAACCAACTACTCTGGATCATACGGCCAGTTGGCAGGAATGTTGCTGCAGGAAAACATCCCTGGAGATCACCATCATTGTCAGACTGACTGTGCCTCCTCTGTGCAGTGTCAAGATCCTCCCTAAATGAGTGTGTAAGTTAACATTTTCATTATTTTATTCCCTTTGACAAGACAAGTATCACTGATATTTACATTTACAACTACATATTCCTGTTTTCTGCTCTTCTTTTAAAGTCCTCAGCTATCCTGCTTCTGTGCTGCTTGCCACACATCAAACACTGGCCGGATGACAGGGAGGATCCACTCTGAAGTCACTGGACATGATGAGGATCATATGGGACTTCATAGTTTCACAGAAACATTGTGCTCTGTGATTACAGGTTTTAAATGGACATAATGACTGCCTCTCTCTGATCAACAGGCTAAAGGATTGTTGTCATTGTTAGTGCTCTGTACAATGTATGCTTATTTAGTATTTCATCACAGAGCAAACCTTTTTTTCTTTAACATATTTTTATTTTTTTATTTGTGGGGATAGGTTAATTGATTAATCCAAATTGTCACTAGGTGTGAATGTGCGAGTGAATGTGAGTGTGAATGGTTGTCTGTCCCTGTGTGTTGGCCCTGTGACAGACTGGCGACCTGTCCAGGGTGTACCCCGCCTTTCGCCCTATGACAGCTGGGATAGGCTCCAGCGCCCCCCGCGACCCTGGAAAGGATAAGCGGAAGCGAATGGATGGATGGATGGATATTTTTATTTTGTTCTAATGTTGAATTAACTGTGGGGATTTTTTTTAAGTGGGCACTCGGGATGTCATATGACCAGAAATGTGGTAACTGGAATTCAACAGTATGGAAGAAAAAATCTGCTAAGAACAAAACACACACAAAACCCCCCAAGAAAATTCAAATTCATTCCATGTAATCCAATCTAAAACATTTTAAACTGCTGAACAGCAACACAAACAGCGTTAAAAAACAGTGTTAACAGAATGATTATGATGATTTTGTACCAAAGTTTCAGGTCACATGGCACACCTAGTGTGTAGTGTGGGGTATCAGCTGGTAAGTATAGGTTTTTTTTTTCATATTTGTGTCCTTAGAGTTCAGATAGATAAAGCCTTGTGTATAATAATTAGTCATAACCACAACTCAAAGTCAGGGACTAACTAATTTTGGGACTTTGTGTCTGAGCCCAGGTTAAAACAATGTGTAAAAAAGCATTTAGTGGCATGGCTGAACAATGCTGTATTGATACTTATTTATCCATGTTCACAAAAAGGACTAATGTGTTTATTTGATTATTTGCATGTGTTAAACTGTGTCACCACCTTACGCTTTCATTTGACTTTACTCAAAAATCTCTATACAGTTCTCTTTTACCACTGTGTGGACTCTGTTTACATTAAAACATAAAGAAGAATGAGTAATAAAAAGATGTGTAGACAGATTAAGTAGACCGATAGAAACAGCTGTTCAGCCATGTTCTAAGAAACCAACACAATTTAAAGGTTCAGGATTGTGGTTTTAAAAGTTGAATTTTCATTTATTTCATATCTTGCTTATTATTTTTTATTTAGTTATTTAATTTAGTTATTTTTATTTATTCTACTAGTCCTTTTCAGAAAGAAGCTGTAAAATATGACTTAAGATTTTTATGTTATTTTCTATGACATACAAAACAAATTGATGTATGTAATACTATTAAACATGATATACACATGTGTATATGTCTGAAAAACATTATGATGTATATTAAAGTTTGTATTTTCTCCAGAATTTTTGTTCATCTTTTAAGTTCATTTCAATTAGAAGAATTTGAACTTTTAATATTCATTCAGAGGTTTTCTGACTCTAAATTTTCTTTTCTCATTACTCATCTTTTTATTATTTACATTTTAAACATGTTTAGCTTTTTTCCAACTTCTTCTGTGTGAACATCAGCTTTCAAAAGTTCTGCACTTTTGTTTTCAGGTGAAAATTTCTGTATTTTCCAGCTCATTCGGAATTTTTAACTTAACATTCAGCAATTAATTCATTTCAGTGCATACATTCAGATTCAAGCATTCACACTGCAGTTTCTTCAGAAAATGCACTTTCTAGTTATTAGTGTGAATGCTTGAAAAGCATTCACAGTATTGTTATTCTAATCTTTATTATTATTAGTGTGAATGCTTGAAAAGCATTCACAGTATTGTTATTCGAATCTTTATTATTATTATTATATTTTATTCTGTATTCCGTACGTTTTTTGTACTCCTACTCCTTCAAAACCGTTCAACTTAGAAAAACCATTCAAACACCATTAGATTCCTCTTCTTTTGGACATGACTGCTTCTATTTTTCATATTTTTAACATTTATATTTTTAATTTTATTCAACTTTATTCAAAAAAAATTTCCCAAAATTTCCCATGTATTTCAATGGGGAGACCCTTCAAATTCTCATTCAACTTATTCATTTTTAAACTCTTACTACTTCCACATACATTGACATAGAGCCACCATTCAAACTTTAAAACGAAGACAAGACATTCAACTATTCAACTTGTATTTATCTTTTCAATATCTATTATACTTTTTCTTCAGTTCCAGTTTAAGTTTCATGATGTTTTTTCACCCGTTTCAGAGTTTATAATGGGTGTGTATGGGACGGAATGTTGGGGCTAGAGTGAGGCAGCTCAACTGCTAGAGTGAGAGGAGCAAAAAAATTAATCTTAAAATCTTTTTTAAAACTGCTGCTGTGTCCGCAGCGTTTGCTCTACAGGTATGATTTTACCCTCAAAACGTAGCCATGGCTGTCCTCTTTCATCCAATGTGTTTACTATTGTCCTAGGTGTTATGGTTCTTTCATAAATGTCACCAATGCACAGCCTCCTCCCTCCAACTCTTCCATAGACTCTAATGTTAAAATGGCTCAGAAGGTTCGTTTGAAAATCAGAAGAGCATGGTGTCTTTACACTGTCACCACGTCCATATAATAAGCTCCACAGGCATGAAAACTGAGAATTAGGTAGACTAGACATGGCTGTCGCTCACGGTGAAAGAATTTTGTCAATACGACATGTACTTTTCATTTGGGAACGATTTGTTTCGGCCTGACTTTTCTGTTCATTTTAAGCAGCAAAAGTGAGGTGCATGTCTGTGTCGTGTGTATGGAGCCATTGGGTGCGGTCACTATAGCAACCAGGCTCACACCTGCCTGCTTAACGAGCTCTGCCTGCCACTCTGCCAAGATTCATCTTAAACACTTCTCTTTCAACTGCTGCTGTGTCCACAGTGTTAAAGCCATCATTTTACCCTCAAAACGTCGCCATCGTTGTTCTCTTTCCAACATCTTGTCTTTCAAAGCTCAGACATTTAAACTTTTTAAACTGTGTGGATCAAAGTGGAGGGATCACATTTTCTTCATTCAGTGATTCAAAGAATATGACCTTTTAATATTCATTCAGATGTTTTCTGACTCTAAATGTTCTTTTCTCATTTCTTAGGGTTTTCTAATTTACATTTAAAACATTTTCAGTTTTTTTCCAACTCCTTCTGTGTAACCTTCAGCTTTTAGCAGTTCAGCACCTTTGTTTTCAGGTTAAATTTGGTTTTTTTTGTTTTTTTTTTTAATCTCATTCAATATTTTTAACTCAAAATTCAGCAATTAATTCATTTCAGTGCATACATTCAGATTCAAGCATTCACACTGCAGTTTCTTCAGAAAATGCACTTTCTAGTTAGTGTGAATGCTTGAAAAGCATTCACAGTATTGTTCTTCTAATCTTTATTATTATTATTATTATTATTATATTTTATTTTTCCGTACGTTTTTTCAAAGCCTACTCCTTCAAAACCGTTCAACTTAGAAAAACCATTCAAACATCGTTAGATTCCTATTATTTTGGACATGACTGCTTCTAATTTTCTCATTTTTAACATTTATATTTTTAATTTTATTCAACTTTATTCAACAAAAATTTCCCATGTATTTCAATGGGGAGACCCTTCAAATTCTCATTCAACTTACTCATTTTTAAACTCTTACTACTTCCACATACATTGACATAGAGCCACCATTCAAACTTTAAAACGAAGACAAGACATTCAACTATTCAACTTGTATTTATCTTTTCAATATCTATTATACTTTTTCTTCAGTTCCAGTTTAAGTTTCATGATGTTTTTTCACCCGTTTCAGAGTTTATAATGGGTGTGTATGGGACGGAATGTTGGGGCTAGAGTGAGGCAGCTCAACTGCTAGAGTGAGAGGAGCAAAAAAATTAATCTTAAAATATTTTTTAAAACTGCTGCTGTGTCCGCAGCGTTTGCTCTACAGGTATGATTTTACCCTCAAAACGTAGCCATGGCTGTCCTCTTTCATCCAATGTGTTTACTATTGTCCTAGGTGTTATGGTTCTTTCATAAATGTCACCAATGCACAGCCTCCTCCCTCCAACTCTTCCATAGACTCTAATGTTAAAATGGCTCAGAAGGTTCGTTTGAAAATCAGAAGAGCATGGTGTCTTTACACTGTCACCACGTCCATATAATAAGCTCCACAGACATGAAAACTGAGAATTTGGTAGACTAGACATTGCTGTCGCTCACAGTGAAAGAATTTTGTCAATACGACTTTTACTTTTCATTTGGGAACGATTTGTTTCGGCCTGACTTTTCTGTTCATTTTAAGCAGCAAAAGTGAGGTGCATGTCTGTGTCGTGTGTATGGAGCCATTGGGTGCGGTCACTATAGCAACCAGGCTCACACCTGCCTGCTTAACGAGCTCTGCCTGCCACTCTGCCAAGATTCATCTTAAACACTTCTCTTTCAACTGCTGCTGTGTCCACAGTGTTAAAGCCATCATTTTACCCTCAAAACGTCGCCATCGTTGTTCTCTTTCCAACATCTTGTCTTTCAAAGCTCAGACATTTAAACTTTTTAAACTGTGTGGATCCAAGTGGAGGGATCACATTTTAGTCATTCAGTGATTCAAAGAATATGACCTTTTAATATTCTTTCAGATGTTTTCTGACTCTAAATGTTCTTTTCTCATTTCTTAGGTTTTTCTAATTTACAATTAAAACATTTTCAGCTTTTTTCCAACTTCTTCTTCTGTGTAACCTTCAGCTTTTAGCAGTTCAGCACTTTTGTTTTCAGGTTAAATTCGGGGTTTTTTTTTAATCTCATTCAAAATTTTTAACTTAAATTCAGTAATTATTTCATTTCAATGCATACATTCAGATTCAAGCATTCACACTGCAGTTTCTTCAGAAAATGCACTTTCTAGTTATTATATTTTATCTATTCCGTACGTTTTTTGTAATCCTACTCCTTCAAAACCGTTCAACTTAGAAAAACCATTCAAACACCGTTAGATTCCTATTCTTTTGGACAACACTGCTTCTATTTTTCTCATTTTTAACATTTATATTTTTAATTTTATTCAACTTTATTCAACAAAAATTTCCCAAAATTTCCCATGTATTTCAATGGGGAGACCCTTCAAATTCTCATTCAACTTATTCATTTTTAAACTCTTACTACTTCCACATACATTGACATAGAGCCACCATTCAAACTTTAAAACGAAGACAAGACATTCAACTATTCAACTTGTATTTATCTTTTCAATATCTATTATACTTTTTCTTCAGTTCCAGTTTAAGTTTCATGATGTTTTTTCACCCGTTTCAGAGTTTATAATGGGTGTGTATGGGACGGAATGTTGGGGCTAGAGTGAGGCAGCTCAACTGCTAGAGTGAGAGGAGCAAAAAAATTAATCTTAAAATCTTTTTTAAAACTGCTGCTGTGTCCTCAGCGTTTGCTCTACAGGTATGATTTTACCCTCAAAACGTAGCCATGGCTGTCCTCTTTCATCCAATGTGTTTACTATTGTCCTAGGTGTTACGGTTCTTTCATAAATGTCACCAATGCACAGCCTCCTCCTTCCAACTCTTCCATAGACTCTAATGTTAAAATGGCTCAGAAGGTTCGTTTGAAAATCAGAAGAGCATGGTGTCTTTCCACTGTCACCACGTCCATATAATAAGCTCCACAGACATGAAAACTGAGAATTCAGTAGACTAGACATTGCTGTCACTCACGGTGAAAGAATTTTGTCAATACGACTTTTACTTTTCATTTGGGAACGATTTGTTTCGGCCTGACTTTTCTGTTCATTTTAAGCAGCAAAAGTGAGGTGCATGTCTGTGTGCGTGTGTATGGAGCCATTGGGTGCGGTCACTATAGCAACCAGGCTCACACCTGCCTGCTTAACGAGCTCTGCCTGCCACTGTACCAAGATTCATCTTAAGCACTTCTCTTTCAACTGCTGCTGTGTCCACAGTGTTACAGCCATCATTTTACCCTCAAATTGTCGCCATTATTGTTCTCTTTCCAACACCGTATCTTTCAAAGCTCAGGCATTTAAACTTTTTAAACTGTGTGGATCAAAGTGGAGGGATCACATTTTAGTCATTCAGTGATTCAAAGAATATGAACTTTTAATATTCATTCAGATGTTTTCTGACTCTAAATGTTCTTTTCTCATTTCTTAGGGTTTTCTAATTTACATTTAAAACATTTTCAGTTTTTTTCCAACTCCTCCTTCTGTGTAACCTTCAGCTTTTAGCAGTTCAGCACCTTTGTTTTCAGGTTAAATTCTTTTTTTTTTTTGTTTTTTTTATCTCATTCAATATTTTTAACTCAAAATTCAGCAATTAATTCATTTCAGTGCATACATTCAGATTCAAGCATTCACACTGCAGTTTCTTCAGAAAATGCACTTTCTAGTTATATTTTATTATTTTTCCGTACGTTTTTTGAAAGCCTACTCCTTCAAAACCGTTCAACTTAGAAAAACCATTCAAACACCGTTAGATTCCTATTCTTTTGGACAACACTGCTTCTATTTTTCATATTTTTAACATTTATATTTTTAATTTTATTCAACTTTATTCAACAAAAATTTATAATGTATTTCAATGGGGAGACCCTTCAAATCCTCATTCAACTTACTCATTTTTAAACTCTTACTACTTCCACATACATTGACATAGAGCCACCATTCAAACTTTAAAACGAAGACAAGACATTCAACTATTCAACTTGTATTTATCTTTTCAATATCTATTATACTTTTTCTTCAGTTCCAGTTTAAGTTTCATGATGTTTTTTCACCCGTTTCAGAGTTTATAATGGGTGTGTATGGGACGGAATGTTGGGGCTAGAGTGAGACAGCTCAACTGCTAGAGTGAGAGGAGCAAAAAAATTAATCTTAAAATCTTTTTTAAAACTGCTGCTGTGTCCACAGCGTTTGCTCTACAGGTATGATTTTACCCTCAAAACGTAGCCATGGCTGTCCTCTTTCATCCAATGTGTTTACTATTGTACTAGGTGTTATGGTTCTTTCATAAATGTCACCAATGCACAGCCTCCTCCCTCCAACTCTTCCATAGACTCTAATGTTAAAATGGCTCAGAAGGTTGGTTTGAAAATCAGAAGAGCATGGTGTCTTTACACTGTCACCACGTCCATATAATAAACTCCACAGGCATGAAAACTGAGAATTTGGTAGACTAGACATGGCTGTCGCTCACGGTGAAAGAATTTTGTCAATACGACATGTACTTTTCATTTGGGAAGAATTTGTTTGGGCCTGACTTTTCTGTTCATTTTAAGCAGCAAAAGTGAGGTGCATGTCTGTGTCGTGTGTATGGAGCCATTGGGTGCAGTCACTATAGCAACCAGGCTCACACCTGCCTGCTTAACGAGCTCTCTCTGCCACTCTGCCAAAATTCATCTTAAACACTTCTCTTTCAACTGCTGCTGTGTCCACAGTGTTAAAGCCATCATTTTACCCTCAAAACGTCGCCATCGTTGTTCTTTTTCCAACATCTTGTCTTTCAAAGCTCAGAGATGTAAACTTTTTAAACTGTGTGGGTCCAAGTGGAGGGATCACATTTTAGTCATTCAGTGATTCAAAGAATATAACCTTTTAATATTCATTCAGATGTTTTCTGACTCTAAATGTTCTTTTCTCATTTCTTAGGTTTTTCTAATTTACAATTAAAACATTTTCAGCTTTTTTCCAACTTCTTCTTCTGTGTAACCTTCAGCTTTTAGCAGTTCAGCACTTTTGTTTTCAGGTTAAATTCGGACTTTTTTGTTTTATCTCATTCAAGATTTTTAACTTAAATTCAGTAATTAATTCATTTCAGTGCATACATTCAGATTCAAGCATTCACACTGCAGTTTCTTCAGAAAATGCACTTTCTAGTTATTATATTTTATCTATTCCGTACGTTTTTTGTACTCCTACTCCTTCAAAACCGTTCAACTTAGAAAAACCATTCAAACACCATTAGATTCCTATTCTTTTGGACATGACTGCTTCTACTTTTCTCATTTTTAACATTTATATTTTTAATTTTATTCAACTTTATTCAACAAAAATTTATAATGTATTTCAATGGGGAGACCCTTCAAATCCTCATTCAACTTACTCATTTTTAAACTCTTACTACTTCCACATACATTGACATAGAGCCACCATTCAAACTTTAAAACGAAGACAAGACATTCAACTATTCAACTTGTATTTATCTTTTCAATATCTATTATACTTTTTCTTCAGTTCCAGTTTAAGTTTCATGATGTTTTTTCACCCGTTTCAGAGTTTATAATGGGTGTGTATGGGACGGAATGTTGGGGCTAGAGTGAGGCAGCTCAACTGCTAGAGTGAGAGGAGCAAAAAAATTAATCTTAAAATCTTTTTTAAAACTGCTGCTGTGTCCGCAGCGTTTGCTCTACAGGTATGATTTTACCCTCAAAACGTAGCCATGGCTGTCCTCTTTCATCCAATGTGTTTACTATTGTCCTAGGTGTTATGGTTCTTTCATAAATGTCACCAATGCACAGCCTCCTCCCTCCAACTCTTCCATAGACTCTAATGTTAAAATGGCTCAGAAGGTTCGTTTGAAAATCAGAAGAGCATGGTGTCTTTACACTGTCACCACGTCCATATAATAAGCTCCACAGGCATGAAAACTGAGAATTAGGTAGACTAGACATGGCTGTCGCTCACGGTGAAAGAATTTTGTCAGTACGACATGTACTTTTCATTTGGGAACGATTTGTTTCGGCCTGACTTTTCTGTTCATTTTAAGCAGCAAAAGTGAGGTGCATGTCTGTGTCGTGTGTATGGAGCCATTGGGTGCGGTCACTATAGCAACCAGGCTCACACCTGCCTGCTTAACGAGCTCTGCCTGCCACTCTGCCAAGATTCATCTTAAACACTTCTCTTTCAACTGCTGCTGTGTCCACAGTGTTAAAGCCATCATTTTACCCTCAAAATGTCGCCATCGTTGTTCTCTTTCCAACATCTTGTCTTTCAAAGCTCAGACATTTAAACTTTTTAAACTGTGTGGATCCAAGTGGAGGGATCACATTTTAGTCATTCAGTGATTCAAAGAATATGACCTTTTAATATTCTTTCAGATGTTTTCTGACTCTAAATGTTCTTTTCTCATTTCTTAGGTTTTTCTAATTTACAATTAAAACATTTTCAGCTTTTTTCCAACTTCTTCTTCTGTGTAACCTTCAGCTTTTAGCAGTTCAGCACTGTTGTTTTCAGGTTAAATTCAGGTTGTTTTTTTTTTTTTTTATCTCATTCAAAATTTTTAACTCAAAATTCAGCAATTAATTCATTTCAGTGCATACATTCAGATTCAAGCATTCACACTGCAGTTTCTTCAGAAAATGCACTTTCTAGTTCTATTTTATTATTATTCTGTATTCCGTACGTTTTTTGTAATCTATCTCCTTCAAAACCGTTCAACTTAGAAAAACCATTCAAACACCGTTAGATTCCTATTCTTTTGGACAACATTGCTTCTATTTTTCTCATTTTTAACATTTATATTTTTTATTTTATTCAACTTTTTTCAACAAAAATTTATAATGTATTTCAATGGGGAGACCCTTCAAATTCTCATTCAACTTCCTCCTCTTTAAACTGTATCTACTTCCACATACATTGACATAGAGCCACCATTCAAACTTTAAAACGAAGACAAGACATTCAACTATTCAACTTGTATTTATCTTTTCAATATCTATTATACTTTTTCGTCAGTTCCAGTTTAAGTTTCATGATGTTTTTTCACCCGTTTCAGAGTTTATAATGGGTGTGTATGGGACGGAATGTTGGGGCTAGAGTGAGGCAGCTCAACTGCTAGAGTGAGAGGAGCAAAAAAAATAATCTTAAAATCTTTTTTAAAACTGCTGCTGTGTCCGCAGCGTTTGCTCTACAGGTATGATTTTACCCTCAAAACGTAGCCATGGCTGTCCTCTTTCATCCAATGTGTTTACTATTGTACTAGGTGTTATGGTTCTTTCATAAATGTCACCAATGCACAGCCTCCTCCCTCCAACTCTTCCATAGACTCTAATGTTAAAATGGCTCAGAAGGTTCGTTTGAAAATCAGAAGAGCATGGTGTCTTTCCACTGTCACCACGTCCATATAATAAACTCCACAGACATGAAAACTGAGAATTTGGTAGACTAGACATTGCTGTCGCTCACAGTGAAAGAATTTTGTCAATACGACTTTTACTTTTCATTTGGGAACGATTTGTTTCGGCCTGACTTTTCTGTTCATTTTAAGCAGCAAAAGTGAGGTGCATGTCTGTGTCCGTGTGTATGGAGCCATTGGGTGCAGTCACTATAGCAACCAGGCTCACACCTGCCTGCTTAACGAGCTCTCTCTGCCACTCTGCCAAAATTAATCTTAAACACTTCTCTTTCAACTGCTGCTGTGTCCACAGTGTTAAAGCCATCATTTTACCCTCAAATTGTCGCCATCGTTGTTCTTTTTCCAACATCTTGTCTTTCAAAGCTCAGAGATGTAAACTTTTTAAACTGTGTGGGTCCAAGTGGAGGGATCACATTTTAGTCATTCAGTGATTCAAAGAATATGACCTTTTAATATTCTTTCAGATGTTTTCTGACTCTAAATGTTCTTTTCTCATTTCTTAGGTTTTTCTAATTTACAATTAAAACATTTTCAGCTTTTTTCCAACTTCTTCTTCTGTGTAACCTTCAGCTTTTAGCAGTTCAGCACTTTTGTTTTCAGGTTAAATTCGGGTTGTTTTTTTTTATCTCATTCAAGATTTTTAACTTAAATTCAGTAATTAATTCATTTCAGTGCATACATTCAGATTCAAGCATTCACACTGCAGTTTCTTCTGAAAATGCACTTTCTAGTTATTATTATTATTATATTTTATCTATTCCGTACGTTTTTTGTAATCCTACTCCTTCAAAACCGTTCAACTTAGAAAAACCATTCAAACACCGTTAGATTCCTATTCTTTTGGACAACACTGCTTCTATTTTTCATATTTTTAACATTTATATTTTTAATTTTATTCAACTTTATTCAACAAAAATTTCCCAAAATTTCCCATGTATTTCAATGGGGAGACCCTTCAAATTCTCATTCAACTTATTCATTTTTAAACTCTTATTACTTCCACATACATTGACATAGAGCCACCATTCAAACTTTAAAACGAAGACAAGACATTCAACTATTCAACTTGTATTTATCTTTTCAATATCTATTATACTTTTTCTTCAGTTCCAGTTTAAGTTTCATGATGTTTTTTCACCCGTTTCAAAATTTATAATGGGTGTGTATGGGACGGAATGTTGGGGCTAGAGTGAGACAGCTCAACTGCTAGAGTGAGAGGAGCAAAAAAATTAATCTTAAAATCTTTTTTAAAACTGCTGCTGTGTCCACAGCGTTTGCTCTACAGGTATGATTTTACCCTCAAAACGTAGCCATGGCTGTCCTCTTTCATCCAATGTGTTTACTATTGTCCTAGGTGTTACGGTTCTTTCATAAATGTCACCAATGCACAGCCTCCTCCTTCCAACTCTTCCATAGACTCTAATGTTAAAATGGCTCAGAAGGTTCGTTTGAAAATCAGAAGAGCATGGTGTCTTTACACTGTCACCACGTCCATATAATAAACTCCACAGGCATGAAAACTGAGAATTTGGTAGACTAGAAGCTGCTGTCGCTCACGGTGAAAGAATTTTGTCAATACGACTTGTACTTTTAATTTGGGAACGATTTGTTTCGGCCTGACTTTTCTGTTCATTTTAAGCAGCAAAAGTGAGGCGCATGTCTGTGTCGTGTGTATGGAGCCATTGTCACTATAGCAACCAGGCTCACACCTGCCTGCTTAACGAGCTCTCTCTCACTCTGCCAAGGTTAAACCTAAAAATGTTAGATTGTAGTAAGATTAACTTTTTCAAAAGTACAATAAGACAGATTTGACAGGGTTTTGCCACAGATTAATAGTTTGTCACTAGTTAGTATATGCCAACTAAGTAGAGCATTGTGATTGGCACAAAGGTTTTTCAGATCTGGGCAGTTGGAGTCAGTTGATGACTTCAAAATCATCCTTTCTGACTGGATAATTAAAGCTCTCAGCATCTATCGGTCTGTAGTTAATTTCCCCACCTTTTAACTAACGTTTCACTAACCTAATCTCATTTAATGTCTCTGTTTATAGTCTGTATAGTTTATCTCCCCACGAATATACTCAAAGTAGTCTTAAAATAAAACCCACAAAACAGTTCAAGATTTAATACTTTTTATTTGCTCATTTAATGCCAGTTGCCCTGTTTTTCTGTATGTCACTCATTCGCTTATACTTGGGCAAAAAGGACCAATTTTTACACTAGTATAGTGTATTTTTTCCCTCTATCTCTCTATGTCTGTCACACACAGAGACCAACACACAGACATGTATATGCTCATTATTGCTGTTCAAACTGATGGTCAAATTTCCAAGCACCACCTGAACGCCTCATCTGTTTTTAACCTATCACTGGACCAACTGTCGTCATTCCGCTTTGCTCTCTGCTGTGGTAAGTACAGTACACTCAGTACTGCAGTGTTTTATTTTTATGATGGAAAAAATACATGTTTGACATTTAAACTCACATATCAAGTCCAACAGAGTTAAAAACAATTCAAAGAAGAAAGAAAGAAAAAAGAATAACCTTCGCTATCATTTATATACGTTTATTACGTTTTGCTGTTAGCAGCAGTGCTAACGCTAGCTTCAATGCTAATGCTAGCAACAATGCTAACGCTAGCTATAGTGCTAACACTAGCCTTAGCAGTTGTTAACTGACAAAAATAATATTCCTGTGATATTTCTTGCCGGTCAGTGAGACAAAAGTAAGAAATTAGCTTTATTATTGCCATTGTGGCTCAGTTTTAACAGTAAGAGTGCTAGCGCTAGCAGCATTGCTAGCGCTAGCAGCATTGCTAACGCTAGCTGCAATGCTAACGCTAGCTGCAATGCTAACGCTAGCTGCAATGCTAACACTAACTGAAGTGCTAATGCTAGCCGGAATGCTAGCGCTAGCAGCAATGCTAAGGCTAGTAACAGTCTAACAGTAGCCTTACATAAGTGGCAATACTTCAGTTAACTAGTTTGAATTGTAAAATGACTGCTGTATCAGTTGGTGTGCTATATTACTCTATAATTACCCTGCTGACTAGAAGTTCAGTGTATCATGTCGTGTGGGCTTTGTATTTCTGTTAGTCTGATAACACTGTACAGACAACTAACGTATTATTTCTCGTTTCTTTCAGGAACCTGACTGACACTGTGCTTTGCCTGGTAGGTGTGCACATACTGTAAGAGAAGTAGACCAAAATAAAAAAATTATATGACTAATATAAGCTGTAAAGTGATGGGTTCAAACTTTGTGCTAGACCTTTTAAACACAATTTTATAATAAATACACATAAGTGCAGCTTAACAATTGGGCTAAAATATTTTTTTCGTACATTTTTGTAGTCACACTACATGTGATTAATTAATGATTCACTCAATCATATTTGTATTTAAAAATATTATTGCTGAATTTAATTAAATATTTATTCTTTTAAAAAGTGCCCAATTATGCAACTTTTTGCACATGGCAGCCGACAACAGTTTAGCTTGAATATTTGTTTTGTCCTTTTGCAGTAGTCACATTTAGTTCATACAATTACCATGTGATATAATTTTAATAAAATTATTTTTTTTTCTTGTTTTTTGTTCAGAGTGTGTAGAAGAAGAAGAACAAGGACCAGATCTCCAGTCTTCTCTCTCACATCCCAACCCCCCAACCCCTCTATCCTCTGTCCTGCTCCACCTATTGTCTCTGCCTTCTTTCCATCTGTATTTCACTCTGTGGTTTGTGAGAAATTTTGCCAAACCAACAATCCTTTTGCGGTTTGATTTAAAGCCGTGTCTTTCCTGCTCTGTCTGTTCTCTCTGCTAAATTTTCTCTCTACCTGTTTTTCACTCTTGGCTTGCTGCTGAAAAACGCCAAGCCAACAAAGCAATAAAGAGTGCATATTTTGCCTCAACCTATGAACAAACTGAACAAACAAAGAAAAATCTGCGGTTTGATTTAAAGCCGTGTCTCTCCTGCTCTGTCTGTTCTCACTGCTAAATTTTCTCTCTACCTGTTTTTCACTCTTGGCTTGCTGCTGAAAAACGCCAAGCCATTAAAGCAATAAAGAGTGCATATATTGCCTCTACCTGAGAACAAACTGAACAAAGAAAACTAATTCACGGTTTGATTGTGATTTCCCAGCCGTGTCTCTCCTGCTCTGCCTGTTCTCTCTTCTAAATTTTCTCTCTACCTGTTTTTCACTCTTGGCTTGCTGCTGAAAAATGCCAAGCCAATAAAGAGAGTGCATAATATTCTCTCAACTGAAGAACAAACTGTCAAACGAAAGACAACTGTTTAAGACAAATAAAAACTGAAATATAAAAACAAAGACAACATCTCCTGGTGTGTGCCACTCTTATCTTGTGAACATATTTTCTAAAGACTAAGAAACACTTGCAGGTGTGTGAAAATGCCAAGGAAGCAGAAAAAGTCACAAGCTGCAAAACAACGCTGGAAAAAGTTTCATGAGTTTCACAAAGTACCAACATGTGAACAAGCTGAGTTTGATTTTCCTCAGAGCTCTGCAGAAGACAGTGTGTCTACAAAGACCAATTCTGACAGTGTCAAACAGGCAGGTCAACATGTTCCTGCACATGTACAACAGGTATCTTATGCTGATGCTGTAAAGAGTGGACTGCAGCATAAAGTTAATGAACAACATGAGGTGTCAAGTGCCCCACAGGTGGGTTATGCTGACTTTTTGAAAAGAGGCTGTCACAGTGATGTGGCAGGACCATCTCATGCAGAAAGAGTGAACCTTGAAAACCAGCCCTCTGTTATACATGTCTGTGCATCTCGCAGCCAGGCTCATCCTAAATATGGAGACTCCAGAAACAAGCAGTGCACATGTAACTCACTCACATTTCTTGCTTTCCTTCATGAGAATGAAAACATGACTACAGCTGACCTTAATCTGGTCTTGGATAAAGGTGATGTGATGTACAAAGAGGCCAAGAAAAGATTTCCTAAAAATATTCATTTGGCAACCGATGAGCTGCCAGACAAAGTTGATGCTCGCTGGTCTATGTATGATGTCGACATGACACAGCCTTCCCGGTATGGGACATTTGAAGAACCTCCAGAGGAAGCAGTAGATACCTTTCTCAGCTTAGAAGCAGGACTGAGCTGCCTGTTGTCAGATGTGCAGTATGCCTTATTGATTATGAGTGGATTGTGTATCGCAGTGTTCAGATCCACATCAGGCAAATATGGTTTCTTTGATCCACACTCCAGAACACCCAGTGGTCTTCCTCTATTACTACAGTCACGTAATCGTGGTACAGCTGTGATGCTGAAATTCACACTCCTCAGTGACATGATTAAGAGGATCCAAGATTCTTATGAAATGATGGAGATATCACCCTCTTGTAACTATGAACTGAAGCCTGTGCAGTTCTACAGTATGAGCACAGTCAACCTGAGTGATACTATCACAGACACAGTCTGCAGACCAACAGCTGCCACTGCTGTGGCATCTACTCACTCTGATACAACTGTTGATGAAGCAAACTCCTCTACTCCAAGGAGAAACACAACGACTGATCTGACTGAGAACATCTTTTGTCAAATGTCCATTTGTACGCCACCGGTGAAACAAAAAGAAGTTCACGTGACTCAGTTCACATCATATGAAGATCAGAATGAACCTCCTAATATACCAACTGAAGAACTATGCAGTGAATTAAGTTTCCTTCCATCAAGTGATGCTTTTTCATGTCAATCAAATGCTGCCATAACAAATGTTGCTGCCTGTGACCTTTCTGATATAGTTTTACAAAAACTGAAAAAAGTTAATAAACAACAAAGGCACAAAATGAAAAGAAGATTAATGGCATCAGAGAAACCCAGAAATCAGAGAAAAGAAAACCAAAAAAGGAGAGAACAACAAAAGTATGCTTCAAATAAAGATTACAAAGAAAAGAAAAAATCTTGCGCAAGCGAGACATATAAAAACAATCCTGAAGTTAAACAAAAACAACAACAGTATATGAAAAGACGTTACTGTGAAAATGATGAATTCAGAAAGAAACAAAAACAATATGTTAAAAAACGTTTTTCTGAGAATGCTACAGTTAGAAAGAAACAACAACAATATATTAAAAGACGCTACTGTGAGAACGATGAATTCAGAAAGAAACAACAACAATATATTAAAAGACGCTACTGTGAGAACGATGAATTCAGAAAGAAACAACAACAATATATTAAAAGACGCTACTGTGAGAACGATGAATTCAGAAAGAAACAACAACAATATATTAAAAGACGCTACTGTGAGAACGATGAATTCAGAAAGAAACAACAACAATATATTAAAAGACGCTACTGTGACAATGCTGACTTTAGACAAAAACAAAAAAACTATATAACTAAAAGGTATCAAGAAAACCCTGAATTCAGAGAGAGACAGAGATCTCGAGTGACTCAGCGTTATGCACGTGACAATGCATTCAGAGTAAGACACAGACAACTAATGAAACAACTAATGCGAGACAGGTATCAAAGTAATCTTGCATTCAGGATTATGCACAACATGAGATGTGCAATGAAAATAAAAAGGAAATACAGATGGGTGAACAGACAAACCCAAGAGAGTGACAACAGTGTGATCAACGAGGCCATATCTGTGTTCAAATCACAAATCAAAGCTGGACCATCATACCCATGTACTGTATGCTTCAAGGCTTCATTTCCAAACCAAGTGCGACCCTGCACAAGGTCAAAGTATGTCAAAAACCCACATGTAGTTGCAACATGTTTGACAGGAAAGTTTGTTCATGTTTGTGATGAAAACTGCAGAAATGAGCAGTGCAAAGTGCCTGATGAGAGAAAGAGAGAGTGGATATGTCACACCTGCCACGATCATCTTAAAAATGGATCCATGCCAGCACTTGCTGTTGCCAATAAGTTGGATCTTGCTGATATTCCAGCTGAACTTTCTGATCTCAACATACTGGAGAGACATCTCATAGCCAAGTGCATACCATTTGCCAAGATCATTCCTCTTCCCAAAGGCAGACAAAGAGCAATTAGAGGAAATGTGGTCTGTGTCCCATCAGAGGTACAGGAAACTGTTGAAACACTACCTCGACTGAGAATTAATTCTCAGGTGATCAGAGTAAAATTGAAGAGACGCTTGTCTTACAAAGGTCATCAGCTGTTTCAGACTGTAAGCTGGTCTAAACTTGTGCAAGCACTGCATAAACTCAAGCAGATTCATCCACAGTATAAGGATGTGAGCATCAGAGATGATGCTGAGCTGTGTGATCCAACTCTTCCTGATGAAGATGATGAGGATGATGATGATGAAAACATGAATGAGGACGATTATGATGAGGCTGATTTAATGGAAATTGACAGCTGTGAGAAAAATGCACTGAGTGAAGCACAAAATATAAATGAACAGGACATTGACATGTTACCCTGTGATGGTGAACAATCGCATGAACAGATGAGAGATGATTCAGAGCAAGCAGATGGACTGACTAATGGTGGTTTTGCACTCGAGTCCTGTTTGCAGCCCCCTGATGTGGCTGAGGAGATATTATGTTTCAGTGAAGGAATCTACTCTGTTGCTCCTGCAGAGAGAAACAATCCAATAAGTTTTTTCAAAACACCTAAACTGGAGGCCATGGCCTTCCCTGTGCAGTTTCCTACAGGCCAAAACACACTTGATGAAAGAAGGCTGATCAAAGTATCCCCCAGTGGGTATTTCAAATCAAGACTTTTCTGCATTGATGATCGTTTTGCCAAAGACACAAACTATTTATTCTTTGCACAGTTTGTGACTGAAATACACTTGGCTACATCCAGCATGACAGTACAGTTAAGGAAGGCAAAGCCTCTGACCAGAGATGGTAGAAAAATAACCTCAGGCATGTTACAAGATAAACATGAGGTGGAGAAACTGGTGCGAAATAAAGATGCAGTGAGATTCATGCAGCCTCTGAGAGGAACCCCAGCCTATTGGGAGAAAACAACAAGAGATCTTTTTGCCATGATCAGACAGTTGGGAACTCCCACGTTCTTTTGCACATTTTCAGCTGCTGAAATGCGCTGGCCTGAAGTGATCGAGGCAATAACAAGGCAGCAAGGTGAACAAGTGAATTTTGAAGGACTCGACTGGTCAGCAAAGTGTGACATCCTGAGAAGCAATCCTGTCACAACAATGCGCATGTTTGACAAGAGAGTTGAAGCATTATTCAGAGATTTACTCTTATCTCCTGCAGAGCCACTTGGCAAAGTCATTGACTACTTTTACAGAGTTGAGTTTCAGCACAGAGGAAGCCCACACATACACTGCCTCCTGTGGGTAGAAGGTGCTCCTGTGTTTGAGGAGGATGATGAGCAAACTGTTCTTGATTTTATAAACAAATACATCACAGCTCAGCTGCCTGATCCACATAAACAACCTGAACTGTACAAAAAAGTAACAGAAGTGCAAAAACACAGTAAGAACCACACAAAGACGTGCTTTAGGAGTTTAAGCTCCGGGTGCCGTTTTGGTTTTCCCAAACCACCCTGCAATGAGACAATGATCACAAGACCCAGTGAGGATGATGCACTGGAAGTAGAAACGGCAAAGAACAAGCTCAGACCACTGAACCAGCTGCTGAATGAACCTGAAACTGCTTCCATGAGTTTAGAGCAGCTCTTGGAAAGATGCAAGTTGACACATGCAGAATATGAGAGATACCTGAATAAAATGAACATGAGGAGTACGATCATACTAAAGCGTGATCCAAAAGACTCTTGGATAAACGGCTATAATCCACATCTGCTTGAAGCCTGGAACAGTAATATCGACATAAGCTTTGTTTTAGATGCTTTTGGTGCTGCAAATTATTTAATGAAATATATATCAAAAAAAGAGGGCGGGCTATCTGAGTACCTGAAAACTGTCATTGAGAACTCCCATAAGGACAGTGTAAATGAGTGCGATGAAATGAGAGCCGTCATGCAGGCATATTCAAAGAAGCGAGAGATCAGTGCACAGGAGTGTGTTGCTCGTGCATGTGGTCTTCACATGAAGCAATGTTCACGTGCTGTAATATTCATTCCAACTGATGATAATCCTGTGAAAATGAGTCGTCCCCTGTCAGTTCTGGACAACACAACACCTGAGTCTTCCAATGTTTGGATGACATCTTTGAATGACAAATACAAAGCCAGACCTGAAACACCAGAGTATGAGGAGATGTGCATGGCAGACTTTGCTGCTACTTGCAGGATTGTCTATGGCCAACAGAAAAAAGGTAAAGATGTTTTGCCCCTTCTCAATGAGATGGGGTTTGTGCAAAGGCGCAAAAACAATAAGCCTGCTATCATCAGATTTCACCGCTGCTCACAAGAAAAACATCCAGAGCAACATTACGGAAGACTGCTTAAACTGTACCTTCCTCATCGTTCAGACCACGAACTGAAAACACCATCGTTGCCAACCTATCAGGCTTTCTATGGTGCTGGCTGTGTACAGCTACCAGGTACTGACCATCTTGAGTACGTGCAACACATTGTCAAAAGAAACAGAGAAAAATATGAGAAAAACAGTGAGGAGATCGAGAGCGCTGTTGAGGAATATGAGCAGAACAGAGGTGTGACTGACGAATGGTGTAATCTGGCACCTGAATCAGATCTCGTAAGGTTGCCACTTGTCGAACAAGAAAGAGAGCGAGACAATGAAAATGAACAGGAAGATGTGCCCGACTACAGCCGTCAGGCTGATGCTTCAACAGAAGTCAGAGCCATCAGGGAACCCCCTGCTATTGATCCCACATTGTTACGTCAGATGTTTCAGAATCTGAACAAGAAGCAAGCCTGCATATTTTATGCAGTTAGAGACTGGTGCATTAAAAGAGTCTGTGCTCTAAATCCAGAGCAGTTTTTCTTTTATATTAATGGTGGTGCTGGAACAGGAAAATCACATCTTATCAAATGCATCTACTCAGAAGCATCTAAGATACTGAGCAAAGTGCCCAGATATGCAGACGACGTTGACATATCAAAACCCACCGTCCTGTTAACTGCTTTCACTGGGACTGCAGCTTTTAACATTTCTGGAACAACACTGCATTCTCTTCTCAAGCTGCCTAGAAGCTTAAAACCTCCCATTCAGGGACTTGGCAATCAGCTGGATGAAGTCAGATCAGAACTTTTGAATGCTGAAATAATCGTCATTGACGAAGTGTCTATGGTGTCAAGACATCTGTTTGCATATGTAGATGCAAGACTCAAACAGATCAAAGGGACTCGGAGACCCTTTGGAGGCATGTCAGTCATTGCTGTCGGAGACTTCTATCAGCTACCCCCAGTGCGACAGTCTAAACCTCTCTGTGTGCACGACCCGTCTGAGATCGACCTGTGGCGGGAGCATTTTCAGATGATCACTCTGACTGAGATTATGCGTCAGAAAGATGATGTTGTCTTTGCTGAGATGCTGAACAGAATTCGTGTAAAAGGAAAGTTGGATGAGCTTTGCGAAGCAGATAGAAATTTGTTGTTACAGGCCATAACTGAACCAGCCCATTGTCCGACTGATGCATTGCACATTTTTGCAACTAATAAAGAAGTGGATGCACACAACTCTTCAACACTGGCTCTGCTCCACACTCATATCATTGACATCCATGCAGATGATTATAGAAAAGATCCTAGAACTGGCAGAATGGCACTTCAAGACAGACCATTGAAAGGAGGTAAAAACGAGTTACCAGACACACTGAAAGTTGCAGAAGGAGCTCGTGTCATGCTCACCAGAAACATTGACATACAAAATGGTTTGGTTAATGGAGCTTTTGGAATACTACTTAGAGTAGTTTACTCTGAAAATGACCAACACATCATCAAGCTTGGACTTAAAATGGATAATGAGACATCTGGAAAGAATAACCGCACACCAGCAGACGATATGGTGTACATTGAGAGAGCAGAGGAGAATCTGAAGCAGAAAGGAGTGGTACGAAGACAGTTCCCAGTGAAGCTGGCCTTTGCATGTACAATACATAAGGTACAGGGTATGACAACTACATCAGCTGTTGTCTCTCTTAAGAGCATTTTTGAGCCCGGCATGGCCTACGTAGCTGTCAGTAGAGTGACGTCTCTCAGTGGACTGTATCTTCTTGATATGGAGGAGAAAAAAATATTCACCAACCCAGAAATCACTGCAGCGCTTGAGAACATGAGACAAGCCAACCTTGATGACATGATGCCTCTTCTACACGTGAGGCAAACACTGAGCAGGTCAGAGGTTTTCACCATTGTTCATCATAATACAGAGGGACTGCCAGCTCACATTAATGACATCAAAAGTCACCATGAATTGTGTCTAGCAGATGTTTTGTGCCTAACAGAAACACACCTGCGGGGCTCTTTTGTCGCAGAGAGTCTCCACTTGGAAAATTACAATTTGTTCAAACGCAACAGACACCTGTCCTACACAAACTTTCCCCAGATGGCAAACAGAAGTGGTGGTGGAGTTGCTGTTTATGTGAAAAGTGACATTCAAGTGCATGAAAAACAGTACATCCATAATGTAACTGACCTTGAATTTCTGGCTTTAAAGGTTGAAGCACCAGTCAGTGCTCTGATTGCAGTTGTATACAGACCTCCAGACTACACTCTGAGGCCATTCCTGAAAAACCTGGTAAGCCTATTAGACTCATTGGAGATCATGGACTGTCATCCCATCATAGTTTGTGGTGATTTTAATGAGAATGTTTTATCCAGTGCAAACAAACTAATCCTGGAGCTGTTTGAGTCTAGGGGATACGCACAGGTCATCACTGCCCCTACCACAGAGAAGAACACACTGCTTGACCTAATTTTCATTTCTCAGTCAGATCGATGTCTCCATTCTGGAGTCATGAAGACATACCATAGTTACCATGACCCAGTATACTGTGTATTGTCCTGTGATGATTCATGATCTAGATCTTTGAATACAGTAAGTAATATCTATATTTTTGAATGACTTAAGAAAGTAGAGCGATATTTAAAAGTTGACGCCCTGCATTGCAGTATAATGTTTGAATTGTTTACATAAAATACAATTACATGAATTAAGTAATGATATCAGTAAAAGATGACAATTTTATTTATTACAGAAAATCTAAAATTCACTAACAGTAACCTATAAATGTCAGAAAAATCAAATATAGCAGTTTAAAATGAATAGTGTAGGCATATCCTCTCTGCAGCCAGGCTTCAACATCCTGCCAGGCTGCCCCAGTCTCACTGTGGCTGGGAGGGAGGGAGGGTGGACCAGAGGATTGCCTACACAACACATAAATGTTCAACAGCTTCTTCATTGTTTCTGAGAGAACAATAATGACTAAAGGTTGCTTTTTAAAAAAACAAACAAACAAACAAACAAACCTAATTACAGCAATAATGACAGTTAAGCCACTTTATGTGTGCCTCTATTTTGAAATACTATTTACAAAAATATTATTATTTTGGTTTGTTATAAACTTTAAACTTTTTCAAAAGTACACAATTATATTTTTGGACAAATTTTTCTATGAAACATAAATTTTTATGAGCTTTTATCATGTTTCTGGCCAGCGCAATCATCAGGGTGGGTCTGGGTTGATAACTGCACATTTCTGGCCAGAAATGTTTCAGCAGTGTTACATATGTAGTGCATATGTTACACTTGCTTTCTGTTACCAGCTGATACCCTACATTTGTATAGACATTTGATGGTGTGAGGTTAGGGAGTTGAGTGGGGGGGGGGGGGGGGGGGGGGGTACGGTGGGAGTTGAGGGGGGGGGGTTTCCTTTCCTGTTAGGTTTCCTTTGTTTTTCTTTTTTTTTCTTTTTAAGAGAGACACAGTCCTCCTGTGTCTTCTCCAATCTTCACATGTAAAATCCAACAATGTGAAGCACATAGCAGCCAGAAACTGTAATGCCACAGATCAGAGAAACTTCATCATCACCATCTTCATCGCCATACGATCAGAGCGTGAGACTTCACATCTGGAGCACAGGAGAGATTCTGTGATAAGTCTTCCTTCTAGCTTGTCCCACAAGCAGTCGGTGAGATTTACTAACAACAAAAAGGGTTAATGACATTATTTCCATGAAAACATGTATTCATTCTTTGTGAAGTGTTTAAATTGTGTTTTCACTTGACCTTAGGAGTGTTAGAGTGTATTGTAATGTCTGTACTCAGGTGTTTCCCTCTGTGATCCATCCCCTTCAGAGCCGAGACACTCAGGACTGAACAGACTGCACAGTTTCTGTGACTGAGCCTTCTTTGAAACCACTCATGATAGAAGGGCTTCATATTTGCAGCAGCACTACTACAGGTATTCAGTTTATTACAGGATGTGTTTGTTTCTTAGGACCAGCTCTGAGTGCACACTACCTAACATATACACCTTTCTGTTTATTACAAACCAACTACTCTGGATCATACGGCCAGTTGGCAGGAATGTTGCTGCAGGAAAACATCCCTGGAGATCACCATCATTGTCAGACTGACTGTGCCTCCTCTGTGCAGTGTCAAGATCCTCCCTAAATGAGTGTGTAAGTTGACATTTTCATTATTTTATTCCCTTTGACAAGACAAGTATCACTGATATTTACATTTACAACTACATATTCCTGTTTTCTGCTCTTCTTTTAAAGTCCTCAGCTATCCTGCTTCTGTGCTGCTTGCCACACATCAAACACTGGCCGGATGACAGGGAGGATCCACTCTGAAGTCACTGGACATGATGAGGATCATATGGGACTTCATAGTTTCACAGAAACGTTGTGCTCTGTGATTACAGGTTTTAAATGGACATAATGACTGCCTCTCTCTGATCAACAGGCTAAAGGATTGTTGTCATTGTTAGTGCTCTGTACAATGTATGCTTATTTAGTATTTCATCACAGAGCAAACCTTTATTTATTTAACATATTTTTATTTTGTTTTAATGTTGAATTAACTGTGGGGATTTTTTTAAGTGGGCACTCGGGATGTCATATGACCAGAAATGTGGTAACTGGAATTCAACGTTATGGAAGAAAAAATCTGCTAAGAACAAAACACACACAAAACCCCCCAAGAAAATTCAAATTCATTCCATGTAATCCAATCTAAAACATTTTAAACTGCTGAACAGCAACACAAACAGTGTTAAAAAACAGTGTTAACAGAAGGATTATGATGATTTTGTACCAAAGTTTCAGGTCACATGGCACACCTAGTGTGTAGTGTGGGGTATCAGCTGGTAAGTATAGGGTTTTTTTCATATTTGTGTACTTAGAGTTTAGATAGATAAAGCCTTGTGTATAATAATTAGTCATAACCACAACTCAAAGTCAGGGACTAACTAATTTTGGGACTTTGTGTCTGAGCCCAGGTTAAAACACTGTGTAAAAAAGCATTTAGTGGCATGGCTGAACAATGCTGTATTGATACTTATTTATCCATGTTCACAAAAAGGACTAATGTGTTTATTTGATTATTTGCACGTGTTAAACTGTTTCACCACCTTAGGCTTTCATTTGAGTTTACTCAAAAATCTCTATACAGTTCTCTTTTACCACTGTGTGGACTCTGTTTACATTAAAACATAAAGAAGAATGAGTAATAAAAAGATGTGTAGACAGATTAAGTAGACCGATAGAAACAGCTGTTCAGCCATGTTCTAAGAAACCAACACAATTTAAAGGTTCAGGATTGTGGTTTTAAAAGTTGAATTTTCATGTATTTCATATCTTGCTTATTATTTTTTATTTAGTTATTTAATTTAGTTATTTTTATTTATTCTACTAGTCCTTTTCAGAAAGAAGCTGTAAAATATGACTTAAGAATTTTTTTTTATTTTCTATGACATACAAAACAAATTGATGTATGTAATACTATTAAACATGATATACACATGTGTATATGTCTGAAAAACATTATGCTGTATATTAAAGTTTGCATTTTCTCCAGAATTTTTGTTCATCTTTTAAGTTCATTTCAGTTAGAAGAATTTGAACTTTTAATATTCATTCAGAGATTTTCTGACTCTAAATTTTCTTTTGTCATTACTCATTTTTTTATTATTTACATTTTAAACATGTTTAGCTTTTTTCCAACTTCTTCTGTGTGAACATCAGCTTTCAAAAGTTCTGCACTTTTGTTTTCACTTTAAAAATTCTGTATTTTCCAGCTCATTCAGAATTTTTAACTTAACATTCAGTAATTAATTCATTTCAGTGCATACATTCAGATTCAAGCATTCACACTGCAGTTTCTTCAGAAAATGCACTTTCTAGTTAGTGTGAATGCTTGAAAAGCATTCACAGTATTGTTCTTCTAATCTTTATTATTAGTGTGAATGCTTGAAAAGCATTCACAGTATTGTTATTCGAATCTTTATTATTAGTGTGAATGCTTGAAAAGCATTCACAGTATTGTTCTTCTAATCTTTATTCTATTTTATTATTATGGATTCCGTACGTTTTTTGTAATCTATCTCCTTCAAAACCGTTCAACTTAGAAAAACCATTCAAACACCATTAGATTCCTATTCTTTTGGACATGACTGCTTCTATTTTTCTCATTTTTAACATTTATATTTTTAATTTTATTCAACTTTTTTCAACAAAAATTTCCCATGTATTTCAATGGGGAGACCCTTCAAATTCTCATTCAACTTCCTCCTCTTTAAACTGTATCTACTTCCACATACATTGACATAGAGCCACCATTCAAACTTTAAAACGAAGACAAGACATTCAACTATTCAACTTGTATTTATCTTTTCAATATCTATTATACTTTTTCTTCAGTTCCAGTTTAAGTTTCATGATGTTTTTTCACCCGTTTCAGAGTTTATAATGGGTGTGTATGGGACGGAATGTTGGGGCTAGAGTGAGGCAGCTCAACTGCTAGAGTGAGAGGAGCAAAAAAATTAATCTTAAAATCTTTTTTAAAACTGCTGCTGTGTCCGCAGCGTTTGCTCTACAGGTATGATTTTACCCTCAAAACGTAGCCATCGCTGTCCTCTTTCATCCAATGTGTTTACTATTGTCCTAGGTGTTATGGTTCTTTCGTAAATGTCACCAATGCACAGCCTCCTCCCTCCAACTCTTCCATAGACTCTAATGTTAAAATGGCTCAGAAGGTTCGTTTGAAAATCAGAAGAGCATGGTGTCTTTCCACTGTCACCACGTCCATATAATAAACTCCACAGGCATGAAAACTGAGAATTCAGTAGACTAGACATTGCTGTCACTCACGGTGAAAGAATTTTGTCAATACGACCTATACTTTTCATTTGGGAACGATTTGTTTCGGCCTGACTTTTCTGTTCATTTTAAGCAGCAAAAGTGAGGCGCATGTCTGTGTACGTGTGTATGGAGCCATTGGGTGCGGTCACTATAGCAACCAGGCTCACACCTGCCTGCTTAACGAGCTCTGCCTGCCACTGTACCAAGATTCATCTTAAGCACTTCTCTTTCAACTGCTGCTGTGTCCACAGTGTTACAGCCATCATTTTACCCTCAAATTGTCGCCATTATTGTTCTCTTTCCAACACCGTATCTTTCAAAGCTCAGGCATTTAAACTTTTTAAACTGTGTGGATCCAAGTGGAGGGATCACATTTGAGTCATTCAGTGATTCAAAGAATATGACCTTTTAATATTCATTCAGATGTTTTCTGACTCTAAATGTTCTTTTCTCATTTCTTAGGGTTTTCTAATTAGTGTGAATGCTTGAAAAGCATTCACAGTATTGTTCTTCTAATCTTTATTATTATTTTCTATTCCGTACGTTTTTCGCCGACTATCTCCTTCAAAACCGTTCAACTTAGAAAAACCATTCAAACACCATTAGATTCCTCTTCTTTTGGAATGGTGTGCTTCTATTTTTCTCATTTTTAACATTTATATTTTTAATTTTATTCAACTTTTTTCAACAAAAATTTCCCATGTATTTCAATGGGGAGACCCTTCAACTCACTCATTTTTAAACTCTTACTACTTCAACATACGTTGACATAGAGCCACCATTCAAACTTTAAAACGAAGACAAGACATTCAACTATTCAACTTGTATTTATCTTTTCAATATCTATTATACTTTTTCTTCAGTTCCAGTTTAAGTTTCATGATGTTTTTTCACCCGTTTCAGAGTTTATAATGGGTGTGTATGGGACGGAATGTTGGGGCTAGAGTGAGACAGCTCAACTGCTAGAGTGAGAGGAGCAAAAAAATTAATCTTAAAATCTTTTTTAAAACTGCTGCTGTGTCCACAGCGTTTGCTCTACAGGTATGATTTTACCCTCAAAACGTAGCCATGGCTGTCCTCTTTCATCCAATGTGTTTACTATTGTACTAGGTGTTATGGTTCTTTCATAAATGTCACCAATGCACAGCCTCCTCCCTCCAACTCTTCCATAGACTCTAATGTTAAAATGGCTCAGAAGGTTCGTTTGAAAATCAGAAGAGCATGGTGTCTTTACACTGTCACCACGTCCATATAATAAGCTCCACAGACATGAAAACTGAGAATTTGGTAGACTAGACATTGCTGTCGCTCACGGTGAAAGAATTTTGTCAATACGACTTTTACTTTTCATTTGGGAGCGATTTGTTTCGGCCTGACTTTTCTGTTCATTTTAAGCAGCAAAAGTGAGGTGCATGTCTGTGTACGTGTGTATGGAGCCCTTGGGTGCAGTCACTATAGCAACCAGGCTCACACCTGCCTGCTTAACGAGCTCTCTCTCTCACTCTGCCAAGATTCATCTTAAACACTTCTCTTTCAACTGCTGCTGTGTCCACAGTGTTACAGCCATCATTTTACCCTCAAAACGTCGCCATCGTTGTTCTCTTTCCAACATCTTGTCTTTCAAAGCTCAGAGATGTAAACTTTTTAAACTGTGTGGATCCAAGTGGAGGGATCACATTTTAGTCATTCAGTGATTCAAAGAATATGACCTTTTAATATTCTTTCAGATGTTTTCTGACTCTAAATGTTCTTTTCTCATTTCTTAGGTTTTTCTAATTTACAATTAAAACATTTTCAGCTTTTTTCCAACTTCTTCTTCTGTGTAACCTTCAGCTTTTAGCAGTTCAGCACTTTTGTTTTCAGGTTAAATTCGGTTTTTTTTTTTTTTATCTCATTAAAAAAGTTTTAACTCAAAATTCAGCAATTAATTCATTTCAGTGCATACATTCAGATTCAAGCATTCACACTGCAGTTTCTTCAGAAAATGCACTTTCTAGTTAGTGTGAATGCTTGAAAAGCATTCACAGTATTGTTCTTCTAATCTTTATTATTATATTTTCTTATTCCGTACGTTTTTTGAAAGCCTACTCCTTCAAAACCGTTCAACTTAGAAAAACCATTCAAACATCGTTAGATTCCTATTATTTTGGACATGACTGCTTCTATTTTTCTCATTTTTAACATTTATATTTTTAATTTTATTCAACTTTATTCAACAAAAATTTATAATGTATTTCAATGGGGAGACCCTTCAAATCCTCATTCAACTTACTCATTTTTAAACTCTTACTACTTCCACATACATTGACATAGAGCCACCATTCAAACTTTAAAACGAAGACAAGACATTCAACTATTCAACTTGTATTTATCTTTTCAATATCTATTATACTTTTTCTTCAGTTCCAGTTTAAGTTTCATGATGTTTTTTCACCCGTTTCAGAGTTTATAATGGGTGTGTATGGGACGGAATGTTGGGGCTAGAGTGAGACAGCTCAACTGCTAGAGTGAGAGGAGCAAAAAAATTAATCTTAAAATCTTTTTTAAAACTGCTGCTGTGTCCGCAGCGTTTGCTCTACAGGTATGATTTTACCCTCAAAACGTAGCCATCGCTGTCCTCTTTCATCCAATGTGTTTACTATTGTACTAGGTGTTATGGTTCTTTCGTAAATGTCACCAATGCACAGCCTCCTCCCTCCAACTCTTCCATAGACTCTAATGTTAAATTGGCTCAGAAGGTTGGTTTGAAAATCAGAAGAGCATGGTGTCTTTCCACTGTCACCACGTCCATATAATAAACTCCACAGGCATGAAAACTGAGAATTCAGTAGACTAGACATTGCTGTCGCTCACGGTGAAAAAATTTTGTCAATACGACTTGTACTTTTAATTTGGGAACGATTTGTTTCGGCCTGACTTTTCTGTTCATTTTAAGCAGCAAAAGTGAGGTGCATGTCTGTGTCGTGTGTATGGAGCCATTGGGTGCAGTCACTATAGCAACCAGGCTCACACCTGCCTGCTTAACGAGCTCTCTCTGCCACTCTGCCAAAATTCATCTTAAACACTTCTCTTTCAACTGCTGCTGTGTCCACAGTGTTAAAGCCATCATTTTACCCTCAAAACGTCGCCATCGTTGTTCTCTTTCCAACATCTTGTCTTTCAAAGCTCAGACATTTAAACTTTTTAAACTGTGTGGATCCAAGTGGAGGGATCACATTTTAGTCATTCAGTGATTCAAAGAATATGACCTTTTAATATTCTTTCAGATGTTTTCTGACTCTAAATTTTCTTTTCTCATTTCTTAGGTTTTTCTAATTTACAATTAAAACATTTTCAGTTTTTTTCCAACTCCTTCTTCTGTGTAACCTTCAGCTTTTAGCAGTTCAGCACCTTTGTTTTCAGGTTAAATTCGGGGTTTTTTTGTTTTTTTTTATCTCATTCAATATTTTTAATCAAAATTCAGCAATTAATTCATTTCAGTGCATACATTCAGATTCAAGCATTCACACTGCAGTTTCTTCAGAAAATGCACTTTCTAGTTATTATTATTATTATATTTTATCTATTCCGTACGTTTTTTGTAATCCTACTCCTTCAAAACCGTTCAACTTAGAAAAACCATTCAAACACCGTTAGATTCCTATTCTTTTGGACAACACTGCTTCTATTTTTCATATTTTTAACATTTATATTTTTAATTTTATTCAACTTTATTCAACAAAAGTTTCCCAAAATTTCCCATGTATTTCAATGGGGAGACCCTTAAAATTCTCATTCAACTTATTCATTTTTAAACTCTTACTACTTCCACATACATTGACATAGAGCCACCATTCAAACTTTAAAACGAAGACAAGACATTCAACTATTCAACTTGTATTTATCTTTTCAATATCTATTATACTTTTTCTTCAGTTCCAGTTTAAGTTTCATGATGTTTTTTCACCCGTTTCAGAGTTTATAATGGGTGTGTATGGGACGGAATGTTGGGGCTAGAGTGAGACAGCTCAACTGCTAGAGTGAGAGGAGCAAAAAAATTAATCTTAAAATCTTTTTTAAAACTGCTGCTGTGTCCGCAGCGTTTGCTCTACAGGTATGATTTTACCCTCAAAACGTAGCCATGGCTGTCCTCTTTCATCCAATGTGTTTACTATTGTACTAGGTGTTATGGTTCTTTCATAAATGTCACCAATGCACAGCCTCCTCCCTCCAACTCTTCCATAGACTCTAATGTTAAAATGGCTCAGAAGGTTCGTTTGAAAATCAGAAGAGCATGGTGTCTTTCCACTGTCACCACGTCCATATAATAAGCTCCACAGGCATGAAAACTGAGAATTAGGTAGACTAGACATTGCTGTCGCTCACGGTGAAAGAATTTTGTCAATACGACTTTTACTTTTCATTTGGGAGCGATTTGTTTGGGCCTGACTTTTCTGTTCATTTTAAGCAGCAAAAGTGAGGTGCATGTCTGTGTCCGTGTGTATGGAGCCCTTGGGTGCGGTCACTATAGCAACCAGGCTCACACCTGCCTGCTTAACGAGCTCTCTCTCTCACTCTGCCAAGATTCATCTTAAACACTTCTCTTTCAACTGCTGCTGTGTCCACAGTGTTAAAGCCATCATTTTACCCTCAAAACGTCGCCATCATTGTTCTTTTTCCAACATCTTGTCTTTCAAAGCTCAGAGATGTAAACTTTTTAAACTGTGTGGGTCCAAGTGGAGGGATCACATTTTAGTCATTCAGTGATTCAAAGAATATGACCTTTTAATATTCTTTCAGATGTTTTCTGACTCTAAATGTTCTTTTCTCATTTCTTAGGTTTTTCTAATTTACAATTAAAACATTTTCAGTTTTTTTCCAACTTCTTCTTCTGTGTAACCTTCAGCTTTTAGCAGTTCAGCACTTTTGTTTTCAGGTTAAATTCGGGTTTTTTTTTTTTATCTCATTCAAGATTTTTAACTTAAATTCAGTAATTAATTCATTTCAGTGCATACATTCAGATTCAAGCATTCACACTGCAGTTTCTTCAGAAAATGCACTTTCTAGTTATTATATTTTATCTATTCCGTACGTTTTTTGTACTCCTACTCCTTCAAAACCGTTCAACTTAGAAAAACCATTCAAACACCATTAGATTCCTATTCTTTTGGACATGACTGCTTCTACTTTTCTCATTTTTAACATTTATATTTTTAATTTTATTCAACTTTATTCAACAAAAATTTCCCATGTATTTCAATGGGGAGACCCTTCAAATTCTCATTCAACTTACTCATTTTTAAACTCTTACTACTTCAACATACGTTGACATAGAGCCACCATTCAAACTTTAAAACGAAGACAAGACATTCAACTATTCAACTTGTATTTATCTTTTCAATATCTATTATACTTTTTCTTCAGTTCCAGTTTAAGTTTCATGATGTTTTTTCACCCGTTTCAGAGTTTATAATGGGTGTGTATGGGACGGAATGTTGGGGCTAGAGTGAGGCAGCTCAACTGCTAGAGTGAGAGGAGCAAAAAAATTAATCTTAAAATATTTTTTAAAACTGCTGCTGTGTCTGCAGCGTTTGCTCTACAGGTATGATTTTACCCTCAAAACGTAGCCATGGCTGTCCTCTTTCATCCAATGTGTTTACTATTGTACTAGGTGTTATGGTTCTTTCATAAATGTCACCAATGCACAGCCTCCTCCCTCCAACTCTTCCATAGACTCTAATGTTAAAATGGCTCAGAAGGTTCGTTTGAAAATCAGAAGAGCATGGTGTCTTTCCACTGTCACCACGTCCATATAATAAACTCCACAGGCATGAAAACTGAGAATTCAGTAGACTAGAAGCTGCTGTCGCTCACGGTGAAAGAATTTTGTCAATACGACTTTTACTTTTCATTTGGGAACGATTTGTTT
Source organism: Maylandia zebra (assembly GCF_041146795.1). Lineage (NCBI taxonomy): Eukaryota > Metazoa > Chordata > Actinopteri > Cichliformes > Cichlidae > Maylandia > Maylandia zebra. The sequence goes on along the minus strand of NC_135171.1, from coordinate 2,603,581 downwards.
CGGCCTGACTTTTCTGTTCATTTTAAGCAGCAAAAGTGAGGCGCATGTCTGTGTACGTGTGTATGGAGCCATTGGGTGCGGTCACTATAGCAACCAGGCTCACACCTGCCTGCTTAACGAGCTCTGCCTGCCACTGTACCAAGATTCATCTTAAGCACTTCTCTTTCAACTGCTGCTGTGTCCACAGTGTTACAGCCATCATTTTACCCTCAAATTGTCGCCATTATTGTTCTCTTTCCAACACCGTATCTTTCAAAGCTCAGGCATTTAAACTTTTTAAACTGTGTGTATCAAAGTGGAGGGATCACATTTGAGTCATTCAGTGATTCAAAGAATATGACCTTTTAATATTCATTCAGATGTTTTCTGACTCTAAATGTTCTTTTCTCATTTCTTAGGGTTTTCTCATTTACAATTAAAACATTTTCAGCTTTTTTCCAACTCCTTCTTCTGTGTAACCTTCAGCTTTTAGCAGTTCAGCACCTTTGTTTTCAGGTTAAATTTGGTTTTTTTTGTTTGTTTTTTTAAAATTTCATTTAATATTTTTAACTCAAAATTCAGCAATTAATTCATTTCAGTGCATACATTCAGATTCAAGCATTCACACTGCAGTTTCTTCAGAAAATGCACTTTCTAGTTATTATTATTATTATATTTTATTTTTCCGTACGTTTTTTGTAAGCCTACTCCTTCAAAACCGTTCAACTTAGAAAAACCATTCAAACACCGTTAGATTCCTATTCTTTTGGACAACACTGCTTCTAAATTTCATATTTTTAACATTTATATTTTTAATTTTATTCAACTTTATTCAACAAAAATTTATAATGTATTTCAATGGGGAGACCCTTCAAATCCTCATTCAACTTACTCATTTTTAAACTCTTACTACTTCCACATACATTGACATAGAGCCACCATTCAAACTTTAAAACGAAGACAAGACATTCAACTATTCAACTTGTATTTATCTTTTCAATATCTATTATACTTTTTCTTCAGTTCCAGTTTAAGTTTCATGATGTTTTTTCAGCCGTTTCAGAGTTTATAATGGGTGTGTATGGGACGGAATGTTGGGGCTAGAGTGAGGCAGCTCAACTGCTAGAGTGAGAGGAGCAAAAAAATTAATCTTAAAATCTTTTTTAAAACTGCTGCTGTGTCCACAGCGTTTGCTCTACAGGTATGATTTTACCCTCAAAACGTAGCCATGGCTGTCCTCTTTCATCCAATGTGTTTACTATTGTCCTAGGTGTTACGGTTCTTTCATAAATGTCACCAATGCACAGCCTCCTCCTTCCAACTCTTCCATAGACTCTAATGTTAAAATGGCTCAGAAGGTTCGTTTGAAAATCAGAAGAGCATGGTGTCTTTCCACTGTCACCACGTCCATATAATAAACTCCACAGACATGAAAACTGAGAATTTGGTAGACTAGACATTGCTGTCACTCACAGTGAAAGAATTTTGTCAATACGACTTTTACTTTTCATTTGGGAACGATTTGTTTCGGCCTGACTTTTCTGTTCATTTTAAGCAGCAAAAGTGAGGTGCATGTCTGTGTCGTGTGTATGGAGCCATTGGGTGCGGTCACTATAGCAACCAGGCTCACACCTGCCTGCTTAACGAGCTCTCTCTCTGCCACTCTGCCAAAATTCATCTTAAACACTTCTCTTTCAACTGCTGCTGTGTCCACAGTGTTAAAGCCATCATTTTACCCTCAAAACGTCGCCATTGTTGTTCTCTTTCCAACATCTTGTCTTTCAAAGCTCAGAGATGTAAACTTTTTAAACTGTGTGGGTCCAAGTGGAGGGATCACATTTTAGTCATTCAGTGATTCAAAGAATATGACCTTTTAATATTCATTCAGATGTTTTCTGACTCTAAATGTTCTTTTCTCATTTCTTAGGGTTTTCTAATTTACAATTAAAACATTTTCAGCTTTTTTCCAACTTCTTCTTCTGTGTAACCTTCAGCTTTTAGCAGTTCAGCACTTTTGTTTTCAGGTTAAATTTGTTTTTTTTTTGTTTTTTTTTAATCTCATTCAATATTTTTAACTCAAAATTCAGCAATTAATTCATTTCAGTGCATACATTCAGATTCAAGCATTCACACTGCAGTTTCTTCAGAAAATGCACTTTCTAGTTATTATTAGTGTGAATGCTTGAAAAGCATTCACAGTATTGTTCTTCTAATCTTTATTATTATTATTATATTTTATCTATTCCGTACGTTTTTTGTAATCCTACTCCTTCAAAACCGTTCAACTTAGAAAAACCATTCAAACACCGTTAGATTCCTATTCTTTTGGACAACACTGCTTCTATTTTTCTCATTTTTAACATTTATATTTTTAATTTTATTCAACTTTATTCAACAAAAATTTATAATGTATTTCAATGGGGAGACCCTTCAAATCCTCATTCAACTTACTCATTTTTAAACTCTTACTACTTCCACATACATTGACATAGAGCCACCATTCAAACTTTAAAACGAAGACAAGACATTCAACTATTCAACTTGTATTTATCTTTTCAATATCTATTATACTTTTTCTTCAGTTCCAGTTTAAGTTTCATGATGTTTTTTCACCCGTTTCAGAGTTTATAATGGGTGTGTATGGGACGGAATGTTGGGGCTAGAGTGAGAGAGCTCAACTGCTAGAGTGAGAGGAGCAAAAAAATTAATCTTAAAATATTTTTTAAAACTGCTGCTGTGTCCACAGCGTTTGCTCTACAGCCACCATTTTACCCTCAAAACGTAGCCATCGCTGTCATCTTTCATCCAATGTGTTTACTATTGTCCTAGGTGTTATGGTTCTTTCATAAATGTCACCAATGCACAGCCTCCTCCCTCCAACTCTTCCATAGACTCTAATGTTAAAATGGCTCAGAAGGTTCTTTTGAAAATCAGAAGAGCATGGTGTCTTTCCACTGTCACCACGTCCATATAATAAACTCCACAGGCATGAAAACTGAGAATTCAGTAGACTAGACATTGCTGTCGCTCACGGTGAAAGAATTTTGTCAATACGACTTTTACTTTTCATTTGGGAACGATTTGTTTCGGCCTGACTTTTCTGTTCATTTTAAGCAGCAAAAGTGAGGTGCATGTCTGTGTACGTGTGTATGGAGCCCTTGGGTGCAGTCACTATAGCAACCAGGCTCACACCTGCCTGCTTAACGAGCTCTGCCTGCCACTGTACCAAGATTCATCTTAAGCACTTCTCTTTCAACTGCTGCTGTGTCCACAGTGTTAAAGCCATCATTTTACCCTCAAAACGTCGCCATCGTTGTTCTCTTTCCAACACCGTATCTTTCAAAGCTCAGGCATTTAAACTTTTTAAACTGTGTGGATCAAAGTGGAGGGATCACATTTGAGTCATTCAGTGATTCAAAGAATATGACCTTTTAATATTCATTCAGATGTTTTCTGACTCTAAATGTTCTTTTCTCATTTCTTAGGGTTTTCTAATTTACATTTAAAACATTTTCAGTTTTTTTCCAACTCCTTCTTCTGTGTAACCTTCAGCTTTTAGCAGTTCAGCACCTTTGTTTTCAGGTTAAATTCGTTTTTTTTTTTTTTTTTTTTTTAATCTCATTCAATATTTTTAACTCAAAATTCAGCAATTAATTCATTTCAGTGCATACATTCAGATTCAAGCTTTCACACTGCAGTTTCTTCAGAAAATGCACTTTCTAGTTATATTTTATCTATTCCGTACGTTTTTTGTAATCCTACTCCTTCAAAACCGTTCAACTTAGAAAAACCATTCAAACACCGTTAGATTCCTATTCTTTTGGACAACACTGCTTCTATTTTTCATATTTTTAACATTTATATTTTTAATTTTATTCAACTTTATTCAACAAAAATTTCCCAAAATTTCCCATGTATTTCAATGGGGAGAACCTTCAAATTCTCATTCAACTTATTCATTTTTAAACTCTTACTACTTCCACATACATTGACATAGAGCCACCATTCAAACTTTAAAACGAAGACAAGACATTCAACTATTCAACTTGTATTTATCTTTTCAATATCTATTATACTTTTTCTTCAGTTCCAGTTTAAGTTTCATGATGTTTTTTCACCCGTTTCAGAGTTTATAATGGGTGTGTATGGGACGGAATGTTGGGGCTAGAGTGAGGCAGCTCAACTGCTAGAGTGAGAGGAGCAAAAAAATTAATCTTAAAATCTTTTTTAAAACTGCTGCTGTGTCCGCAGCGTTTGCTCTACAGGTATGATTTTACCCTCAAAACGTAGCCATCGCTGTCCTCTTTCATCCAATGTGTTTACTATTGTCCTAGGTGTTATGGTTCTTTCGTAAATGTCACCAATGCACAGCCTCCTCCCTCCAACTCTTCCATAGACTCTAATGTTAAAATGGCTCAGAAGGTCCGTTTGAAAATCAGAAGAGCATGGTGTCTTTACACTGTCACCACGTCCATATAATAAACTCCACAGACATGAAAACTGAGAATTAGGTAGACTAGAAGCTGCTGTCGCTCACGGTGAAAGAATTTTGTCAATACGACTTTTACTTTTCATTTGGGAACGATTTGTTTCGGCCTGACTTTTCTGTTCATTTTAAGCAGCAAAAGTGAGGCGCATGTCTGTGTACGTGTGTATGGAGCCATTGGGTGCAGTCACTATAGCAACCAGGCTCACACCTGCCTGCTTAACGAGCTCTGCCTGCCACTGTGCCAAGATTCATCTTAAGCACTTCTCTTTCAACTGCTGCTGTGTCCACAGTGTTACAGCCATCATTTTACCCTCAAATTGTCGCCATTATTGTTCTCTTTCCAACACCGTATCTTTCAAAGCTCAGGCATTTAAACTTTTTAAACTGTGTGGATCAAAGTGGAGGGATCACATTTGAGTCATTCAGTGATTCAAAGAATATGACCTTTTAATATTCATTCAGATGTTTTCTGACTCTAAATGTTCTTTTCTCATTTCTTAGGGTTTTCTAATTTACATTTAAAACATTTTCAGTTTTTTTCCAACTCCTTCTTCTGTGTAACTTTCAGCTTTTAGCAGTTCAGCACCTTTGTTTTCAGGTTAAATTCGTTTTTTTTTTTGTTTTTTTTTAATCTCATTCAAGATTTTTAACTCAAAATTCAGCAATTAATTCATTTCAGTGCATACATTCAGATTCAAGCATTCACACTGCAGTTTCTTCAGAAAATGCACTTTCTAGTTATTATTATATTTTATCTATTCCGTACGTTTTTTGTAATCCTACTCCTTCAAAACCGTTCAACTTAGAAAAACCATTCAAACACCGTTAGATTCCTATTCTTTTGGACAACACTGCTTCTATTTTTCATATTTTTAACATTTATATTTTTAATTTTATTCAACTTTATTCAACAAAAATTTCCCAAAATTTCCCATGTATTTCAATGGGGAGACCCTTCAAATTCTCATTCAACTTATTCATTTTTAAACTCTTACTACTTCCACATACATTGACATAGAGCCACCATTCAAACTTTAAAACGAAGACAAGACATTCAACTATTCAACTTGTATTTATCTTTTCAATATCTATTATACTTTTTCTTCAGTTCCAGTTTAAGTTTCATGATGTTTTTTCACCCGTTTCAAAATTTATAATGGGTGTGTATGGGACGGAATGTTGGGGCTAGAGTGAGGCAGCTCAACTGCTAGAGTGAGAGGAGCAAAAAAATTAATCTTAAAATCTTTTTTAAAACTGCTGCTGTGTCCACAGCGTTTGCTCTACAGGTATGATTTTACCCTCAAAACGTAGCCATGGCTGTCCTCTTTCATCCAATGTGTTTACTATTGTCCTAGGTGTTACGGTTCTTTCATAAAAGTCACCAATGCACAGCCTCCTCCTTCCAACTCTTCCATAGACTCTAATGTTAAAATGGCTCAGAAGGTTCGTTTGAAAATCAGAAGAGCATGGTGTCTTTACACTGTCACCACGTCCATATAATAAACTCCACAGGCATGAAAACTGAGAATTAGGTAGACTGGACATTGCTGCCGCTCACGGTGAAAGAATTTCGTCAATACGACCTATACTTTTCATTTGGGAACGATTTGTTTCGGCCTGACTTTTCTGTTCATTTTAAGCAGCAAAAGTGAGGCGCATGTCTGTGTACGTGTGTATGGAGCCATTGGGTGCAGTCACTATAGCAACCAGGCTCACACCTGCCTGCTTAACGAGCTCTGCCTGCCACTGTACCAAGATTCATCTTAAGCACTTCTCTTTCAACTGCTGCTGTGTCCACAGTGTTACAGCCATCATTTTACCCTCAAATTGTCGCCATTATTGTTCTCTTTCCAACACCGTGTCTTTCAAAGCTCAGGCATTTAAACTTTTTAAACTGTGTGGATCAAAGTGGAGGGATCACATTTGAGTCATTCAGTGATTCAAAGAATATGACCTTTTAATATTCATTCAGATGTTTTCTGACTCTAAATGTTCTTTTCTCATTTCTTAGGGTTTTCTAATTTACATTTAAAACATTTTCAGTTTTTTTCCAACTTCTTCTTCTGTGTAACCTTCACCTTTTAGCAGTTCAGTACTTTTGTTTTCAGGTTAAATTCGGGTTTTTTTTTATCTCATTCAAAATTTTTAACTTAAATTCTGTAATTAATTCATTTCAGTGCATACATTCAGATTCAAGCATTCACACTGCAGTTTCTTCAGAAAATGCACTTTCTAGTTATTAGTGTGAATGCTTGAAAAGCATTCACAGTATTGTTATTCGAATCTTTATTATTATTATTATTATTATATTTTATCTATTCCGTACGTTTTTTGTAATCCTACTCCTTCAAAACCGTTCAACTTAGAAAAACCATTCAAACACCGTTAGATTCCTATTCTTTTGGACAACACTGCTTCTATTTTTCTCATTTTTAACATTTATATTTTTAATTTTATTCAACTTTATTCAACAAAAATTTCCCAAAATTTCCCATGTATTTCAATGGGGAGACCCTTCAAATTCTCATTCAACTTATTCATTTTTAAACTCTTACTACTTCCACATACATTGACATAGAGCCACCATTCAAACTTTAAAACGAAGACAAGACATTCAACTATTCAACTTGTATTTATCTTTTCAATATCTATTATACTTTTTCTTCAGTTCCAGTTTAAGTTTCATGATGTTTTTTCACCCGTTTCAGAGTTTATAATGGGTGTGTATGGGACGGAATGTTGGGGCTAGAGTGAGGCAGCTCAACTGCTAGAGTGAGAGGAGCAAAAAAATTAATCTTAAAATCTTTTTTAAAACTGCTGCTGTGTCCTCAGCGTTTGCTCTACAGGTATGATTTTACCCTCAAAACGTAGCCATGGCTGTCCTCTTTCATCCAATGTGTTTACTATTGTCCTAGGTGTTACGGTTCTTTCATAAATGTCACCAATGCACAGCCTCCTCCTTCCAACTCTTCCATAGACTCTAATGTTAAAATGGCTCAGAAGGTTCGTTTGAAAATCAGAAGAGCATGGTGTCTTTCCACTGTCACCACGTCCATATAATAAGCTCCACAGACATGAAAACTGAGAATTCAGTAGACTAGACATTGCTGTCACTCACGGTGAAAGAATTTTGTCAATACGACTTTTACTTTTCATTTGGGAACGATTTGTTTCGGCCTGACTTTTCTGTTCATTTTAAGCAGCAAAAGTGAGGTGCATGTCTGTGTGCGTGTGTATGGAGCCATTGGGTGCGGTCACTATAGCAACCAGGCTCACACCTGCCTGCTTAACGAGCTCTGCCTGCCACTGTACCAAGATTCATCTTAAGCACTTCTCTTTCAACTGCTGCTGTGTCCACAGTGTTACAGCCATCATTTTACCCTCAAATTGTCGCCATTATTGTTCTCTTTCCAACACCGTATCTTTCAAAGCTCAGGCATTTAAACTTTTTAAACTGTGTGGATCAAAGTGGAGGGATCACATTTTAGTCATTCAGTGATTCAAAGAATATGAACTTTTAATATTCATTCAGATGTTTTCTGACTCTAAATGTTCTTTTCTCATTTCTTAGGGTTTTCTAATTTACATTTAAAACATTTTCAGTTTTTTTCCAACTCCTCCTTCTGTGTAACCTTCAGCTTTTAGCAGTTCAGCACCTTTGTTTTCAGGTTAAATTCTTTTTTTTTTTTTGTTTTTTTTATCTCATTCAATATTTTTAACTCAAAATTCAGCAATTAATTCATTTCAGTGCATACATTCAGATTCAAGCATTCACACTGCAGTTTCTTCAGAAAATGCACTTTCTAGTCTATTATTCCATATTCCGTACGTTTTTTGGCATCTAACTCCTTCAAAACCGTTCAACTTAGAAAAACCATTCAAACATCGTTAGATTCCTATTATTTTGGACATGACTGCTTCTATTTTTCTCATTTTTAACATTTATATTTTTAATTTTATTCAACTTTATTCAACAAAAATTTCCCATGTATTTCAATGGGGAGACCCTTCAAATTCTCATTCAACTTACTCATTTTTAAACTCTTACTACTTCCACATACGTTGACATAGAGCCACCATTCAAACTTTAAAACGAAGACAAGACATTCAACTATTCAACTTGTATTTATCTTTTCAATATCTATTATACTTTTTCTTCAGTTCCAGTTTAAGTTTCATGATGTTTTTTCACCCGTTTCAGAGTTTATAATGGGTGTGTATGGGACGGAATGTTGGGGCTAGAGTGAGGCAGCTCAACTGCTAGAGTGAGAGGAGCAAAAAAATTAATCTTAAAATCTTTTTTAAAACTGCTGCTGTGTCCGCAGCGTTTGCTCTACAGGTATGATTTTACCCTCAAAACGTAGCCATCGCTGTCCTCTTTCATCCAATGTGTTTACTATTGTACTAGGTGTTATGGTTCTTTCATAAATGTCACCAATGCACAGCCTCCTCCCTCCAACTCTTCCATAGACTCTAATGTTAAATTGGCTCAGAAGGTTGGTTTGAAAATCAGAAGAGCATGGTGTCTTTCCACTGTCACCACGTCCATATAATAAACTCCACAGGCATGAAAACTGAGAATTCAGTAGACTAGAAGCTGCTGTCGCTCACGGTGAAAGAATTTTGTCAATACGACCTATACTTTTCATTTGGGAACGATTTGTTTAGGGCTGACTTTTCTGTTCATTTTAAGCAGCAAAAGTGAGGCGCATGTCTGTGTGCGTGTGTATGGAGCCATTGGGTGCAGTCACTATAGCAACCAGGCTCACAGCTGCCTGCTTAACGAGCTCTGCCTGCCACTCTGCCAAGATTCATCTTAAACACTTCTCTTTCAACTGCTGCTGCGTCCACAGTGTTAAAGCCATCATTTTACCCTCAAAACGTCGCCATCGTTGTTCTCTTTCCAACATCTTGTCTTTCAAAGCTCAGACATTTAAACTTCTTAAACTGTGTGGATCCAAGTGGAGGGATCACATTTTAGTCATTCAGTGATTCAAAGAATATGACCTTTTAATATTCTTTCAGATGTTTTCTGACTCTAAATGTTCTTTTCTCATTTCTTAGGGTTTTCTAATTTGCAATTAAAACATTTTCAGCTTTTTTCCAACTTCTTCTTCTGTGTAACCTTCAGCTTTTAGCAGTTCAGCACTTTTGTTTTCATGTTAAATTCGGGTTTTTTTTTAAAATCTCATTCAAAATTTTTAACTTAAATTCAGTAATTATTTCATTTCAATGCATTCACACTGCAGTTTCTTCAGAAAATGCACTTTCTAGTTTATACATAATGTTTTGAGAAGCAGCTCACATATGTTCTACACAAAGTAGAAAAAAAAAGGGGGGGGGGGGGGGGGGATCCTAATTTTTGTTAGGACGATGTTGGAAAATTCACAATACATCACTTAATAAGACATAGTCTGTTGAACAAACTTATCTCCTTGTAGATATCTGCTGTATTATTTGGGCATGACCGATAGAATAGTCAAGTAAGTGACACTTCATCTAAAACAATGACTAAATGGAAAGATGACTTGGCATTTATGGGCACAGGTTCTTAAACCCACGTCTAAGGTGGCAGGATCCTTATTATAACTTGAGTGCGTGTCAGCAGCAAGAATTAAGGTATGGCACTGTGGGGCTCCCAGCTTCTTAAACTCTGACGGTTACAGCCAGACTAATTAGCCAATGTAGCCATAATAACTAGCACCAGTAACACAAACACTATTGTGCTCTCTCAGTGACGTTTTAACTTGCTAAGCCATCAAAAACGTCAGTGCTCTCTGTCACATGCATAAATTCCATATCTGACCGACAACAGCTGCTTTCTCCCGACTATGTGCAATTTGTAACTATTTTTCAGCTTTAGCCACAAAGCTAATACTAGTGATGGCCCGCTTGAAGCTGACGCTCCGGTAGTGATGGCCCGCTTGAAGCTGAAGCTCCGGTAGTGATGGGTCGTTCGCGAACGAAATGGCTCTTAGAGCCGACTCTTTGACGTGAACGACGCGAGCCGGCTCCTTATCGCGAGCCGTCACGTGGGTTTTTTTTTTTTCTTTCTCTCACTCTCTCTCTCTCTCGCACTTTTTTCCCGCTTCACTCTGCACGCGAGCCTTGTGCTTTACGCTGGGCAGAGGGGGGAGGGGCGGTAGTTACACTCAGTAGCACAGGAACAGAGCCAGAGAGAGAGAGAAAGAGAGGCAGGGACAACAACATTAGAAAGGTATAGTAATCATCCACAACTATTTTCAGTTGCAGATGATAAAGGATTGAGAAAGTTTATTCATGCAGGTCCATATGACAGAGAATATGCATGTTCTTTTAGTTTTCATATTATAATTTATATTTAATTGTGTTGTGGTTTGCAGTGTTTTGTGTTCTTTTCACTTTAAATTTGTGAAAGGAAAAAGCTGAAAATTTAAATAGTTAAAACTTGAAATGTGAATAGTTGATTTTTGTATTATATGATTTATTTATTACATTTTATGTGGAGTGAATAAATAAAAGTATATTTACGGTGGCCCCTAGAGACAAAGCACATACAAACTTCAAATCACGTACGAACTCTGAAGCATGTACAAACTCCAAAACACGTAAAAACACGTACAAACTCCAAAACACGTAAAAACTCCAAAACACGTAAAAACACGTACAAACTCCGAAGCACGTAAAAACTCAGAAGCATATAAAAACTCAAAACACATACAAAAGACAACAGAAGTGCTCCAGGATGCTGGGCGCAGTGTTGAGCCTTTGTTATCTTGTGGCTACACAAGCCAGCAAGTACCAACGACCGGATTTGGTGTGTGGTAATAACAGGTAAATGAACTTTTTTTTAAATTATTTGAATATATATATGAGTGCCTGTGTATAAATACACAAACAATACACACATGCTTTCAATTGTGTAATTTAAGTGATCTAGTAGCTCGGCTTTGGAAGTTCAGTTCATGCTAGAAATGTGTTTTGGAGTTTGTACGTGTTTTGTCTCTAGGGGCCACCGCATATATTTATATATAAACATATATAAATAAAACCACTTGTTTTTATGTTAGTAATTCCTTTTGTGCATAATTTTATATTATTGTTAATAATAAATTAATTAAAGCAACAAAACAACCTGAAGAGCCGGTTCGGAGCCGAAAGAGCCGGCTCTTTTTAGTGAGTCGAACCGAAAGAGCCGGATCTCTAAAAAGAGCCGGAAATCCCATCACTACGCTCCGGAGCGTGTGTCGAAAAAAACAACACACTGGTTCAGAAGCACTGTGTCGAGGCTTGCTTCGTTTGGCAAAAGTCACGTGACCAGTGACGTCCGAAGCTTCGTTACGCACGTAACTGCTTCGGTACCTGATTCAAACGGATATAAGGAAGTGAATCATCCACGGGATTCGTGGAGTGTGTTGATGGTGACAGATAGCAACGAGGTGATCATTCCACTGACAGATATGGAGCCAGCGAGGAAGAGAGGACGTTCTGGCGTGTGGAAATATTTTGAGTTGATTTTGCTCAATTCATTTTATCTGCCGAAGTGAAAAACTTGAAATGTCCAAAATCATGTTTTCATAATGTAAATATCATTACAGCATATGACGTTAGGAACACTTCCATGTGAATTAAAGCTAATGAAGACTACAAAAATGTATTTGACACTATACGTACATTACATTGCTACACAGTTTAGAAAATCATTTTGTTTATTGTTTTTAGGTGATAGTCTGCAGGACCCAGGAATACCTGCATATCTACCAGCTTGCAGTGTAGTTCCTGCACTCCACAGCCTCTTCTGTTCCATGCAAGTGGATTTTCTCCAGGGCAGGAGAAACTATTTCTAAGAAAAGAAACAGACTCAGCCAGCGCACAGTAACACTAATCCTCTTTTTAACTGTAAATAACAAAAGGGCTACCTGACATAGATCATGTTTTTACTTTGCAAGTTCTTGATTAGGGGTGGGTTTTGATTATCGCTTTTCTGATTACAATCCATGCTAAATTGAATAAAGTGATATTGATTCATTAAAATCCCGTGTCGATTTGTAAATTAACGTTATCATGCCTGAAACGCCAGCATCTCAGGTTAAACCTCACAACATGTCGTCAAACACCATGCAGCTAAAACAGTAACTGGGAGCAGGTTTACGGATTCTGCATACAAACGTGAACACAGAGCGCGGACCCGACGCGTCAGAGTCAGATTTTGGTGCGTCGTCGGGTCCGCGCTGTGTTTGCCTCTTTTTTCTTCGCTGGCTTCTGCAGCTGCAGGTTTCATAACTCTCTGTTTACATCTTTAATTAAGTCTCACATGTGTCAGCTTTCTTTTAATAGATACGAAATTATGGATATATACTGATACATGACCAGAATTGTAATATTTCTGACTGAGGCAAAACTTTCCAGATTCCAATCAAATTGAATCGGATCCTGTATCGAATCAAAATGATTCTACAAATCAGTGACGATGCAGCCGTACTCAGCCCCCTAAGCATTTTCCCTTTCCAGTTCACAATCAATCCCACCCCTAGGTCAAAAATATGTATAGGAATTGGCCTAATCTAATATTTTGTATGAACCTGTCCAGCTGTCCAGTGATTAAACGACAAGTAGATGGAGGCAGGACTTCACAGCAGGGGCATACTCCATAATGTGCTGTGCATTCTCATATGTATATTATATATATTGCTCACTTATTGTATTTACCAACATCAAGGAGTTATGAGCAAAGAAAGGCCACACCATAGTGCATGTTTAAATAAATGTATTAAATAAATAAATGTTTAAATAGGGAAAGTTTATTGATCAAAATGTATTACGCAAATACGCATTACATTTTTTTCAGCCCCCCAATCGAGAAAACAAAACCAATTACATGTTCAAAGCAACGGAACGGTGGCCCAATATCAGAGAGAACTCCACTCTTGAGTGAGCAGTGATAATTGAGCAGTCCGTTTTATTTTGCAGATTCAAGCTGCTCTTCAAAATTTTCACCACCAGATGTCACCGGAGAGGACTGTGTTGAAAAGCTTCGAGTAATGAACCGTTTTTCAATACAAGCTTCAGTGCTTCGGAAAGCTTCATTTGGCCATCACTAGCTAATACCAACTTTAGCTAGCACTGTAAAAACAACATGTAGATGCATTACAGATTACTTTTTATATAGCATGCACTGCAACAATTCTGTGAAAACGTACCAAACTAAAACAAATGTATTTAAATTACTTACCTTCTCACTATGCCTGACTCAGTGCCAAAGGTTGCATGTGGCTAAACAATCTTCCAGAATCTGGCGGTCAATTGCGCTCTCCTTAAATTATGTTGTTGTCTTATTGGATAAGACTCTAGGTCGTATTATCCAATCATATTTAGTTGTTGTCTTTGAATATATTGCATCATTTCCGGTTGTGGTCAAACATGATTACAATGGTTTTAGTATTCTAATTTAGTCACTTTAAATCAATGCAAGAAAAATGAGTAGTCTCAGTATTGTTTATAATCAAGTAAATGGTACTTTATTTAATCATGTAAATAAGAGAAACATGAAAAGCTTGTGTAGCATTAACTAAATTCATTTGTGCAAATTCAAAAGCCTGCCAATTCCCGTTTTTTCAGTGTAGTTTCAAAAGTGAACAAGTCTCCAGCTTTACAGCAGAGCTGAACATGGAGCCCACATCTTTTGGATTTTGACTACTTTTCTTTTTCACCGTCACTGTAAAGTGGTGATTTTTTTAAAATATAATTTACCAGATTAAACTGTATTAAGCCTAAGTTCTGCATTTTTAAGTGTAATTGCAGTGTTATCATGTTCTGTGTTTGATTGGACGTAAAGATGTCTCATTCAGACTTTCTATCTAGCATTCACACTAAATGACCTGACATACAGAACACGGATCAAACCAGCAACCTTCTGATTACTGGGCTTCCTACACTATCACCTAAGCTACAGACACCACCTGTGTTCCAATCAAAAGTTCACGTTTGTTTGTAGGATTTTTTGTAGAATGGGAGCTTGATTTATGATGTCATCATGATGTCATCATGGATATCTGAGGACGGTTTCCACCACCTGTTTGACTCAATGCCGTGAAGAATTAAAGTACGCAAAAGGAGCTCCTATATTGTTCTAGCAAAGCTTACCTATTAAGACAATCAGGGAGTGTATATTACAATAAAAAGTACAAACATGACAGCTTCTATTTAGCATGACAAAAATGGCTGGGGCAGACATTGTGGTATTTGGGTGCTGTGGAGAATTCACTACAGCAGAGAGATAGATATTGGACTCTGCAACAAAGTCAAACACTGATACGATGTTACTGTAAAAAAAACTAAAACTAAAGATAACAAAAAAAAAACTGCACTCTTTGTCCAGCGAATTATGAGCCAATTAATTGAATGAGTCATTTTCTCCATCGTGCACTGGTGTTACTAAGCAGTGTGCCATCGTTGGGAAAGATCAGTTGATTTAGGGATGTCCGGTGTCTCAGCTAATCCTTTTGAGCTGACCTACTTGCTGACCTGCTAGAAAATGTCCAGTCCTCCTTTATTTCAGGCTACCATGTTAATGATGAACTACTCTTCTAGCAACATTTAACGATCCCGTGAAATGAATTAAACAGTTCATGTTCATACAGACGCACAAACTCACATCTAGTCTAGAGCAGTTGCAGTCTTGCTTCGTTCTTGTGGAGTGTCCTAGAAGAAAAACTATATTTCTTGTGTTTGCTTACTGTTTAGCATTTTGCTACACAAAGCCTCTCTTCTAAATTAGTAAATGCTCATTGAAGTCAATCTATTTATTAAGGATTACTGACGTTACTGGGCCACACTTCTTAATCTCTGAGTTCAGGTGTTTTTACTTCCATTGCCACAGCTGAAAAGTATAAAACCAGCAATTACTCAAACATTTGTTAAAAAAGGGACATTTTAAAGAGCTATCTGATTTTGAGAGTGGTTCCATAATGTAGAAGTGACCAGACTATGATTCAACTACACTATTTATGTATTCAATCAGTAATTTGAAAAGTAAACTATATTACTTCACTACAGCTAAAATTCAGTGAGCTCTTTTAAATGACCTATTCGTTCACAAATGCTTGTCAAGGCAGACTGCATGGATAGATGCTTGACTTTATACAACAACTCAAAAACTATGAGGTGTCACCCAACAGAAGGGTACTTGTTATTTTCATATTTCCATTCTAAGACCACACGAGTTGCACTGAAGTGACCCTTCCCTCGAAGGTAAAGTCATCCCAGCAAAACATCACCACTGAATCTATCACTGTCAATAATTCAGGGATGCAACATTATTATTTATAA
Organism: Maylandia zebra; assembly: GCF_041146795.1. Taxonomy (NCBI): domain Eukaryota; kingdom Metazoa; phylum Chordata; class Actinopteri; order Cichliformes; family Cichlidae; genus Maylandia; species Maylandia zebra. Next base: position 2,587,806 of record NC_135171.1, on the reverse strand, counting down.
AGTCCAGTTTCTCTCATGAAGGTTCTTACATGGAGTTTCCCATACGTACAGGAACACACTAGTTCCTGCACTGATTAAAAATGAGAACATCAGAGGAGGAGCTCAGGTTGAGCAGTTTGGAGACAAAGTTAAAAAGTCAAGACTGAGATGATCTGAACATGTGCAGAGGACGGTTAGTGGGTACACTGGACGCAGGATGCTGCCAGGCAGGAGGAAAAGAATATTCATGGATAAAGTAAAGAAGACGTGATGGGTTGCAGCACCTGGTACCACGATCACATGCCTGAAAAAACATAAAGACAAAGATGACACTGGAGATGTGGCCTGCTCTGACTGAATCCTCGCAGCTAAGAGGGAGACCAGTGGGAGACAGGAAAACCACAACCCCACAGGGCCTCCTACTGGTATGAACGTGGCAACTGCAAACACCTCATCCAGCTTTGCACAGTTGGTGTGGAGCACCCACAATTTAGTTCTACATGTAACATGACTATAAAGGACTATTCTGTTTACAGGACATTTTATTCACAAAAATAAAAAAAATTTGAAATGAAAAATAATCAAGATTATTCACTAAAAATATTATTATTAAACTATCACACACTAGTGGGCTTCACAGAGTACATACAGAAGGTTGCTGTGACTGGGAGGGATGGGTGAGGTGGAGGCGTCCACTAAAGGGAACAAAGAAGATATCTAAAACACAGAGTGATTACCCACGTAGCCTTTCTTAAGCAAGAACTCAGTGGTGTGGGGTTTTTATTTCACGAGCATGTGCCAAAAGAATCCTTCACTTTGTTCTTTGACTTTTTTCTTAAAGTCTAAATGTGCACACACGTGTACGACACACTTATACCTTCTATAAAATGCCTTGTGTAGATGAGTTGTTCAGCTGTGTTATCTTGTGATACAACATATAGCCTCTTTTTTTCTTTTAACCAGCTGCAGCTTTCTGCACCATGTTTTCAGCGTCCGTCTATTTATCACCACACAGCACACTGTGTTTATGTGCTAAAAGAAAAATCATCCTTATCGACATTTCAGCTTTTTCTCAAAGTGGTACTTCAACTTTAATCTTGAAATTTCAACTTTAATCTAAAAAAGATCAATAATATATTTTTCCTTAATGTGGCACTAACAGTAGATTAGCCTGTAATAAAGGACTTTGTTAAGACTCAAACTTGACACATTGGTGCTGTGTGCCAAGACTGAATCAATATCAACAAAAAGTCCACGTAAACAAATGCAAAATTCATACGTGTTCTTTCGACAGTCTGTTCAATCCGTAAATCAAAATGAATAGCACTGTAGATTCTGACTTTACCCAGCGACAGAGAAAGACACCTGTGAAAAAACAATCAATACACTGACTGAAGTGGAATTCAGCAAGCACAGCCCCCCTACTGTACTCCTCAAAGAGCAATAATGCAGCTCTAGTATATTCAAGTCTAGCAGGGGAAGAATTTTCACATTAGCTCCTGAAGGCTAGTTCTGTTCCAGTGCATAAGATTTGGAAAGTAAAAATAGCTTTTCCTTTTGGAAGTGGCTGAGAGACTAAAGACATGTTTGAAATGAGCTCTCAAAGAAGACATTCTACACTTGAGCCCACAGAGTCAATGGGGAGGAACCACAAAGGCTTTATTTAATGTAAAGCAACATAACAAAAGCCAAGGCCTTTATGAAAGACAACATGCCTGAGCTTTTAACTGTTCTGATACAAGGAGACATTCAGGACTTACAAACTCAGGCACGGTGCAGCAGCCACACTGAAATGTGAACTCTCAATTCAGAAACTGTGTCGAATGAAACAAAAATCAACTGTGTGACAATAAATTTTCAAATTGTCATTTGCAATTTAAATTGCATCATCAGTTGATACAAATTAGTAAACTGTGCAGGCTTGAGATCCAAACAAATGTAACCAACCAAGGTGTGAAATAACAGTCTGCAAAAAACACAACACGCCAAAATATTTTCCCTGCTCCATTCTTTTCCTCTGCCTCACTTGCCCCCGCTAAATTCCCAGCATATTGCCGAATGCAATGCACCCTGCAATTACCCATTATCCAATCAAACGGAGTCAACACTTAACCATTTCCACAGCTCTGGGTCCAGCCACTTATCTGTCAGGGTTCTCAGTAGGCTTCAATAGCTGAACAGCATTGCATAATCTTATGGCTTCAAATTCATGCTACCCCAGCAGGGACAGAGGAGAGTTGGCTTTCTGTCTGAGGGGTCGTTGTTGTCAGTCACTGGCGGGGTGATTTCAGTTCTGGTCACTAACAGCAACAGCCCAGCACGCCAAGTACCTTGTCCATTACAATACACAACGCAGGGCTAATCATCTGAAAGGCCTCCAGATAGTGCTTTTTAAGCCCCTCGTAGATAATTCCCTACACATCATCTCTTTTGTTACGCTGTTGTTACGCCGCTTTTGAAGCTGTCATTTATGACTGTAGACACAACACTAAAACCTCCCCTTTTGTTCTTAAATTCTGTCCTTGGCCTCTCTCCACCCTGTCCTGCTCCTTCATTAAACTGACACAATACTACCCATCCCAACCCCAACCAACTCATACAGTAGGAGATTTTACCAGTGCAAGACTTTATTTTGCAGATCAGCACAGAAATACGCACAAATGTTTTTAAAAAAGCTAAACTTAAAAAGCTACAATATTTAATATCTCTTTTTTAAGAAATCATAGGATTAAGATGATCAGTCAAACTGACTGACAGGCTGACTGCTGAAGGACCGCTGAGAGTTTTTCGTGCCTGTGATTTCACAGCTTTGATACTGGCTCCCTCTAGTGGTTTCAAGACACCACCGCAAGAAAAGAAGGCAAAATAGGATATTTTATCTCCACAACACTGGAGTCTGGCAACACTGGTGCATTTGAAGAAAAATGTTTATTCTCTTTAAAATCCTACGTCAAAACATTTGTTGAACAGCTATAAAGACAAATAGCAACAACAATAATAAAACAATGCAATGTGTAATGAACACAGACTGCGGAACATTTATACACAGAGCTCTATGCTAGTGTGCACACCTGGAGGAAGTTTAATTGGTTTCTCTCCCACCATTTCAGCGGGGTCTTTTCTTCTTTGAACATAAATGTTCACTTCAGCCTTTACTGCTTCTCTTAACGTTACCATGGGATCAAACATAACCAAGACTGATGCTGCTGTCATTGGAAGTGTGCTGCTCTCCAAGAAACTGCCAAAACTTTCTTCTTGGCTTTGGCTGGAGGTGGCGTTCTTCCATATTCTTTCTCCACTCCTGCACTACTCAGTGAACAACAACAAAAGTCCTTTCACATCGGTCAGGTCAGTGTCCCTTTCTCTTCAGACAGTACAGAGCTCATCAGATGATGCAGTTCAGGCTTCATACAAACGAACAAAGTTTACTGCAGCGAGGCTTTCTTTGTTTTATATGGCTCAACAAAACCTGAAACCCCAACTGGAGAAAATGGTTTTAACGACAGTGGTTATCAACTTCCTCTGTTAAGCCGGGGTTTGTGCTTCAGGCTCTGTACGTACTCACATAAACGTGGGTATTTTGTGGGTTATGTGCGTCCTCTTCCACATGACTGGTATGGTTGTGGACCACTCCAGTCAGACACATGACAGCTGATGATAAAGAAAGGTGTGCACAACAAACATTTTTCTGGTGATTTTTTTCAGTGCTGCTGTTAAGGTGACTGTTGCACATTAGAGATCTCAAACTTTAAACGGGATCAGTTTAAACATTAAATGTTACTGTGCCACTGCCCAATGCAGGAGGTGTGGAAATCGCTTTAGTTAGCAGAGTTAGCAAAGTAGTTAGCAAACTAAAATTAATTTTACTGATTAAAGTTTTCTAGTAGCTTAGATTCCAGCAGTTTAAAGACTATTTAGGAACAGATTAGAATCATGTACAACATTTATACATTTTCTTCATCATGAAATTAGTACATGCATATTTAAAACATGCTGAAAATAAAAGATTCAGTAAAAAACAATTTCCTTGTTTATTCCCTTATATTTACATTTTCTGTTCTCGGTTTCATTCTGGTTTGTGTTATTCCATGATTCCCTGTTTATTCCTGCCTCCTCTTTGTTTCCTTGTCTGACTTAAGGCCCCAGTGTACCTGCCGCAATGGCTGCTTTGCTTGCTGCTGCAACCTTGTTTCACAGTCACTTGTATTTTTACACAAATCACAGGAAGCTGCTGCAGTATTCTCCTGAATAATAAGTGTTGCCACAAAAAACAGTACCACACTTTTGCAAATTTTAAACAGTTCCACCGTCTCCCTCTGTACATCTGCATGTCTCTGAGCTTCTATACTGAAATATCATTCAAATGGCGATTAAAAACTGGCACAATCGAACACTTGTGTTTTGAACCCAGCTTCAGCTGGCCATGGCACAACATGCCAGGTTACAAAAAGAATCAAGAGGGACACGATCTGTTGAAGCACCACAAGACTGTTGTGCGTCAAAGAACAACCTGACTGTTCTTTCTAGTATAGTGCGTTTCCCAAATGCAATTTTAGTCTGAGTACCTTTAAGGGCTTTAGCTATCACTGCTATGCAGTTGATATTTTAAGCTGCTGATCCTGAATATGAAGTTGGTTGGCTGCCAGTTTAAAGAAGATAAAACACAAGTCCTTGTCTATGCCCCTGACACATGTATGCACCTGATGTAATGAAGGCCATTGGTCCATTTTTGTCTGTCAGGAACCTTGGGGTAACTCTTGACTCTGCATTCACTTTGGAGTGCTGCTACAAGCCTTCTGAGCAGCTATTTCTTTTATTTCTCAGGTTGTAAATTGGATCAACTTTTCCTTGCTGGCCTACCTGTGGGAAAACTTTTCCACAGATACTACAGATGTTCAAAAGCAGTCACAAAGCATTAAAATAAATGCAGGGGTCTAAGAGTATATAATATCTAAGAGTCACATGTGTGTGCATGTGCTGGGTTCATTTTGCCCATGCTGCCGGAGGAGAGGCTGGAGAACTTGGTGCTAGAGCAATTTGTGGCGGGGCTGCCTGGGGACACGGTGCACTGACCCTTGTCTGTAGAGGCGGCTGTGACCCTTGCAGAGGATTATCTGGCAGCCAGGGCTGATTGGACAAAGAGAGCCATCCATCCAGCCAGAGGTGCAGGCTGCCCAAGCCTGTCCCGGCGGAAGAGGGCCCAGTGCCACCGGATTACTATCAAGTTCTCTCCTCTCTGCTCTCCTAGGGATCAGAAGCGTCGGGTGCCGGTCATGATGTATGCTGTGTGGCACACATCACCTCAGTTTGTATGACAGAGAAGACTGTTACAACACATTTTGGGTATGTTAAGTGCAAGGTGTAGTAATATGGCATCAACACCAACATTCCTTCCCAGAAATCCTCCAAGGGGAGAGTGGTCACTGCACAGCAACAATGCTCGTTGTCCCATCAAAAAGTAGCACTGGGGAGGAGAGAGGCCGCTTCTCCAGGTATAGCAGAGCATCTTCACCCGGCTGGAGGAGAACAAAAAAGAGCAAATTCTTCAAGATTTTAAATTAAAGCGCTGCTGTGCATCCAAACAGCTTAAGGCACAAAAAGCGATATCAAGAGTTTACAATGCTCCAACTGATTTACATAAATGTGAAATTTTTAAAAATGTATAAATTCTGAGCAGGAATTTTCTCTATTTTTCAGCCTTTTCATTTTGTCTATTTGTGCTTTTTTCTTTTCTTTTTTAACAACTTTTTTTTCTTTTTTCTTTTTTTTTTTTTTTTACCTCTGTTACAGATTCCAGTTTTTGAAGGCCTTTTTTAAAATCCATTTTTACTGCTTCTTTATGTATCCCAACTGCAATGTGCTTTTGTTCTGCACTGCCTCACTGAAGTTGTTTTTGAATGACAAGTAAGAAAATTAATTAAGGAGTAATTTAATCCCTGCTGAATTGAACTTTGAAGCCACTCTTATAAAGTATGAAAAAGCAAAATAATAATAATAATACAAGTAAATGGAGTGCAGTCACTGGTATTGCTTACAGCTGTTCTCACCATCCATCGCCTATGACAAAATTGTGCTCAGTTAGTCAAGAACTAACTAAACCTATCCAGAGAAAGCAAGGATTTAACTGAAGGTAGTTGAACTTACATTTCCTATGTCTTTGAAGCACAGGTATGCTTCAAATATTTTTCTAGGCCTGTCTTCTTCCCTTGTAACATCAGCATCAATAAAAGCTCGTCTGGCCTCAAACTCCAGGTCCAAAATTTGAGCAATGCCACTTTGGTTGGTTTTTGAATTGGGTTTCCTGTACATGTTGCTCAAGGTTTTGTAATGTCTTGCCTGCATCTTCAGGCTGTCATGGTCTGCTAGGGAAAGCAAAGAGCAATTGCAAGACATGGTGTAACCAGACTTCAGAAAATCCAGATTTTTCTAATCAGTCATTTCTAGTAAGGTTGCATGGTTGTTTTTAAGTATAATATTTATGAGAATTAATGTTTAGGTTAATTATGTTTGAGTAATGAACTGACCCTATATGTCCTGATCATTTCCCTTTGTGTCATTTTCTTATAATGATCATGGATTTATGTTAATCGTTAGTTTGAACAGAATCAAATATTAAAACGAAAGTTTAAGATGCCCGTGAATAAAACTGTGGTGAAAATAAGGTAAAGGTTGTTTACTGTGTATATCGTTCACATCAGTGTGGACAGTGATTATGACCAACTCGAGTTAATGCCAAACCACTATGATTTATGGAATAAACACTTAGAACGGGGTTCATTGCTGCAGCCATATTTTGGAAAGAGCTGTAAGAGGAGCCACAGTCAGACTGAGAGGTAGACAAGGTGGACTTACCAACAACATCATCTGGAGGTGCAGTTGATGGACTTATATCAGCCCTGGGTGCAGAGCATGATGCTGACTTGGATAATAGTGGTAAATCCAGCGTAGTATTGTTTGACGTTGTTGGTACAGTGGAGGGTAGCTGCAATTGGAATTCTTTCTCTGAGGAAAAAACAGAAGATGAACAGAATTTAATAACAGGAAATAGCTAAAAAGTTAAGGAAAATATTCAACACTGTGTAAATCTTGTAAGACACTCTGAACAGAAAACTGAGGGCAGGTGGTCTCTTTGAAGTTTTATATGTCCAAACATCAGTATAGCAGACCAAAGTACACACCTGCATTTGAGTTGTCCTTGCTGAGGTCAACATTGCTCTCAAGAAGTATGGTATAGTCACTTGAACCACTTGCTTCGCCACTTAGGTCACCTTCAGTCCCGTGTCGTCTGAGCCAAAAAGAGTCTTCCTGGGCCTGCCTTGTTGCGGCATGGAGCCCTGCCTCTTCCTTGGAGACTTCATATTTTGGAGTCGTTTGTACAGTTTGGTGTAGATCAGGGGTGGGCAATTCCAGGCCTCGAGGGCTGGTGTCCTGCAGGTTTTAGATCTCACCTTGGGTCAACACACCTGAATCACATGATTAGTTTGTTACCAGGCCTCTGGAGAACTTCGGGACATGTTGAGGAGCTAATTTAGCCATTTAAATCAGGACACATCTAAAACCTGCAGGGACACCGGCCCTCGAGGCCTGGAGTTGCCCACCCCTGGTGTAGATGGTCAGCTGTGGTAAAATAATATATATTTGTACATCCTTTTATTATCTCACTCAATTTTAGATATTGTAGTGGGTAAAGAATGACTTACGTATGGCATGTGTGTGTCAGCATCACGTAACATGGGGTAATAGTCGACAATCTTCTGTGACATTGCTCTCATTTCGAGTTTGGAGGGGTATCTTACTTCTTTCCCCATGGGACTAGCACGGAGGATTGCAACCATGCTGGTGACTGTGTTCCTTACAAGTCTGCAACAGAGCTCCTTCGACATCTTACAGTCCTTTTCCTTTCCACTGTGGAGCAATGCAAAGTACTGACTGCGCACCATGTCCAACTCTGAATCTGTATACACCACATCCTCTGGTGGGTCTGGCATTTTCATATTTTTGTCAGCAGTGTAGGAAATGGGAGTGGAAGTGTGAGGCTGACATTGTGACACATCAAAGCCTGAGGGTTTACTCCCACTTTGATGGCAAGTGTTGGCATCTTGGTCAGTACTCTTAAACTATAACAGTTGTGGGATATAAACAAAAATACACAATTAGGCAAATAAATGCTAGACAATATGAACAGTAATCATCTTCTTAATTGTATAACGTGTATTTACCTTTTGGCTGATGAAATCCCAAAACTTCTTTCTCCGGAAGAAATGTTCATGGTCCGGAAAAAGATCCTTTAGGTGATCCCGGGTAAAGCTTCTCTAAGCTTCCTCGTCAATATTCGCAGCTGTAAAAGAGAAAAACAACTTTAAATGTGATATTTATTTCTCTTTTCCTGGGTGTGGCTTATTACATATTGAGGTAATTTTTTGCCAATAAATATATTTTAGCAATAAGTAATAATCACAGGATAAGATGTCAAACTTTTACACAGTTTATGTGTTAACTGTGAGTTTTATAAAATATTTGGAAATGCAGTAAAACTATTTTTGGCTGTCTTCAAGAATGATGTTCCAAGTTTATTTTGGCAAAAACTACAGAAGAGGATTAGGGTCACTGGGGGGAAAAAGTCAGAATTCTGACTTTTTTCTTAGAATTCTGAGGTGGGCACCTGTAGGCATCCAGCTTCAGTGACAGTGATGTGTCCACTTGTGCAGGTGGAGAACTAAATCATGAAATATGGTGGATATAAGTGATTATTTGCGCGGCCAAGGGGTCCCCGAAGATTTAATTAATGGAAGAGCAGAAGGTGAGTAAAAAAGCATTTGTACAGGGAAACAGTTATGGTTAGCTGTTAGCTTATACAGGAATGAACATGTTTCACGACTTTACAGTATACTAGGTGAATTGACGTTTTAATAATCGCAGGATTATACCAGATGTCTATATATATCTATATCTATATATATGTATGTAAATATGTATCTCTCTCTTTCTCTCTCTCTCTCTCTCTATACATACATACATATATATATATATATATATATATATATATATATATATATATATATATATATATATATATATATTCAGTCAGGCACGATACACGGAATCCATCCATCAGGGTGTACACCCCACCCCTGGCGTCGTTGCCCACCTCTCAAGGTTAAATACACGTAGACATTGAGGGCTAGCAGGAGGGACCATGCGCTTACCTGCTGCTCTCTGGCAGGTAGCTCCAAGCCCTCCTGGGTTTTAAATGCACCTTAGAACACACATGCATCAACACTACAATGAGCGGGTGGAGGGAGGTTTGGAGTCTTCTCTCACCCCCATTCTCTGCGACCTGCTGGAGCGGGGGGGCTAGGAGGAGGAGTTGGCCGTCCGACTGCGGTCTGGAGTGTGGGGCCTCCCTGCTGCTGCGGAGTCGGGGCGGTCTGCCTCCCCCCACCGCAGGGAAAAGGGTAACACCACCTGGGTCTGGGTGCAGTTCCCCCCTCCAGGGGCAAGGGTACCTAGACCCGGTTTGTAGAGTACGCTTGGGGAGTGTGATCGTGTGTACAGCGTCTCTTTATGTCTGTCTCCACGTTGGTTGAGTGTGGAGTAAGTGCATATGAGAGCATGAGGGTGGGAATGGATGTTTGTATCTGTGTGTGCCTGTATTTCTGTGTCTATATGTCAGGTTGGGTATCAGGCGCCACCTCTCTGGGGACATCTCAGGCCCTCCAAGGTTTGGAGGCCTATCTCCCCCTACCACCACTTCCCCTGCCAGTGGTGGACTCCCTCAGACATCGGTGCGTTGGTGGTTCTTTGTGTCCGCTCGGGCCACTTCGGAGGTGGGGTGCCCCCGGCCTCTCGGCCTGGGGCTCGGTCACTCAGGCGCAGCTGGCTGCCGGCGGAGCTCACGGGCGCGTCACTGCAACTCCCCCTGGCTTCTGCTCCGCGGCTGCTGAGTGAGCCCTCATCTGGGACTCTCCTCAGCTCTTTCCGGGACAGTGGCGCAGCTGCCCCTATGTTGGTCTTCCTTGGTCTCTTGTGTTCTGGGGGCCTCTGGATGTCTGGAGTTTTGATCTCCTCCATACCTGCTTCATGCCCTGGAGGACGGGGCTGTGGCCCCCCCACACCCTCTAGCAGATCATTACACGAAGGAACCTTTTAAAAAACAAAAAACAAGCGCGTCCATGCTCACAGGTGTACACACGGGTGATCACACCCACAAACTACACCCTTTTTGGCTCCTACCTCAAAGCACACTGTGTTCTGTTGATCTTATGTGCTGCACAATAATGTTTAATATTTAGTATTTACTGTCATATTCCCATATATCATTGTGATGTTGTTTATTCTATTACTCTTGTTCTCTTCTGCTTGCTTTCTTTTTTCTTTCTCAGCAGGTGATCCAGGTGATTGATATATGCATTTTTTTTCCTCTGCCCGTTCTGTTGGTTTTTGTCTTTTGCCCTTCTCCCCCGTCCCTCTTCTCAGCTGTTTCTCTTTCCCTCTCTCTTTCTCCCCTTCTTTCCCCCAGTCAAGTCTGTCCCATATTCAGTAAGTGAAAATAAAATAAACAATAAAAGGTGAATCAAATGGACCATTACGGCAAGGCTGGGATGGTCAGTTTGGTAAAGTAAATCCGTTGGGCATCTTTCTTTGCCTGTAGACAACAATTCTGATGCAAAAGAGCCAAACGGGACAGGCCAAAAGAAAAAAAAAAAAAAAAAAAAAAAAAGGAAATGAAGTTCCTCTACTAGTTCGTCAATGCATGAATTGGAGACATTGAAAACGCTCTCCATTTTCAGTAGGAGTAGCCCCACTTTCTTAGTAATAATTTTGTTTAAGTCCTCCTCAAGGACTGAGCCACATTAATTGTCATCGTCAACAATGTCACATTCTTCATCTGGGTTCTTTTGGTATTGATGAAGAACATTAGTCTTGAAATTTTCCAAGGAATGTGGGTTGTGTTTTCTACTCTTGTGCCTGTGGAATGTTGTGTATTTGTTAACCTTAATAATCACAATCCTCAAAAACACATGGCACAGTTTCAAACTTTTTTAGATGGCCACCAAGATGTTCAAAAAACTGCCTCTCACTGTCGAAAGAGCATGAATTACAGACAATGCACGTGAATGAAAGGATGTTGCCTGGCTGGGATGACTGTGAATGATGCTTTGACAAATGCGTCCTTAATGCACCCCATGTCTTGACAGTGCAAGGGCAATCTGCATGAAGGCAGGGTATGGAGTGGGCTCGACCAAAATGCCCATGTATTAGCCTGACGTGTTTCAGCAGGTCTAATCTTTTTGTGGTTGTGAAGTTGCACAACTTGCATTTCCAGTTCATTTTCCCATAACTGAGGACTTTGGTTAAGATTAACCACATTTTTAAGGTCAATGTGATTTATTTCATTTAGAAACTTGCATACCTATAAAGGATACACCGGGGGTGGGGACGTGGGTGGGTGCATCAGCCCTAGAACTGGTAACAGAGTCGTCTATCAGTGAGTCTCTGCTTGTAGAGACACACGTGAGGACCTGAAAAAGAGGGCAAACAGTGAGTGTCCACATACACAGATTCTTCATGCAACAAAAATAAGAAAATAAATTACACAAAATAAATTTTCAGATATGTACCTGGTTACAAGTTATTTATCTAACCTCAAAATTTCTCTGAGTGTCTTTAATGAAGGTAGAAATTAAACATAAGGTGAATATTGTTCTTCACTTTTTCTTTGCTCCTCTTATCTGAGAAGTCTGTCTGTCTGTTATAACACCACAGCACTTTACAGGAAGGGCCAGAGTCGTCTCTATTTTTTGAGGCGACTGAGGTCCTTCAACATCTGCCAGAAAATGCTGAGGATTTTCTATGAGTCTGTTGTGGCCAGTGCGATCCTCTATGCTGTTGCATGCTGGGGGAGCAGGTTGAGGGTCGCAGATGCCAACAGACTTAATAAACTGATCCGTAAGGCCAGCAATGTTGTGGGGATGGAGCTGGACTCCCTCAAGGTGGTGTCGGAGAGGCGGATGCTGTCCAAGATAAAGACAATGTTGGATAACACCTCCCACCCACTCCATGACATGTTGGTCAGTCACAGGAGCTCGTTCAGTGAGAGACTGAGATTACCGAAAAGCACCACTGAACGACACAGGAAATCATTCCTGCCTGTGGCCATCTCCCTGTACAACGCATCCACTTAACACACTGTTTGCTGCTACAACTACACATGTTTCTTTTCCAAATATTTATTTATAAGTGACTTATGTATGTATGTATGTATATATATGTATATATTGTACTATTCTTAGTTAGTGTATTGTCTGTCTTGTCTTAATGTTGGTTTAAAATGGAGCACTGTAACAAAAAATAATTTCCCCCAGGGATCAATAAAGTATTCTGATTCTGATTCTGATTCTGATATACTTAACATGTCTCACACTCATACAGTAAGACAAATGGTGGGGGTGGTGTAGTAAGGAAGTTGGGGGAAGCAGACAACTCCACAGGAAGAGTCTTTTGTGTCTTCGAGGACTCTGGGAGGTAGCAAGGGAGTGTGAACCTTAAGGTGTGAAACAGCTGTGTACTGCCTTTTGTTCCTGGAGAAGGTATTTCACTGAGAGCCATGCTGGGCTCAGACTCTGCTGACCGTCTGTCCCGCGGTCATGCAGGGACTTCATCAAGCTTGGTTGTCTGTTCTTTGTGTGTTTGATTAAAGAATGTTAGCTACCGCTCACACACAAGAAAAGAAGCAGGCAACATGAGGTCAAGTTATGGCAATTTTATTTGTGTGTTTCAGTGCATGTATTTAGATTAGAGTTTTTAAAAACAAACAAACGTCCCAAGAAGAAGGATGGGGAGAAAGAAAGGTGGAGAGAGGAGGAAGAAACTATTGATGTCCTCAAACTGGATGCTGCTGGGTCAGTTCTTTCTCAGCAGTCTGCTCCAGAATCCCCTCCTGTCCTCGGCTTGCTTTGCTTTTGCCTTCAGTTCGTTTAAGGTCTTGTTGAGCTGCTCCTCGGCATCTTTAAATGTTTCTTTCAGCTGCTGTTTGGCCAGTTTCCCTTTGTGTTTGAGGAGCTCTTTAGCTTCCTTTTTGTGCTTTCGTATTTCTTTAAGTGCGTCTTTGCAGTCTTTCTTGGTCACCGTCATTTCTTTCTTGAATACCTTCACCTCAATTTTCTCTTCTGCAAGTTCTTCTTACACTTTCATCAGTTCCTTCTTCATGTTTTCAGTGTGACTCTTTGTATCTTCCATTTCTTTCTTTGCTTCCTGTGTTTTAATTTTCTCTTCCTCCAACACTTTTTGAGCTTCCAACAATTCTTTCTTCATATTTTCAATCTCATTTTCTGCCTCGTGGTTACGTTTTTTCTCCTCTTCAAGTTGTTGCTTCACATGCAGTAATTCCTTCCTTAGTGTTTCAGCTTCAGCCGTTACATTTGCAGCTTCTTGAGTTGCCAACTGCATTTTCCTTCTTTCCTCTTCAAAATCTTCCTGCACCTCCTGTAATTCCTGCAGCACATTTCCTGCCTCCTTCTTTGCAGTTTGATATTTCTTTTTGGCTTCTTGTGCTGTGCTTTTCTCTTCCTCCAATGCTTTTTGAGCTTCCAACAGTTCTTTCTTCATCTTTTCATTCTGGTTTTCTGCCTGTTGTTTTCCCATCTTCTCTCCTTTAAGTCTGAGACCCACATGCAGTAATTCCTGCAATACTACTTCAGTTTCAAACTTTGAATCTTTAGCTTCTCCTCTTGATTTTTCTGCCTCTTCTTTTAATTTGATATTTTCAGCCTGTATCATTTGAAGTTCTTCTTGCAGGTTAATCAGCTGTACTGAATTGTGAGGTGAAGCACTCGCCGATCCTCTTCTCGTTCTCCCTCGATTCATTTTGGCCTTTTAAACAAAGGAACCAACGTTTTGTAGAGGAGTGAAGTGAAGTTTTCGATGTTTCTTCGTCAGCTGTCGTTTGTCCTGCACAGAGATGCTGCTGTAGATGTGTCTCTAGCTGTGTCTGGATACAATGAAACATGCTGGAACTAAGTGCTTGTGTTGCACAGTTCTACTGAACATTCCATTCCATGCATGCTCCGCCCACATGGTCAGGAATGTCAGGTGCTGCATCGCCAAATGCTGCTCCCGTTGCCTAGCAATAACAGCTGTGTACTTTTTGGGGTCTGGTTCATTGTTTAATAAAGAAAACATGTCCAAGTACTGGGTGCTGAGGCTCAGCACATATTCTAGCCTGCTGTGTGGGTGGGCAGCTAGAAATCACTGGTGGGCAACATGAGTGAGGAGAAAACTGGAGCAGCCAAGCAGGGAGCTGCAGGTTGCTGGTTTGAGTCTCTGTTCAGATGCTGGTGTCTCCTCTCTCTGAGATGTCTGCAAACAGTCCCAGATAAAACAATAAGGATAATAAACAAACACGTGACTAAAATAACAATTATGACTCTGATGTGTTTCATGTGTAGCAGGATGGCCTCTATACAGCAGTCGCTGCAAGCATCCACATCGCCACACTCACTTTTCTTTAAGCAGGCGTGCTGGGCTCCTCCTAAGGAAAGTTTGAAACTTCATTTCCTTCATGCTGGTGAACTTTTTACCAAATATTTTCATCAAAGCTTCTCCATCACTGACAGGGATTGTTTGGATCTTCACACTCATCTCCACCAACCCTAAAAAATGAGTCTCACTTTGCTCATATAATGCCAGGAGTGTCTCCATATTCCACAAAAGTCTATGCAAACATGTAACAGTATCCCATATTCATAGAAATATTATTGATATTATAACAAAAGCTGTCACCAACACAATTGTCCCAAGAGCTTTTTTATTAGTTATTGCAAATGCTTGATTGCAGTTCTTGCTAGATGACAAAACCACTTATTAGGTTTAGAAGGAAATGACTTTTTCTACATGAGGTAAAGTTGGAGCTGTTTCCCCAAACTAAATGAAATCATCATTTAAAAAACTACAATCTGTATTTACTCTGAACATCTGTGTTAACATTTGGAAACATGTAAGTGTAACAAACATGTTAAAACATAAGAAATCAGGAAGGGGCATGTACAGGAATTTCTTTTACTTATGTATTAATCACATTATTTTATTGTATGATACCTTGGTGCCACTGGATGTTAACAAGGGTCTGTTATGCAGAAATAACAGATTGTGCACTTACCTCACTAAAATAAAGGCATTTGCAATGGCATAGATTAATATTCATGCTTCATGGAATTAGCTTCATAGATCATATTAATAGATGTAATATGCTTCACAGAACATGCCGTATTTCTCCAAATTATCGCCCAGACATATAATATGCAAAATTAATTTGGACCCCAGGTGTTTAAAAGAACCAGGTTGCTATATGTGGCCTGCTGAATAATTGGGGACGTATGATTATGAAAACAATTATTAAGCACTGATGTTCTAACACTACCCAATACAATATTAAATCAATTCAAAAATACTTTACTTGATCCCACAAAACAAAGCGCAGGTGCAGCAACAGTGGGTATTTTCACACATACTAGTGGGATACAGTAGTACTTTGTTTTATTTTTTAACATCTGCCGTTTCAATATTTTAGAAAAAGCTAGCATTGACTAATTTTTAAACTTAAGCAGTCAGACAGTCATGCACAGGCCTGGACTGGGACAACATTTCAGGCTGAGAGCTTTACCCCCCCGCTTTTATTTTGGTGTGACACCCTGGGCAACTTCAGCTACTTTCTGTCAGAGACCGTTGGCAACACTGATGGTCTCATGAGACGCCCTCCCTCTCTCAGACACACTTGTCCCGCCCCGTGAGCGAGTATCTTAATCATCAGTAAGTAGGAGAGACTTTCTATCCAATCAGAGGTGAGGAAGGTGGGACCTGCCCCTACTTACTGAACGTAAGATACTCTTTAACCACACATCAATAAATACAGTTAATAATTCAAACTCTCAGAGCAGTCTTTGTTTTTTATTGATCGTTTCGCGTTGGTTTTATTTGTTTTGCTGCTGAAAAATCTCCCTATAGCTGGAGTTCATGATGCTGCTGTGTCCAAGGCTGGACTGGGACAAAAAATCGGCCCGGGCATTTTGACTAGAGACCGGCCCACCAGGATAAAGATTGAAAATGTGACGTCATTCAGGGGTAAAACCGCAAAGGATTCTGGGAACTTGTGGCAAGAGGTACTAGCGCACGCAGGCTTTCAATTGAAATCAGTTACACAGCGATAAAAAGAAACCCAAAAAATGGCAAGAAGCTGTTGTATTATTAACTGCAATAGCCGGTCGCATGACAGCCACGGGAAGCTGACGGGTAAAGAGATCGTTTTTTTTTTATCGGATTACGTCGTTGAAGAGAAATTTTTTAAGCCATGTTTCCGAAGTAAGAGCCGACGGATGGTCTGGATATACCAAATATAACGTCTCAGAACACTCCAGCTCACAGGTTAGTCTGCTCCAAGCATTCCCACAAAGGTCAGCGTTTTTTAGTCGTTAATACGTCATTTTTCTTAACATAATTGGTGATATAGGTTACAAGCAAGTCTGGCGCTGAACAGAAATTGTCGCGCTATGCTCCTTTGTTTATTGTGCATAAATAGTGAATTGTCCTGACACAATATTGCGTTTCGCTTCTGTTATTATGGTACATTGACAAAAACATATACTTTTATTCACAGGATAAAACAGTTGTTTTGTATCACTAATTGTCCAGTGCGATTACAACATACAATATTATTGTCACTGCTACATTTCTGTGATGCTACCAGAAATTGTTTCCACTACTAATTAATTACCGTTGAGCTCAAAGGTTATATTAATAAACGGTTAACGAATGTGTATTTATGACGATTTGTGAGACTGGTAAACTTACCTTTGTTCGTACGATGGTCTTTCGTTCTACACGGTGCGTTTCAAGGTCCTGCACCCATCCGTCGGTAAACTGTACCTGGGCTTGTTGCAGTGACCTGAAGTTACTAACCTTCCTGAGTGTATGCACTCACTCCAAGAACCGTATAATTATAAATCTGAGCGTGGTGAAAGTTGGGCAGCACGCTAACGTCTTTTGTCCACTCTGTGTGCTCGTAAGGGTCTGACCCTTTCACACCTTTGATTTTTTTCCTCATATCTTTTCTTTGTCTTTTCATCAAGTCTGTCTTTGTACGGACCGGCATTGTTCTCCTTTTGTTTTGTACATTCCTTTTTTGTGCGGCAAAGATAAAACAAGAAGGTATTGGAACCGGAGAATGAACGTTTTGCGGTGCTGCAAATGATGCGGTACTTGGATTGTTTTGCCACAAGTTCCCGGCATGCAATGCGCGAAAATCACGTGATTGCTAAAGAAGGGGGAGGGTGCATCCGGCCTCCTCGGCTGTAATTGGTCCAGCCCAGAGTCGATCATGACCAACTGGCCAATCCAACACCTTTCATTATATATACCCTTCCTAAAAAAAAAAAAATACATTGGCCCATAAAAACAAAAAATTGCCAGCGGCCCACCGGGCAAATGCCCGGTATGCCTGATGGCCAGTCCAGCTATGGCTGTGTCCCAGTGTTTCCCCGCAGTGCGAACAGCTGAGCGGATTATGAAGCAGATACGGGAGCAAAGCGGTATCTGCATGACAGAACAAGCGACTACTGCCGCGCACATTTTTAAATACGAGCAAACATGCTTCAGAGCTTTTTCAGAAAGTTCTGGTGCTGCTAAAACAAAGGCGCCAGTTACAGCTGGGAGAAAGCTTTCAGTGAGCTCTCCGGGATGATGAGCTACAGTGAAGATCAATGGGGAGACGCAGACGGATGCAACAGCTGCTTTTTAAGAGTTTTAAAACACGACTGTTGGGAATAATCTGCCCAACAGTCGTGTTTGAGGGCAATGAGGCATGTTGTATAGAGCGCTTTGAGTACTCCGGGAGAGTAGAAAAGCGCTACATAAGAATCAGTCCATTTACCAGTGTTCATAGAATCTCAAAGACATACCGGATTTAAGTTTGCTTACCTGCTTTATGTGTTGACCCAGGAGCAGAGCCACCACAACTTAAGGATTGCCGCTCTCAAAAAAATAATAATTAAAAATCGTCTGACGTCCATTTTCTTTTCCATCAAGGCAGGAAAGTAGTTTGCAAAGACCGCGATTGTAATTATTGGGGGTGTCCAAATTCATGGGCTGCATCCTCCCGGGGACGCATTTGTAGACCGATTACGTCACAGCGACGCACCGAAGGCTGCCCAATGCGTCCTCCTTTTCCCCGAATTTCAAGGATGGGTCGGGTGTGTCCTTCGTGGCCTACCATATCCCAGAATTCATAACGCGGCCCAGCCAAACTCCAGTATCCGGCAATGGTGGCTACTACTAAGTTTTAAAATTACTCTTATCAATCTTTCTGGGTCACAAAATAAACTTTTAACATATTTTCAGGCGAGAAAGTAGCTGTGCTGTGCAAACTTCAAATATCTGCTCGGTTTATCAAAATATCGCATATTTGCAAAAGTGCTTCGACGTTTTCGGAGACGTCTGTTACCCAACAGCTCGATAGCAAGCCAGGAGCTCGAGGGTCACTAGAGCCGCCGAGACCGGCACAACTCCCGGCACATCATTTTCAGATCACCGCGGACTTTCGCTGCTTGGGTTAAACGTAATATATAAGTCACTTAGACAACCTAAAAATGTTATTGTTGGGCTTTGTTCAGTGTTTTTTTTGTTCGTGAGTAAATCGGTTTGGCTGAGATTAAAGTTATTAGGTTAGAGTAGATAAAATAAAACTTTATTAATCCCCCGGGTGGTTTTCACACAGCTGAATAAACGTCAAACAGAAAACCGATTAAACAGAAGTGTGAGATGGTCAAGAATTTATGCCAGTGTCCTGTTATATTTTAGATAGCAAGGAGCAGACGGCAGTTTCACTCCACCGAGGGAGCTCATGGAGCCCACGAATTTGGACACGACTTTTATCTTGGACAACATTCACCTCTCTGACACATCCCCACAAAATTACTGGCCTTGCGGATCAGTTTATTGAGTCTGTTAGTATCAGCAACCCTCAATCTACTCCCCCGGCATGCAACAGCATGGAGGATTGCACTGGCCACAACAGACTCCTAGAACTCGTAGAAATGCCCAACAGATTTATTTTCCCGAGTGGATCAATATGGCTTTTACCATACTGGTCCACAGGATTGTGTCCACTGTTTGTTTGGCTGTTATTATTTATTTATTTATTTATTTATTACTTTTAAGTTATTACAATCAGAATGGACAGGATTGGGGGATGGGAAAGGGAAAGACAAAGAAAAGAGAACTTGGAAAAAACTTAACAGAAGGAGAAGGAAAAGAAAAATGGAGGAGAGAGAGAGAGAGAGAGAAAGAAAGGATACTAAAAATCTGTTTCATCATCTGCAGAAAAAAAACCAAGCAAAAACAGAACAACACAGTAGGGAAACCACAGCAACAACCTAAGTAACAGTAAATAATAAATATTGAATGTTACTGAGCAGCATGCAATATTTATGATAATGAATGATATGTCTGAAAGGCAGCAGCCAACCAAGATAGTGTGTTTGTGAGGACGTAAGCCAGTACAAGCCTGAGCACCCAGCTCCAGACACCAAGAACCACCAACGCACTTGTGGGTGGGGGCATCAGCCACTGGCAGGGAGTGTGGTGGGGGCACACTCTCTGCCTGAGATGTTCCGAGAGAGGTGGAGTCTAAGAGCTCCACATTATGTACAAAATTGGTTCCAGGGCATAAAAAATGTTGTGCATGACTCATTGGTTGATCCACACAATATTAATGAAAAACTTTGTTAAAGCAATGAATACGAGAGGTGAAGGCTTCCTGTACATGTAACAAATGTTTTCAGTCAGTAATAAGAAAATAAAGGAAGGTATTTTTGTTGGTCCGCAGATCTGACGGAGACAGAGAAAAGTCATTTAGACAGCATTCTACATGTACAGCATGTACTGCTTTCAAGAATATTGTCAAATAATATTCTATGGAATTACAAGGGACCAAATTATGCTGGGCAAGTTGAAAGCATACGAACATACAAGTTGATGAACTTGAACATATCACTAAAGATGACTTTTTTTCACTCTCACTAATTGTCCCCAGCCAATCTGGGCAACAACGGTGACAACCCTGGAGAAACCAAGCTAGAGAAACACAACTAGAGGAAGTGGAGCCTGTCAGTGCATATTTTACAATCGATTTTTAAAAACATTATTTCCACTTTTCTCAGAAACTAGGCCTGATAGAACATGACACTTTCTGCAACACAATTAATACATTTACACAATTTGTGTAGTTTGTGCCTGTGTACACCTGTGTGTACACCTGTGTGCACACCTGTGTGGATCAGCACGCTTGTATTCAAAAGGTTTCTCCATGTAAGGATCTCTTAGAGGCTGTCGGGAATTATAACCCCGTCCCCCAGGGCATGAAGCAGGCAAGGAGGAGATCCAGGCCCCAGACATCCAGAGGCCCCCACAGTGCGAGAGCCCAAGGAGGACCATTGGAGGGGCAACCATGCCACCCTCCTGGGAAAAGCTGACGAGAGCTCCAGACAAGGGGTCACCCAGCAGCCACGGAGCAGAAGCCAGAGGGGACTGCAGTGACATGCCCACGGGCTCTGCCGGCAACCAGGTGCACCAGAGTGGACTGACAGGCCCTGTCAAGAAGCCACCGGCAGTGAGCCGGTATATACCTGAACGCCCAGCCCCGGACAACAAGAGCCACCAATACGTCTGAGGGCATCAGCCACCGGCAGGGAGTGTGGTGAAGGGAGATAAGGATCCATAACTTGGGGAGCCTGAGATGTTCATGCATTCCCATCCTCATGCACACATATACAAATACTCAACCAACGTGGAGACAGACACAAATAGAAACTGTACACACAATCACACTCCCCAAACAAATTCTATACCCCAGGTCCAGGTACCCTCGCCCCCAGAGGGGGAAACCAAACCTAGACCCAGGAGGTGTTAACCTTTTCCCTGTGGTGGAAACAAGCAGATCGCCCCGGCTCAGCAGCAGCAGGGAGGATCCGCACATCAGACTCCAATGGGACAGCCAACGCCTGCTTCCAGCCCCTCCACCCCAATGGCTAACAGAAAATGGGGGTGTAAGAAGACCTCAAACCTCCCTCCGCGCGCTCATATGTAGTGTTGCTGCATGCTGTTCTAAAGTGCATTTGAAACACGCGAAGGCATGGTGCTTCCTGCCAGAGAGCAGCAGGTGTCAGCACGGGCCCTTCTGAGAACCCTCAGTGTCTACATGCATTTATTCACTGTGGCTCTCAGACGAGGCAGATGCATCTCTCACCCTCTCCTTCCCCTTATCTTCCCTGCTTGCTGCTTCTTTGTCCTTGTCTGGTCTTGTCTGACTGTAACCTTGAGAGAGCCTCTCATTCTCGCTCTTGTTCTCTAAAACCTAAAGAAGAACCATGGATTTGATCCGCTGGTCCCTTAATGCAATTGACACTCTCTTCTTGACGACAAGCCTGGGGTCGGGAGAACCCCAGTGTCCTGGAGGGACGTTCCCTGCTGGATACACGATGAACGGGTGGCAGAAGTAGCACGTCGTGTCCCTGGTGGGACTGTCTATTGAGGACATTGAAGACATCTACCTTTTTGGAACCATGATAACGGGGTTCTTGCTAATCAGAGCTGGCTCGGTCCTGGCTTATCGAAAATTTAAGAAAGCGCTGACTACTGTTCAAACCCCCACAAAGCTGGCCGCTATGATTGAAACTGTGGGAAGAGCTGTGAGTAGACTGTTCTTACTGAACGCAATATGGGAAAGATCTTGGAGGAGCTCGCAACGGATGACACAACAGGAGACCAGTGATGGACATTAAGAACGACTGTAAAATTGATGCAGTTTGTTCATCCCAAAACAACATTTACAACATCTCTTGTGGCTACCCCCCACCCTGACGGCACCGACTGGACAACGGTTGAAGGTTGACGTCGAGGAGAACAACAATTTATCCTAGAGATACGAGAACAACCTGACTCTCTGCCCTATTCCTCAAGGTCACCTGCATAGGCTGCGGACTGTTGATTTTAGCCTAAGAGGCAAAAGGACACTCTCTAAGGCTGAACACAAGACACACACACACACACACACACACACACACACACACACACATATACTGATACGCCCTCACCACTACCCTCCCCCACCTGAATCCAATGCCTCCCACTGGAATATTTGCCCATGTTGCTTGTCTGTGTTTTTTATTGTGTTATGGTGTCATGATATCTGTGCTTTCTTTATGTGCTATCTGGGGTCAGTTCCCCCGCTGACCTCAGTAGGCACCCCCGCTTTCTGGAACACACCAAGGCCAGGGGGCTGCTGCCCCCTGACCGAGTTTAAAAAGCTCGGTGCTTTTCCTTGACATTTTGCCGTGATGTTTCAAAGAGCCGGAAAAGTAAATAGTAAGTAAATAGACAGAAACGAAGCAGGTTGAATCATCTTGTGTCCAGTCAGTGTCTGTGTCTGCCCCGGCTCCCACGCTGTCGCCTGCAGCTCCACCCTCGTCTGGCCCGGCCTCCGAGTCTTCGTCCCCGCCTGGCCCGGCCTCCGAGTCTTCGCCCTCGCCTGGCCCGGCCTCCGAGTCTTCAGCTCCGCCTGGCCCGGCTTCGAGTCTTCAGCGCCGCCTGGTCCGGCCTCCGAGTCTTCAGCTCCGCCTGGTCCGGCCTCCGAGTCTTCAGCGTCGCCTGGTCCAGCCTCCGTGTCTTCGCCTTCAACGTCGCCTGGTCCTGCCTCTCTCCGTCTAGCTTCATCTACGCCTGAGGTCTCCATGCCGTCTCGTCCTGCACGTCCTGTCCGGCCTACTCGTCCTGCACGTCCTGCACGTCCTGTCCGGCCTACTCGTCCTACTCGTCCTGCACGTCCTGTCCGGCCGCTTTCCAGGCCGATGACTGGACATCGTTGCCGTTATGGACGGGCCCCTGAACTGCGCCGGTGCCTCCCGCCCGGCCGGCCTCCTGACCTGCTCCGTCGCCGCCGGTGCCTCCCGCCTGCCCGGCCTCCTGAACTGTTTTCTGGGCTCTTGGGCCGTCAGCCTCTGGGCCGCCCCCCCGAACTGCCTGGGTTTGGACTGTTGTGCCGTCAGCCTCTGGGCCGGCCCCTTGAACTTTTTGTGACCTGTTTTTCCTGGCCGCCTGCGCCTGTCGTGAGCCTGTTTTTGTTCTGTTGCTTTCCTGGCTCTAGTGTTTGCACTTTTTTTTGTTTCTGGCTCCTTGTGTTCGGTTTGTTTCGAGCCCTCCTTCCTGTTTTCCCCCACCGCCCACCCTGGTTGGGTTGTTTTTTGTTTTGGTGTCGGTTTGGGCCAGCCCTTTAGAGGGGGATACTGTTAGGATGCCTGGGTCGTCGACCCAGGGTTTTTGAGTTTATTATATTATTTATAATTTCTAGTCTTTGGGTTTTTGTTAGAGTCATGTCTTATGGTTTGTCTCTGTGTAATCCTTAGTTGCTGTCTCCCCTGTCCGCTATATTCCCGTGTCCAGTCAGTGTCTGTGTCTGCCCTGGTCCCACGTCTCTGTTCCCTCTGTAGTGCCTGCATGTGAGTCTGTCTTTTGTTCAGTCTGTGTTATGTGTTTCCTGTTTTACTTTGAAGGTCTCTGTCTTATCTCAGTGTGTTCAGTTTACGCTTCCTTGTCTCGTTAGTTCTGATTTGCCCCCAGCTGTGTTTCCCTCCTGTTGTCCATTCCCTGATTGCTCCCTCTGTGTATTTAAGCCCTGTGTTTCAGTTTGTCATTGTCGCGATCTACTCTTATCTACCCTCATGTATGCTGTGTGTTTTGTTTTTCCCTGCCTACGTTAATGTTTGTACTTTGGAGGTTTGTTACTTTGAGTTCAGCATTAAAGCTGTTTTTTGAGTTCACGTCTGTCTCCGGAGTCAGCACTTTTGGTCCTTTTCCTGCCTGCTCACAGCCGTTTCATAACAGAACATAAGCGTTTCAGATGTCTCAGTGTGGAAAAACAACTGTTCGGAAATGATTGAAAACACTAGTGTCACTAGTGTCATTTTAGACGAAAACGAGTATGAGTATGGAATGGCCACACTAAGTGGTCTTAGTTACAAGTGTGAAAACTCAAGCTCCTTTTCCAGAGGGCATTTCTGTAAAGGTCGGAGGTATGAGCCACTCCATCACCACGCCTTTTACTTCATAAAGTGAGTGTTATCAAACTGTATAACACTGCATAACTAAAGGAATACATGCGTCCTCTACAGTGAAGGTCCTAGTTGAGTTTTCCTTCCCACTTTTCTATAGTAACAGAAAAATGCCATCAATATTAAAAGGTTGCGCCCATTATTGAATTTTCAGGAAAGAAAGTTTAAAAAAATCTTTTTGTCTTTTTTCTGGTGACCATGCTTTTTTAAAAAAGCCAACAACCCAGAAACATAAGGGGGGCGGGGGGTGTTTTTTTGGTAGATGATGTTTAGCATTGTTGTTGAGCTTCTGTTTTTTATATCTTTTGAAGCGTCTCTTCATCTGAAATACTGCAGTACACAGCAGTGATGTAAAGCAAAGTCATATTAGGAAGGGTCAGCAAGAGAACGGAACACGGGTTTCTGCATGGGAAGGAGACGTTGTTAAAACAAAAGTACGTGTGTTCCTCTTATTGTTTCATCATTCAACATATCATCTGTTTTGTGCAGTTTGAAAAAACAGTTTCACATATTCATTCAGAACGCAAAACCACAAGAGTTTATTTCTAGTACAGGTACAGGATATCATCGAAAAACATCCTCATGTCAAAGAAAAGAATAAGTGTGTGTGTGTGTGTGTGTGTGTGTGTGTGTGTGTGTGTGTGTGTGAGAGAGAGAGAGAGAGAGAACATTGTAACCAGAGCAGGAAAACTGAGCCTGCTCTTTGCCTGTAAGCCACAGAATCACCATAAAGCTAGTTCTAGAAGGAAACAACTAAAAGAACTTCAGTCTGCAAGCACAGATCTTTAACAGGGATCCAGGATTCAGTCAAATATGTCAAATCTCAAAGAGTGTGCCTAAATCAGATGAAGTTTGAGCCCTACATTATTACTTGTTCTTAACGAATCATGCATGACAATATCCAAGTTTTTTGCTTATAAATTTACCAGGTTAAAGTTAATTTTATTTTGTTTGTGGAATATTACCCCCTGCCCTGTTTTATTGTTGTTTATTTTTAATAACAGTCTTAACGGGTCTTTACCTTACGAGATTAAGTGCCTTGAGGCGATTGTTGTCATGATGTAGAGCTATATACATTGAATTGAATTGAACCACTTTCAGTATATGAATCACAGCTGCCTTGTGTAGGGACTGAGCATGTGCAGCTCCCAACATGAGGACAGGACACCAATACTACTTTTACAGCATGAACTTTTCACTCTCTAGGGGTCATAGTACACTTACTGCATCTAACAATGCAAGCACCTCTTAGGAGTTTTCTTACACTTGATGATGGAGATACCCGATGGCACTCTAAGATCTTTTAAATACTCTTTATATTGTACATTGTGTATATAGTTTTATTATTTTTGACACATTGTGTTTAATAGAGGAGCAGGTGCAAGTATCTGCATCTATCTTCACTGTTAGACACTACTTGGGATTTTATTTTCGTGTTTTTTTGTGTGTGGTTTGTGGTGCCTTTGTTTAGGCATTTAGTCCCATTCTTTCGAGACAACATGCAAGATTTAAAATCTTTTCATTTATCAGTTGTTTGTCCTAGATAAGATCTCATTCTTGATTGGGTGTTGTGGGTCATGTGACTGTTCACAGGCAATTTAAGATGGCGCTGCTTAGTGTTTCACTGTCTGATGAAGAGCAGGTGTGCTTTGAACATCAATTCGTTTTCCTTCCAGTGTTTCGGCTCTGCACCGGATGAGGATGTGTGGGGATTCGTTTTTGTTCTCTATTAAATAGAATATTGTAATTTTGTACTGAAAGCCAGAGAGATTAGAAAACCTGAATCAACATGTCAACAAGAAAACAGAAGAAAGTCAAAGTTGGAGGTTAAGTTTACAATTCATTTTTACACTGGTGTTTGTTTGTTTTTTTAATCTTGACTAAATTTGCTAAAAACAAAGAGTGTTTACTTTGAACACATTTAAGCTGCTGCTAAAAGCAAATGAACATGAATGATAAGGCCCTGCATTGTCCTTCTTCTGACACAGCTACAATGTTTAATCGTTGCTGTGTGTGTCCACCCTCCACAAACTCGTTTATGTGGCAACACACACACACACACACAGACACACACGCGCACACACACACACACACACACACACACACACACACACACACACACACACACACACACACACATTTAGTTGTACAAATCGTGGTCCATGGTTATCAACACTTGGTCAGGTTATCTGTTATTGTTCTGTGCACATGAGTGCTTGACAGGTTAAACCTAACTATTGTAGCTCAACCATTAGCCATAACTAGTGATGTGCGGATCGATCCTGAAATATCGATTCCTCCGATACCAATCATTTATGTTCTAGAATCGATTCTCACATTAAAATATCGATATTTTAGTAATTTAGGGTAAGTTTGTAGTTTATCATTAACAGGAACACAGTGGAAAGAAACTATAACATTCGGATTGTCTACATTCAAAGGAACTACTTCCTCTAACGCCTTTCATAGTCATGTGCGAAATACGGCTGTATAAATGTCTCGCAGCCCCTTGGTGTGTGCACTCACAACAATGGCTGAGCGTAATTGTGCGGACATATTTTACCTCCACAAACAGCTGAGACATGGTTAACTGTTCTCCCACTAGGAGCTCAGTCTGAGTGGAGTTTTTTTTCTCCTCCTCTCACCTCATGTTATGTATTTTCGTTGTTTTTTTTCCCTATCAGCCTACCTTTCTGACATGTCTCCCCCATGTGATGTTTGTGTAAAGTTGGTCAGAAGGTTCCTTTGTAAGTTCCATTAGTGTGCTGCCTGCTGCAACCCTAATTTCCTTCGGGATTAATAAAGTATTCTGATTCTGATTCTGATTAGCGATACATGTGGCAAAAAAAGTGAGATGTTGTGGCCATACTTGCCAACCTTGAGACCTCAGAATTAGGGAGCTCCACGAGCTCCCTCGGTGGAGTGAAACTGCCGTCTGCTCCTTGCTATCTAAAATATAACCGGGCGCTGACTTAAGCTCTCGGCCGTCTCACACTTCTGTTTAATCAGTTTTCTGTTTAACGTTTATTCAGCTGTGTGAAAACCCCGGAGGAACCCTCCCGAGGGATTAAAAAAGTTACATTTAATTTAATCTAATAACTTTAATCTCAGCCAAACCGATTTACTCACGAACAAATAAAACACTGAAAAAGCCAAACAATAACATTTTTAAGTTATCAAAGTGACTTATATATCATGTTTAACCCGAGTAGTGAAAGACAGCGGGGGTTTGAAGACGATGTGTCGGTCGGCTTGTAACAACCCTTATTGTTTTATAGCACCACTGTGCTAGGAGGGGGAGTCTCCTAGGGGGTGTGTGAGTATAGCGTGGCAGCCATTACATGCTGCTCGTGTTCTGTTCTCAGGATAGACCTCACCATTGTAACGGCCTGGCACCGGCGACTACCGATCCCCGCACATGTATGTACGGACAGTGTAGAGCCGTGGAGACCTGGCTTGTATGGTCTTATGTTGCTGACAAGGAATAAAGGTCTGTTGTTTAATTTAACTGACTGACTTCAAGTTATCCGGCTAACCTCCACACCACATGCCCGTGGGACCTGCTAGCCGCTCCTTCCTCGCCAGACTGCTGTTACAGGCTCAGATATTTGAAGTTTACACAGCTACATTCTCACCTGAAAATATTTTAAAAGGTTTTTTGCGACCCAGAAAGAGAAATAAGAGTAATATTAAAACTAAGTAGCTGCCGCCATTGTTGGAGACTGGAATTGGCAGGGCCGCGCTATAAATTCTGTGATATGGTTTTTCAATTTTGTTGTCCGGGTGGAAAATCGGGAGAAATTCGGGAGAATGGTGGCTCCGGGAGATTTTCGGGAGGGGCACTGAAATTCAGTATTCTCCCGGAAAAATCGGGAGGGTTGGCATGTATGGTTGTGGCAACATCACTAACCTTGTCAAACACCTCAGAGTAAATCATATCACAGAATATGAGGAGTGTATGTTGAGGCGAACTGAAGAGGAGGAGAGGGACGGGTGCTGCTAGGGCGAGACAGACGTCTCTCATGGACTCCTTTAGTGCTGCAGGCAGGCAAGGTGTTCAAATAGCACAACTTCAGATTTTTTATTTCTATATGATGAACTCTACATTCTTAAGTGATAAGAACAAGTAATCTGATGTCCTGTGATCATTATGACACTATAATTTGAGATACAATAAATAAAATAAGCTTTTGTACAGAGTATCGGTATCGGATCAGTATCGTCGATACCACCCTGAATATTACTTGGTATCGGATCGGAAAGGAAATCAGTGGTATCATACATCACTAGCCATAACTGTTCCAATGCATGAGTACTGTCACAGAGAATAAAGGTAGGAACACAAGATCAAAACTGCATTGTAGTTAGGAAAGTGTAAATGAATGTTAGAATGTGAAATGCGTGTTAGCACAAGCACTGTTTTCAGGTTTCCGAAAAACAAATGCAGATATGGTGACTATATGAGGATGTTTTGTTTTAAATATGTAGTATAGTATTAAATATGTTAAGCACCTAAATACTTAAAGCAGCAGTTCTTTTTTTCATAAAGGAAGTAACGTATAATAAAGAAGAACGTTGAGTATTAAAGCCTGTGTAGACTTTACGTACTGTTGAAAACCCTGTTTTGGATCAGTGAAATTATTGCATAGATCTGTTATTGAGCCCACTGCAGAGAGAACCAAAACATTCTCATCCCAAAACGTAAGATACCGATGCTATGTGACAAATCATCAGTATGTTGTCCTTTCGGAAACATGAGAACCGTTTGGAATGAATCTAGACATGGCCTGTAAAATGGCCTGTATTTGTCTAGTGCTTCTCTAGTCCCTAAGGACCCCAAAGCGCTTTACACAACCAGTCATCCACCCATTCACACACTGGTGATGGCAGCTACATTGTAGCCACAGCCACCCTGGGGCGCACTGACAGAGGCGACATGTACATTTATTTTACTTTCTCATCATGAATTGCTTTGGAAAACACTATCTAATACGACTAAGGTTAGGGTTAGGTCTGGAATACACGGCTGAAATGTCTGTTACCGCCAGGAGCGTCATTCTCTTGAATTCCATCCACAATCAGGCGCGCATCATAGTGACGTGGATGGTTACTTCTCGCGTTACTATGAAACACCTCGGGACGTGACAAATCATTGGTATGCTACGCGTTGGGAATGAGAATGGGCTTAATGAACTGCAGATCAGTCTGGTTCAAACTACAGGGTGGGCCATTAATATGGCTAAACTGTAATAAAATGGGAATGGTTGGTGATACTAAAGTCCTGTTTGTGGCACATTAGTATATGTGAGGGGGCAAACTCCTCAAGATGGGTGGTGACCATGGTGGCCATTTAGAAGTCGGCCATCTTGGATACAACTTTTGTTTTTTCAATAGGAAGAGGGCCATGTGACACATCAGACTTATTGGTAATGTCACAAGAAAAACAATGGTGTGCTTGGTTTCAACGTAACTTTATTCTTTCATGAGTTATTTACAAGTTTCTGACCACTTATAAAATGTGTTCAATGTGCTGCCCATTGTGTTGGATTGTCAATGCAACCCTCTTCTCCCACTCTTCACACACTGATAGCAACACCGCAGGAGAAATGCCAGCACAGCCATCCAGTATCTGTAGTTTCAGGTGCTGCACATCTCGTATCTTCACACAAAGATAAAAGTCTAAGATAAGATAACTCTTTATTGTCATTGCACAGTCATACATAGTACAGTACTACAATGAAATTGGAAAACTGTCCTACGTCGGCACTACATATAACACAACACGACACGATATGACACATCACAACGCAACAAACAACACAACACAGTATACTAACTTAGTATAAAAAAGAAGAAGAATAAGTGTATGTGGGTCAGATCGGGAGACCTTGGGGGCCGTTCAACTGGCCCACGACGACCAATCCACTTTCCAGGAAACTGTTCATCTAGGATGCTCGGACCTGGCACCCATAATGTGGTGGTGCACCATCTTGCTGGAAAAACTCAGGGAACGTGCCAGCTTCAGTGCATAAAGAGGGAAACACATCATCATGTAGCAATTTCAAATATCCAGTGGCCTTGAGGTTTCCATTGATGAAGAATGGACCCACTATCGTTGTTCCCCATATACCACACCAAACCATCACTTTTGTTGTTCCAACAGTCTTGGAGGGATGCATCCAATGTGGGTTAGTGTCAGACCAGTAGCGGTGGTTTTGTTTGTTAACTTCACCATTCACATAAAAGTTTGCCTCATCACTGAACAAAATCTTCTGCGTGAACTGAGGGTCCTGTTCTGATTTTTGTTTTGCCCATTCTGCAAATTCTGTGCACCGATCTGGGTCATCCTCGCTGAGATGCTGCAGTAGCTGGAGTTTGTAAGGGTGCCATTTCTGAGTAGCTAATATCACGAAACTTAGCAAGCAGTTTGCTAACTGTAGCATGGGAGATGGGTGGTCTCGTACGTGTCTTGCATTGAAATCTGCTGCAATGACCCGGTTACTGTGTTCACCAGATATCAACACAATTTTGATCCGCTCCTCACGTGTTAACCTCTTCGACATGTCAATGGCTGTGAACAAAGAGAAACTTGTAAATAACTCATGAAAGAATAAAGAATAAAGTTGCGTTGAAACCAAGCACACCATAGACAAGGCAATTGTCTATGGTGTGAAGATACAAGATGTGCAGCACCTGAAACTACGGCCTATGCTGGCATTTCTCCTGCGGTGTTGCTATCAGTGTGTGAAGAGTGGGAGAAGAGGGTTGCATTGACAATCCGACACAACGGGCAGCACATTGAACACATTTTATAAGTGGTCAGAAACTTGTAAATAACTCATGAAAGAATAAAGTTATGTTGAAACCAAGCACACCATTGTTTTTCTTGTGACATTACCAATACGTTTGATGTGTCACATGGCCCTCTTCCTATTGAAAAAACAAAAGTTGTATCCAAGATGGCCGACTTCTAAATGGTCACCATGGTCACCACCCATCTTGAGGAGTTTGCCCACTCACATATACTAATGTGCCACAAACAGGACTTTAATATCACCAACCATCACCAGCCATATAAATGGCCCACCCTGTACATCAGGTGCTTGTGAGCTCTACCTGTTTGTGTTCTTAACTGATGCTTGGCTGTCAGGATGAAAACAAAAATCCTTTTCAAAGGAATATCATGTGTTTGTGGTCAATATTTGTGTGAATTTCTCTCTACATATATGTGTGTGTGAGTGTGTGTGTGTGTGTGTGTGTGTGTGTGTGTGTGTGTGTGTGTGTGTGTGTGTGAGAGAGAGAGAGAGAGAGAGAGAGAGAGAGAGTGCAGATGACATAGCAGCATACAAGAATATAGAGGACTAAAGAAGTCCACCTTCGTTTGGCTGAATCAGCTGTGAGTAGCAGAATAGTAATCTATAGGACATGATGGAAATCAGTCTGATTCAGGAGGCCACAAAGGACGTGTACAAAAATCACAAAGTTATTATGATAAGGATATATTTATATATGTATACATACGGTACTCCCATATATTAAAAAGCATATTATGAATTATACAAAGAATTAACCATAAAAGTTCACAGTAGCAGTGGTTACACCACATAGGTATCCTAATTTGGATGTGAATAATGGTGTAACAACAAAACAATGGAAACAATAAATAAATCAGTTTAAATAAATACTTGTTCATGGTCATCCTTCCATGAGCTTCTTCCCATTAATCTTGTGATTAATGAATAGTAACATGATGTGTGAGCATGGTGTAGGACGTCATGATGAGCAGAAGTCAGACATCTTGTTATAGAGACAGAAAACTTGTGATGTCCTTCACAGAAGCGGTTGGCTTAACAAGTCAAAGCCCTGAAATGTCTCCATAAAAAAAGTCTGATTGAGGAAAATCCAAGTGAGTCTGCTTTAGTATATGTAGGCTGTAACACTACACTGAATAGTGCAAACAAGAAAAGACAAAAAGTGTTTCTCGCTGCCCACTGACACTGTTGTGAAACTTAAAAACAGGTGTAAACCCTTCAGTAGGAGAACAATAAGACATAAATTGGTGAAAAAAAATAAATATCAAAACTTTATATCTGTGTAAAAAAGTAATCAGGTTATTAATTTTAACCAAGAGTCTGGCGAAAAAGGCATTGGAAAGTCCTGTCCACGATAGTTCCTTGACGTTTTTCAAAGATAAGTGCTTCTTTTATGGGCTCAGGAACAACACAGGTGTTTTGGATCCATGGGACAGGCTCTTCAGCAGAGCTCCTTGTTCTGAAGAGCCTGTTTCAGACCAACAGCTCCATACTCTCGGACCGGTCTGACACAGTCAGTATTGTCTCATTAAAATCTCTGGCCAGAAGACCCAAACCATTCACGTTGACACTGATGGGCCTAAGTAGAGTCCTGTATAGGAACTGGTACTGGTCCTGGGAAGGAAATGGACAGACAAGAAAAAAAGGGAAGACAGCAATATTAATAATGTACCAAAATAATTTTGCTGCACTAGGCATATAAAGAAAAACGAAGTTGAAAATATGACAATACTTGTGATACATGTGTATTCCTTAAACTAGATAAGAAATACATACGTTGGCCAAAACATTGTGTTCTCTGTTGTGGTGCAACTTTATATACAGATCTGGGATAAATTCGACAGTAAGTGCAGTTATTTCTCATAGTCAGTATATTGGACACAGGAGAATTCAGCTGGCTTCTCTCATCCATGTTAGGGGAGTCTATAGACTTTGGTTCTATGTAGAATTGAAGAAGCCATGCTGGTTTAAAGTTGCAGTGTGTAAAATCTCAGATGTCATCAGATTGCACTTTGCAGTCAACTGAATTCTGTTTTATTCCCCTTGTATATTCAAATTAAAGCAGACGCTGTAGGACAAAAACTGTGTTCACTGCTCATCTGTACCAAGTATACGCTGTCAGTGTGCTGTTTACCTTAGCTATCAATGTGTTCACATCTATTTACTTTGGATGAGGCTGAAGATATCCTTAACTTTTCTGTCGGTAAGCACGGGTGTCTTCATCAGTCCTGCTAGCTGTTGTTACCAAAACCTTCTTTGAAGCAGATCTAACATTGTTACACTGGGAAACATAGCAAAAAAAAGCATTGCATGTCTAATCTGCTAACAATGGGACTCCATCTTAGATGATAACACAGGTATGCTCCTTCATTTCTTGAGACTCTTAAAGGTTTAGACACAAATTAAAAATTTCTTCCATTGGAGAAAAAGCGATTAGGTCAAACAGTGATTCACATCTTCGCGAATGTATTCAAGATGGCGAGGCAACACGGAGTCTTCCACAAACCAGCACTTACGCTTATGTATTTTTAATATAGTAATTGTAAGTTTATGAGATTGCATCAGTCAGTGATTTTCAGTAATCAGCCATAAACGCATACCAATCAGTGTTTTTTATTTATTTATTAGATTTCTATTTAATAAACTCAAAAAGTATATAACTATACAGTGGGAAAATAATTATTTGATAACTTGCTGACATTTTGTTTGTTACGTAAGCCCCTTTTCCACTAGTACCTACTCGCTGCAGTTTGCCATGTTTTCAGGGTTTTCTATTAGGTTATAGTACCTGGTACCAGGTAATAAAATAGTGCCAGCTCGGCTGGGATTCCAAAACAATCTGAGCAGGTGCTAAAATGTGGTGTCATTAGTCTGCATGCAACCGATTGGCTGTTCAGCCACCTGTTCTAAAATAAATTAATTGTGACGTATCACATCCTTTGAAAGCTGAGTTCAATTTCTCTAGCCACACCCAGGCCTGATTATTACCACACATTTTCCCAATCAAGAAATCACTTAAATACGATCTGGCTGACTAAGTAGAGTAGACCAAAAGATCCTTAAAAGCATCATGCAACATCATGCTGCGAACCAAGGAAATTCAGGAACAAATGACAAACAAAGTAAATCTGAGATCTCAGTCTGGAAAAGGCCAAAGCCATTTCTAAAGCTGTGGGACTCCAGCAAACCACAGTGAGAGCTAGTGGTGTACCTTTCCAGACTTGGCCGGCCAACCAAAATTAACTCAAGACCTAGAAATAACTCATCCAAGAGGTCACAAAAGACCCCAGATCAACATCCAAAGAACTCCGGGCCTCACTTGCCTCAGTTAAGGTCGGTGTTCATGACTCCACCATAAGAAAGAGACTGGGAAAAATAGCCTGCATGGTCGAGTTCCAATACTGCTGACCAAAAGGAAGATGAAGGCTCATCTCGGTTTTTCCAGAAAACATCTTGATGATGTTAAGAAATAAATATGTATTCTTAATGCTTATTTTCTGATTATATTGTTTTATGTATTTTAATAATAGAGGCCTTTATAAACCAGGCCCAGAGGTGACAAAGAACTAGGTCAGAGGTTGACAGGTTGCCCTGGCAACCAAGACTTCAGTAAGGGGAAGTAAAGAAAGGGGAAGCTTAGTGCAGAGGCATATTAATGAAACACAGGAAACCAGACAGAAAAGCGGAACTAGTAACACTGAAGGAGTTGTTTTGATCGCAACTGTGTGTGGGTGTGACATAGTGCAAAAATATACATACACGGATTTAGCTGGCAAAGAATTCAGACCTGAGCTTGTGTGTTCGTGTGTTCAGGCCTCCATTTCCAAAAATGTAAAATAAAGATAATTTGTTGAGCTGTGACCACTCTGAGTCCAGTCTTTCTCTGTCGCCAAAAGAATTCAAAAGAAAGGAATTTAATAATGATTCTCAAGATTTTGGGAAAATAGTCTGTGGCCTGACGAGACAAAAGTTAAACTTTTTGGAAGGCATAAAAGTAACATAGCACTTCAGAAAAGGATCATCATACCATACATCATACATCAAGTAAAACAAGGTGGTGGTAGTGTGATGGTCTGAGGCTGTTTTTATGCCTCAGGACCTGGAAGACTTTTATAGAAGATATTTGTTTGGGTCAGAAACACAAGGACTGGACATCAGACCAGTGGAAATCTGTGCTTTAGTGAGTCCAAATTTGAGATCTTTGGTTCCACCCCGTGTGTTTTTGTGTGACGCAGAAAAGGATGGTTTCTACCTGAATGATTCCCACCTTGAAGCATGGAGAAAGAGGTGTGATGGGGTGGGGGTATTTTACTGGTGACACTGGTGGGGATTTATTCAAATTTCAATGCATACTAAACCAGCCTGATTATTACAGTATCCTGCAGCAACAATGCCATTCATTCTGGTTGGTGTTTAGCAAGACCAGGGGTGTCAAACTCATTTTAGTTCAGGGGCCACATGGAGAAAAGTCTATTCTCAAGTGGGCAGGACTGGTAAAATCATTGTATATATAACTTAAAAACAACAACTTCAGATTGTTTTCTTTGTTTTAATACGATCAACATAAAAATAAAGCTAGAGCCTGTGGACGGTATGTTCAAAATAGTACAGGCACAACATAGCTATTAATCATAAAACATCTCAAGTTATTTGAAAATTCTGAGGACAAAGAACACACAAGCACACAGTGCCTCAGTGATTCACAGAACTGTTTCACAGATCACAGAACTACATCAGGGTGTGTCATGCAGCACTTTCAGTGGGGTTGCATCGTTTATTTGACTCCTGATACCTGGCATCTTTTAGCTTTCACCAGCTCATCAATATCAGGCTTCACATCCTGAGTGGCAGCTAACTTCAGGATGTGATTCGAGTGCCTGTGCGTGAGCCTTGAGCGCAGTTTTGTTTTATTTATGCTCATTACAGAGAAAACTTGCTCACAAAGATACGTGGTTCCGAACATGCTCAACAGTTTTGCAGCGAGGGCTGTCAAGTTGGGGTAACCTGGCAAGAGATTCTGATAGAATGTGTTCAAGCCAGCTGCGGCAAATTTGCCCTTCAAATCCGAGTCACACTGCAAGTCTATTATTTCAAGTTGGATCCGGACGGGCAGATCAGAGGGATTCACGGTGAACGGCGAGCAAAAAACAATTTCTTCTCGTAAATCAAAGAAACGCCTCAGCACAGCACCTCGGCTCAACCATCTTTCCTCAGTGTGGTATGGCAGGTCATAGATGTGGTCTTTCTCTCTGAGAAGACTGTCAAACTGATGGTGATTGAGGCTTCTGGATAAAATTAACAGTTTGGATGACCACCTTCATGACGTTATCCATTTTCAGTGACTTGCAACACAAAGCCTCCTGGTGCAAAATACAGTGAAAAGTCCAAAAATCATGTCCTGCATTTGCAGATTGCACTTTATCTCTGAACTTTTTTACAACGCCTGCTTTCTTCCCGATCATTGAGGGCGCACCATCTGTAGCCAGGCTGACAGCGCGGGACCAGTCCACTCCGACCCTGTCCAGCGCGCCGACGAGTGGGGTGAAAATATCAGATGCGGTCGTTGTATCTGTTATCGGTACCAACTCCACGAACTCCTCGGTGACGGTCAATGTGTCATCAACTCCGCGGATGAAAATTGCCAGTTGTGCAACATCTGTAATGTCCGTGCCTTCATCAATTGCAACTGAAAACACAATAAATGACTTTATTTTTGGCTTCAACTGTCTGTCCAAATCCACTGAAAGATCAGAAATCCTGTCGGCAACCGTGTTTCCTGTCAGGCTGATATTTGCAAAGGCCTGGCGCTTTTCAGGGCACACAATCTCCGATGCCTTCATCATACATGTTTTTACAAATTCACCCTCACTAAATGGTTTGGAAGCTAGTGCAATTTCGTTAGCAACGAGGTAGCTAGCTTTCACTGCAGTGTCACTGATGTCTGCTGCTGTTTCTTCAGATCCGCCAACAGTTCATTCACCTTCACTCTTCTCTGCTGTCCTTGAAAGTTGTCATATTTGTCGGCATGAAGACTCACATAGTGGCGACGGAGGTTATATTCTTTCAGCACTGCAACATGCTGG
Source organism: Maylandia zebra (assembly GCF_041146795.1). Taxonomy (NCBI): domain Eukaryota; kingdom Metazoa; phylum Chordata; class Actinopteri; order Cichliformes; family Cichlidae; genus Maylandia; species Maylandia zebra. The sequence goes on along the minus strand of NC_135171.1, from coordinate 2,550,777 downwards.
GAACACACCAAACTTACAGCTTTCACTTCCGTGAATAAATAGGAGGATGACCATTTTTCTTGGAACACTCTGCACTCTGCATCCACTTTTCTCTTTTTTGACAGAGACATATTGGGGCAATGAGGGTGCCAAAGCACATCAGGTTTAAATTTCACAGGCAAAACAAAGTAGCTCACAATTGCTATTGCGCCATCCAATGGACACAATTGGAAAAGCACTTTCTTTATTGAAAAATTGCTGCTCATTTTTATACTTTACAAAATCATCTCACGGGCCAGATTAAACCCGCTTGCGGGCCTGATCTGGCCCGCTGGCCGTACGTTTGACACCCCTGAGCTAGACCATCATTTATTTTTCATGTAGAGGAGGTGGCTGAGGATTGCTCCATTCCATAATCAATATCCACATGCCAGTCTTGTCAATGCTTTCACTAAGGGTGAAGGCATATGTAGAATAGCAGTGGGGACAGAGCATGGTAAATCCCACACTTGATGCAATTTGCTGTAAGTTGGCCTCTAGTGTTGGTCAGACTTCTGATAAAGACTCTTAGAGTCCTGTTAATCTTGTGGAGTTGTAGACATTCCAGGATCCACGTGTGGCATTGAGTCATAGACCTTCTTGTAGGTAGTGCACAGGTTGGTCAGTCTGGTCTTACTGTCATGGGCGACTGCTCTATCTGTATCTGTGCTTTGTCCTTCTGTTATTCCTGCCAGTTCCTTTCTGTGCCCTACTTACAGTACATATTTAACCATGTACCTGTTCATCTTAGCCACTATGATGGCTTTTCAATTGATAACCGCATTTCACTTGTTCATTCTTATATGCAGCAGTTTCTACTTGTCTCCGTTGTTGTTAAAAGCACAATGGGACCGGTCCCCTATGGGGATCCTGAACACACACACACACAAACGTGTGTGTGTGTGTGTGTGTGTGTGTGTGTGCGTGTGTGTGTGTGTGTGTGTGTGTGTGTATACTGAGGTAAAAACAGGATTTAAGGCTATTGTTCTGCTGAGGGTATGGGAAGACACCATCACATCAACGAGCCATCTACTGTAGAATCCTGGATGCGAACCTCCAACAGCTAGAAGACAGAAGATAGGTTGTGGATAGGTCTTTAAGCATCACACTGAGAACAAAAAAGTACATTAAGGTCACGGATTGGCCTCATCAGTCTCCAGACCTTAATCATGTACATTCTAAAAAGGAATTCAGAGGCTTAGTAACTATCACTATAAATATAAGTTAGATGAGCCTAATAAAATCTATGAATATCATTTTAGTAATTATTTGAGTTTGATGAGTTGAAATAAATGTCTAAAATGTTAACATATGTGTTTGTGTTAAATTAAGGTATTTATTTACATTTATCTCAGACAATAAATTTAGTATCTGGTTTACAGAATACCTTCTTTGCATGTACTTAATATTTTTGTTTAAAATTGAATCAAAACATTTGAGAAATACGTATCTATACTCATCAGTATCTTGTACTAAAATCATTAATTATTCAAATCAGTATTATTTATTGTCAGCAACTACAACTGAAAAGTGTAAGTAAAACACGATAACGTAGAGTAATTGAGTACCATGAGCCTTTTCCATTGTTTCGTTCGTTTTGTTTTTTAAATATTCTGAGCTTTTGTGTTTGCTGTCCTGGTTTGACATCTATCCTTCAAGTATGTGAGGCTTTGAGCTAAAAGGGAAAAGGCTCTTGTCTTTTTAGTGCTTGTTTATTTCGAGTTATTTCCATGTTTATGAAAATTAAATTTCGTTTGGAAAAATGTTAACGTGGTCATTTTTCATACATGTATTATGAAACACACAACTACATATTAGTTTGTTTGGTTTTTCAGACTTAGACTACCAGTGAAATACAATAATTGGCTCAAGAGTTGGCAGTTCGTCTTGTAATCGGAAGGTTGCCAGTTGGAGCCCCGGCACCGACAGTCTCGGTCACCTACTGGTTGCCTACTGCCTACTGGTGGTGGTCAGAGGGCCCCAGGGCAGCTGTGGCTACAATGTAGCATGTCGTCAACAATGTGTGTGTGAATGACTAAATGATTCACACACACTTTCAGGATGACTGGATGTAGTGTAAAGCGCTTTGGGGTCCATAGGGACAAAGTAAAGCGCTATACAAATGCAGGCCATTTAACATATTTAATATTAAGTACAATTTTGATTACGTTCAGTTTACAATATTAAGTAAATGGAACAAAATTTTGGATCAACTGACCATCTATATTCAGTTACATTGACCAAGCATGTCAGTGTTATTTACTCAATTTTTTCATGTTTGTGTAACAACTACAATTATTGATTTCAACTTAATATGTTTAAGCTTTAGTTATTCAATTGATCAAGTATATTGAACAGATTTGACTAGTTTCCAACCTACTCAATATTTTTAAGTGTAAAAGTGTTGCCTCAAAATTTTTAAGTAAATGCCAGTTTCAGTTTTTAAAGTGTAGTAAATATGAGAAGGAAGCTGTTGCTTTGAGTTGCTGGTTGACAGTAATTTATTTTCCATAAAAATTAGAAATGGTTCATGTCAATATAAATGAGCATACTTAGAAATGGGATCAAATATCCCCCGCTGTATCTTTAAAAAACTGAGCCGCAGATCGCTTTACTCAAATGACTGGTTCTGAAAATCTTAGAAAATTATTTGGAGGTGCCCTCACCATTAATCAGTGCATGAGGATATTTTGGAAATCTGACCCAAGGGAGCTTGAAATGGAAATGTACCTTTATGAAAAGTATGTAGCAGATAAACAGCATGCAAATTACATGCTCTGATTTTTTGGGCACATTTTGTAAATCTCTCAGATTACACCTTTTAGACACACAATGTCTTTAAAGACTTCTGGCCTCATAAGGTTGATCATCTTGGGCACTTGATAGACCTTGATGGCGCCGTTGTAAGGCAGACAGGGTTGTAAGGGCACACAGCGTACCAGCTGACAATGTTCACACATATACACACACATACAGTCATAGTTCTTGTTTAGTACTTTGTACAATATTATGAAAATGGCCAAAAAAGTCTAATAAGTAACAATTTCTCTTCCACTGGTCCGTCCCCTAAAAAGCAGCACTATCAAAAACTTTTAATCGCAGAAACCTTTTTCAAGGGACCAAAAAGGCCTTTGAGATTATTACTGAGTGCACAGATTCCACTGTATCCTGCAAAACCATGAAAAAATTTAAAAGAATAATTACATTTTTTAAAAAAATCACAAAATAAAACAAACAAACAAACAAACAACAAAAAAACTACAAACACGTGACCAATCAGAATTGTCTGAAACTGAAAGTGTCTCCACAGGAAAGTTCATGAACTAGTACCATTACTGCTGCAAGGAACCTTTTAGCTGTACTGTCAAATATGTAAGTGTAGTAATAAGCATAAGGATGTCATGTTTAACCTGAATGTCACAAACATTAATGATCAAGTCAAAATGAGATGTATTTTGTGTGCAGACTGATTTTGTTTGTTTCATTGTTTTACTTCAATGTTTCAACACAGGAAATGAAAATGAGCAGAGTAGACAACAAAGCCACAATAGCTACATGTTGTGTGATCCAGCCACTTTGTCACTTTTTTGTGGTTGAGATAATGTAGTGCTTTTAAATATAGCTGCTCTTTATATGTTCACTGAAACACATCCAACAATATAAATGGCCAGTGTGCTCTACAGGCTTTCTTTGAATTAGCTGGCCTTACAGAGCCTTAACCAGTTTGAGATAATTACTTTTTCTCTTAATGACGCACTGTGCATGTACAACAGAGTTTTTCAAAAAAGAGCTTAATAATGGATTTCCTCAAAATTAATAATAATAATGGATTGGATTTATATAGCGCTTTTCAAGGCACCCAAAGCGCTTTACAATACCACTATTCATTCACTCTCACATTCATACACTGGTGGAGGCAAGCTACAGTTGTAGCCACAGCTGCCCTGGGGCAGACTGACAGAAGCGAGGCTACCATATCGCGCCATCGGCCCCTCTGGCCAACACCAGTAGGCAGTAGGGTAAAGTGTCTTGCCCAAGGACACAACGACCAGGACAGAGAGCCCAGGGATCAAGCCGGCGACCTGCCGGTTACAGATGCGCTTCCCAACCCCCTGAGCCACGGTTGCCAGCAACCATAATCAATTGTGTTCCAGGGGCCAGAGCAGGTGACAAGCAACACTCACGTTTGATAAAGGTCCATGAGAGTGATACAAGTGACTGTGGTGTGCTTTGGGTCTGTGTGTTAAGCTCCAAGAAAAATAAAAATCGAATCAAATTGAATTCTGTGCTGAAGAGTCCATTTGCTATTGAGTGCATTGACTTAGTTCTTGATTAGTGCCTTCTGCTTCTCAGAGAGCGTTTCAGCATCTGGAATAGTATCCTATAAAACTGCTCCACTTGCCCATTCCTTTGGGGATGGTAGAGAATAGTCCTGGATCCAGCAACTCCACAGTAGTTTTTCAGTTGTACAAACAACATGTTTTCAAATTCAACACCGTGTTTATGATGTATTCATGCTGTCATTAAGGATTTTGATTGCAGCTGTATAACCTGTTTTGGAAGTTGTAGCATACACCTGAAGTGTGTAAAACAGTGACAACAAGGATGTATTCATAACTGTCTTGCATTTGTTGTGGTGTAGGAAATCACTTGATAGAAGTCTCAGTGGTTAAGTAGTGACAATATTAGTCAGTGGTGCACTGCTGTAATGAGATGGATCTTGAGTTTTATGCAGACAGACCGTCTTTATTACATAATCATCTACTTCTTGTTGCATATGCGGCCAGTAGAACTGGTAGAACCGATAACATTCATTTCAACACCTTGATGGCCCCATTCATCATGTATCTCCTTTAGTCTTGTACTTTCGTGTTTTTCTGGTAAGACCAGCTGTTTTTGGTTGGCTGTTTCTTTGTGCAAGAAGATTCTCATCCATCTTCAATTTGTTGTCTTAGATATTACCTGTGAGTTGAAGTGCTTTAGTTCTGAACTTGATGGTTTTTCTTGTGTTAGGTTACACCAAATCAGATCACTTCTTTGTTCCTGGTTGATCTGGCTTTTTGTCAGTGGTATGATGGAAACATCTGTGGCCATGGCTGCACAGTTAACTGAGACCATGGACACGACACACTGGATTCATTCTTTCCACTGTCTGTGTAGCTGCTCCAATCACATTACATGTAATTTCCTCCATGAACCCTTTCATCGTGTCTACACCATGCTGGAAAGACTGTCTACAACCACATTTTCCTTCACATTTTAATCGTGAAGTGGAAATCTGCCAGTTCTGCTACCCATCGTCACCCTGTTGTATTCAGTTTGGCATGTAGGTAAGTCGATAATTATTGGTGTACATTGTGAAGAATGTTGCATAATAGAGGTAATTGCAGAATTTTTCTGTGATCACCCATTTGAGAGCTAGAAACTCTGAACGCAAATGGTAATTCTTCTCAACTGCAGTTAAAGTACGAGAAATGCAAGAAATTGCACAAAGCAACATTTCACGATGAATGGCTCTGAAAATTTTGGAAAGCCTATAACAGGAGGCTGAGTTAAACAGTCTATCAACTGCTCTACCACTGACTGGTGCATGTCACTACACTAAATATGTGTACTTGAAGGGACAACTACTGTTGTTTTATTTTATCTGCCACTTTAATCTTTTGTTTCGCTGGGTCTCAATGTCTGCAGGTCCACTGAGCAGGTCATACAGAGAATTGGCGATTCCATCAAAATCCTGTATTGTTTGTAATAACTGAACAGTCCCAACATTGCTCTTAATTCACCAACAGTACCTGGCTGTTTGTCTTTCAAAGCAGTCATAGCAGTGCTATCTGTGGGGTTTATCCTGCTTCCTTCTGCTGACACAATCCCGCCAAGTTACCTTGCTTCTGCTCTAAACAGATTGCACTTCCTTGCTTTTAGTTTGATTCCATTCTCCCTAACTCTTTGCAGCACTGTCGTGACATCCTACAGACTACCAGAGAGGAGTATGATGAGGTGGATTTTTCCATCGACCCTTGAGCTCAGAAGTCCTGCAGGTAGTTTTTCATCTCCTGATACAAGGGCTTTGGTACAGAGAGATAAGTCGGTGTCACTGGCTCGTTATCTTTCATGGAAGTGTTCGTTTGCAAGTTCTCAGCACATCCTATGTCGTTGTCAGACCTAAAGAATGATTGTGATTCTTCTCTTAACATCTGATTAACAACTTGATAGGTGGATCCTAGTGTTCAATGGTAGATGTGCCTGGGCATAATGGACTGATGCAGTAGGTATCCAGTCAGTTTTCAATATATTAGCAGGATATATTGATCCAACAGACCGCAAAGTTTCCATAACATTCCTATTTGGCACTACGATGTCATGGTTCGTGGGATTTTGAAAACAATATTTGGTGTCATACTAGCCTTTACTGATAAAAGGGTATCGCAGAACTTCCTTCAGTCCTTCAGGCCACTGTGGGTTCTCATGAATGGTAAATGGACTGATTCTTATATAGCGCTTTTCTACTCTCCCTACTCTCATGAGACTTGAAGATCAGAATGCTATCTTGTTTGAAAGGTGCTTGGTGCGTTGAAACCTGCACAAAATGCTCACATCTCCCACACTTGAAGCAGTGCTGACAATATTCGTAACATTCTTTCACACATGAAAAGCATCTAGAGTGGTGGCATGGTGCTGGAAAATATTTCTGTGGTGCAAATCTTTGTTGAAACTGTGCTGTTCCCCTCACATGCTAATAATAAAACAGCATGAATTTTCTTTCGCCTTAATGGGGAAAAGCAGTTGGGTTGCAGGCACTGTTCCCTCTAAGCTGAGCGTGTGAGCAATCGTGCACTGCTGACACAGTCTCCGTGAACAGAAAATCAGTGAAATAAAATAAATACATGTATTTACTTTCATTCCAATTCAGGCTGGATTATTTTTGTGTGTGCAGCGCAGATTTTCTGTGTGGGGAGACCATGTCAGCAGTGTGCGATTGCTCACGCGCTGAGCTTAGGTGTTGTCTTTAGAATGGCTTCTCTGATTTTGGAAACTTAGAATAGAATTAGAATAGAATAGAATTAAACTTTATTGTCATTGCACATGTCACAGGTACAGGGCAACAAAATGCAGTTTGCATCCATCCAGAAGTGCTTTAGCCATGATATAGATATATTACACATATATTAGCAATACGGGCAGCACGGTGGCACGGTGGTTAGCACTGCTGCCACACAGCAAGAAGGTCCTGAGTTCAATTCCACCATCAGGCCGGGGTCTTTCTGTGTGGAGTTTGCATGTTCTCCCTGTGTTTGCGTGGGTTCTCTCCGGGTACTCCGGCTTCCTCCCACCGTCCAAAGACATGCAGCTTGTGGGGATAGGTTAATTGGATAATCCAAATTGCCACTAGGTGTGAATGTGCGAGTGAATGTGAGTGTGAATGGTTGTCTGTCCCTGTATGTTAGCCCTGCGACAGACCGGCGACCTGTCCAGGGTGTACCCTGCCTCTCGCCCTAGGACAGCTGGGATAGGCTCCAGCACCCCCTGCGACCCTGAAAAGGAGAAGTGGAAGCAAATGGATGGATGGATATTAGCAATAATATAGATATGCAAGTATATTACAGAATGGGTCTATTATGGTATGTTATAATGTACACGGTATGAAGTATGTTATGAATATTCTATAAGTATAAGTATGTACAGGCTGTAGTGAGTACAGGCTATGAACAGGATATAAATATGAAAAACTATACAGAAATCTGAGATATACAGCTATACAGAAATGTGAACTATGCAAGTTATAAACAGTTGTAGGATTAAAAATTATCGTATGTACAGAATGATTATTTACACAGAACTATACAGTAGTGCAGTTAAGATAAGTGAGATATGTGGATAATTTCTACAGTGGTTACATAAAGTGCTGGTGGTTGTGAGTGGTGGTTCAGCCCATTTTGTTATTGTGTGTATGAGGGTACAGTTGTCCATTGTGTGTGTGTGTGTGGGTGGTTGTGGGTGTGTGTATGTTCAGTCCATGAGTTTAACGTGGGTCAGATGTCAGGAGGCAGAGTTCAGGAGTCTGACAGCTGTGGGGAAGAAGCTGTTCCGGTACCTGGTGGTCTTAGTCCGGAGGCTCCTGTAGCGCCTCCCAGAGGGCAGGAGGGTGAAGAGTCCATGTGATGGGTGACTGGGGTCTTTGATGATTTTCCCAGCCCTTTTCAGACACCGCTTCCTGTAGATGTCCTTTATGGCAGGAAGTGGTGCTCCGGCGACCCTCTGCAACGCCGTCCGGTCCGAGGCAGAGCAGTTCCCATACCAGACTGTTATACAGTTGGTCAGGATGCTCTCGATGGTGCAACGATAGAAGTTCACCAGGATGTCTGAGGACAGGTGGTTCTTCCTCAGAGTCCTCAAGAAGAAGAGGCGCTGGTGAGCCTTCTTGACCAGCTTGGATCAGTTGGTCGTCCAGGTGAGATCCTCGGAGATGTGGACTCCCAGGAACTTGAAGCTGCTCACACGCTCCACAGCCGTCCCCTTAATGTGGATGGGTGGATGTGGGTCAGCATTCCTCCTGTAGTCCACGATGAGCTCCTTGGTCTTCTCGGTGTTAAGCAGCAGGTTGTTTGTGTCGCACCACTCAGCCAGACGATCCACCTCCTCCCTGTAGGCGGCCTCATCGTTGTCACTGATGAGGCCAATCACCGTGGTGTCATCTGCCCTCAACTCTTTCAGGAGTACCATGTCAGCGCACATTTCTTTTATTTGCTCTTTCTTTGACCGTGTTTCTCTTTTCCACTGGAGAATCACTGGTCTAGACAGTATTTACAGTAGGTACTCATGATGGAGCTGCATGTTTCTTTTCATCCTGTCTCTCCTTTCCATTCTCAACTGCAATATTCACCTTCTCTGACAACAGCTCATTTGAAGTATTTGTTTGTCAGGACAGTATGCATGAAAAGACTCTGGACTAGTGCTGGATCATATTTTAGACTTGATTTAACTTCCTGAGAAGCAAACAGGATTTTCTGCCTCAATTCTGTTGTCTTGATCAAGAAATTTTAGGGAGTCTCTTTACTATTCTAACTCTAAGAGGAGAGTTGTTTGTATAACTCTGTGGCACTTTTCTCACAGTTTCAAAGGTCACTGTTGGTAGAACACTACACCGCCATGGTCTCATATCATGCATTGCATGGAAGGTTCCCCTGCTCAGGTCATCACATGTCCAGGCCCGTCTGAAGTTTGCCAGTGACCATCCGGATGATCCAGAGGAGGCGTGGGAGAAAGTCATGTGGTCAGATGGGACCAAAATAGAACTTGCTGGTTTAAACTTAATTCGTTGTGTTTTGAGGAGAAAGAAGGAGGAGTTGTATCCCAAGAACACTATCCTTACTGTGAAGCATGGGGGTGGAAACATCATACTTTGGGGGTACTTTTCTTTGAAGGAGACAGGACCACTGCACTGTATTAAGGAGAGGATGAATGAGGCCATGTATTGTGAGATTTTGAGCAACAATCTTCCCTCAGTCAGAGCATTGAAGATGGGTTGTGGTTGGGTCTTCCAACATGACAATGACCCAAAGCACACAGCCAGGATAACCAAGGAGTGGCTCCGTAAGATGCATATCCAGGTTCTGGAGTGGCCTAGCCAGTCTACAAACCTAAATCCAATAGAAAATCTTTGGAGGGAGCTGAAACTCTGTGTTGCTCAGGGACAGCCCCGAAACCTGACAGATCTAGAGGAGATCTTTATGGAGAAGTGGGCCAAAATCCCTCCTGCAGTGTGTCCACACCTGGTCAAGAACTACATGAAACATTGACCTCTGTAATTGTAAACAAAGGTTTCTGTACCAAATACTAACATTGGCTTTTCTCAGGTGTTCAAATACTTATGTGCAACAGTGCTATACAAATAAATTCTTTAAAAATCATACAATGTGATTTCCTGAATTGTTTTTAAAATGCCGTCTCTCACAGTGGGAATACAATGTGAATTTTAGGCTTCTCCATAATTTGTAAAAGGGAGAACTTGCAAAATCGCAGGGTGTTCAAATACTTATGTTCCTCACTGTAACTCCTTAACTGCAGGTCTGGTACTGAGCCCATTTTCAATTTGCCTTTCAAGACTGGAAAATGTGAACCTGTCTTTTTGCTCAGGCTCTACTATTTGGCCTCATTTATTATAATTGTTGTGCTACATAGAGCCGTTCGGTGGTGTTGGAACAATACCTTAAGCTGGGGATTCATGCCATTCTTCATTAAGCAATGCATTTTGTCCTCTTTTTCGTGTAGAAGCAGTCTTAATTTCTCTACTGCCCTCTCCATTTGTATATTGCTTATATGTCCTTCTGGACATCAAGAAGGTGTGACATACCTTCATGCGGTTGAAGCTCTGCATGTTCAAGTTGCTTTAAATGTGAGACTAACTGACTGTGTATTTTATTAATCACATAGTTTTTTTTCCTGAGATTTGAAGTATATCACATAATTTAATCAGCTGCTCTTCCGTCAGTTGATACAGTGTTTCTTTCATTTTCAGCTGTAGCTTCTCTACTTCAGACTCCAGAGGAGTTAGCACAGGCAATGAAATGAGTGTTTATTAGACTTGAAAGATTTTTGCTGCCTCCTAGTGATTACTGTTTACTTCAGGATACAAACGCCAATGTCAGTCTAGTAACATCTCTGCTGCTTTGCAGTGCTCCTTTCTGATGCCTGGGTCATCTGGCTTTTTCTTACAGCTCAGGCGTGGTCCTCAAGGCAAATATCCTAGTGGTGCTTCCAAATGTTGTGCCCTTAAACAGGGGAAATAGTAAGGGGCAATGAATGAGACACTGACAGCAGCTCTTGCCTTCACCTGACTGTATTGAGTATCAGCTACAAAAGATACTACCAAATCCACATTTTCTCTGCATGGATACATCAGTCTCAGGACCATAGTTTCCAAACTAAGTTATTCTTCTTTGCTGTTTCAACATTCAACAAGTGTCTTCTTAACACACATATTTTACCTGACACATTCAATGACTTTCCACAGTAATGAAATAATACTTTGAGTATGTATGGCTCTCATGGTTAACTAAAATACAAATCATGGCAGAATAATCATCATACAATATGGCAGGATGATAGCTAAAGCTAGCTTACACAGCAACAGAGTTAGCCTACATTTTACTCCTTCTCACATCTGTCATTTGTCTAATCTCTACATTGTTATGTGTAACATTGTTTCTCCACTTTCACTGTGGTACTAACTTTCACTGACCATTAGAACAAGTGGACTGAAAGCTGTGCAGTAAAAAGTATGCAGTGCATTTATATTACATTATTACAACAGTATTACATATTTATTCATGTAACTCAGTATTTTCTCAGCATGTTCTTTTTTTGACTCTTGTATAATGTTAAATGTTTGTCATTTAAATGTCCTTCTAAAAAGTCAAAGTCTGTTTCGCTTCTTCCCTTCAGCCAGTTGTCCCAGATAACTGGATTTTTAATAACTTACTACAGTTAAACCAGGACAAAACACAACTATTAGGGCTAAAGCTAAAGGTCAGAAATTTCTTATAAATTGTTTCTGGAGAGTGTTACAAATTGTTACTTCAGCATTATCAGTGATGCTGACCTCACTTTCCAGGACCATATCTACAATATATAGAACAGTTTTTATCTAAGAAAATTGGAAATGTTAGCACCTTTACCAAAGAAATCTCCCCATGTTGTCATTTGGCCGTACTACTGTCCTGGGCTTTAGTTAAAAATAAAATATCATGAGATTATACCTATGCTCAGATGATTACTGCTTTAGCCTTCAAAAAGACATATGAAGCAGGTCATGCTTTGCAATTTGATTAACAAGTCGCTAATCCATGAAAATGTAGTATCCCTGAGATCCTTCCTTTGTTTGTGACACATTTCAAAACATCAAAATGTAGATGGTCAAAATGCTCAACTTCAGCCCTCACAGCAGGAGCTCATTAACATACGGGTAACACAGAGGCCACACACACTCATATATATATATATATATATAGAGAGAGAGAGAGGGATAGAGATCGAGTCTAGTTAAGGCGTAGTCACTTGTAAACTTTTGTAAACCTAGCTAGCCTGGGACCTCCATCTTTGACATTCATTGTCCAATATATCCACTATCCTTCTTCTCCACAAGTCTAAATGATAAATTCCCCCTCCAAAATAAAGCAAAAATGGTCAACACACTAATACTCATTTTCAAATAAATACTCAAAATTGTTGTTATAACCAGCTAGTCTATGAAGGAGCTGGACCTTAGAGCCATCCGCACAAACAGTACACAGAAGCCCACAATGTGTTAAATAGCAGCAGGCAACACAAGTTGTAACATGTTTCATAACAAGTAATCTCATGACTAATGTAAAGGGAGATATTAATAGAACAAACAGAATCTGCTCTTCCGCAAATAGGCGAAACAGCTAATATTCTTATAACCACTGGTTTGTACATGACCACCTTGTTGACTTACCGGTGTGGTAGGAGAAAGGCCTGTGCTTTTCATCCCTCATTATGCGGTGCCTAAGTGTCACTGACAGGTCCTCCTGGATGGGGACTGCTGCTGTTTGATTGGCTGATTCTGCGGTAAGACTTGGGTAAGAGTGAAGTGGATTGTAAGTATTTGCTTTTAGTTGGTCTTTTCGAACAGGCGGTGGTTTAGTAGGCTCTTTTTCAGTCTGTTCCTTCTCCCGTGCACCACAGTAAGGCATCTTACCAAATAAATGCTTTGCTGCTATGTTGCTATCCTTCCTCTTTGCCCTGCTTAAACCTCCCGATCCTTTCCTCTCCTTGTCTTTTTTCTCTTCTTCTTCCTTCTCATCATCCGTAGCCTCGCCTTCCCTCTCTCTGTCCTCTCCTTGACCTTTGCAGTTTTCTCTGTCCTCACTCCCAGCTTCATTATTATCCTTAACTGCTGCACTGACAACAGCAGGCGTGTCTTTCATCTGCTCACTGGCTTTGGTAGCCTGGTGGTGAGAGGTGGGATTGTGGTTGGGTGCTCTGCTTGGCCAAATGTAGCTGGGAAAAGAGGAAATGACACCACCACTGAAGCCCAGGCCAGCCAGTAAAGTGCTGGTCACCACAGATGCCACAGTTGCTTGACTACCACTGGAGGATGGACCAATGCCTGTTGCCATAGAGACAAATGAGAAGGGGATACCAGATGAAGTCCAAGTTGATGAGCCAGAGGAAATGGGAGCCATATCAGCCGAGGAGGCTGGAGACAGTGTTGGCTGAGAAAGGAAAAAAATGTAGTTAATACAAAGACGCATCGTCAGTCATCCCATGAACTCACTGAGCTTTGACATTATAATGAAGAAAATTACAACTAATGTAAACTGTTTGTTCCATTTATTTGTTTTACCAAATCTTTTTATCTTATACAGAGTAGAAACTGCAAATTCTCAAATACAACCATATACATCAGAGTATTACGTTGTATCATAATAATGAGAGTGCACAGCATGAGCATCATGTGCAACAAAGATTATGACAGGACATCTCTGTGTGGAAAAAAATGAAGTTTACGATCTGCTTGTAAAACATGATGGCAGGGTTTTAGTATGTCAATAATAATATCATGAATCCTTTTCGGGTAACACACATTACAGATATTACATACCTGTCTGACATACATTTACCTGATTATAAGTTAAATTATTTGATTATATATGCAAAATCAGAACAAGATTAAAGGGTCAGACTGAGCTTTAAAACTAGAAAACGTCAAAATATGTTTCAATTTTTAAGGGTCATTAGAAATGGGCAAAGATTTAAAAACCTTTGAAGAAAAAAAAACTGACATTAGAACTTTGAGGCCTTAAGGCAGGGCTGCCCAATCCCAGTCCTCGAGAGCTACCGTCCTGCAGCTTTTAGATGCATCCCTACTCCAACACAGCTGAATCAAATGAATGGCTTGTTATCAGGCCTTTGCCAAACACGATGGCATGCTGAAGAGGTAATCAAACCATTTGATTCAGCTGTGTTGGAGTAGGGATGCATCTAAAAGCTGCAGGACGGTAGCTCTCGAGGACTGGGATTGGGCACCCCGGCCTTAAGGTGTCATATGACGTGAGATCAGTCACATGAAAAACAGAACATTAACACTGTTAACCTCTTAATCGCTTTCATCAAGAATTCTTTGATTCGTGTGAAATGTGAAATTTATCTGAACTATGGTCAATAATTTACCAGTGACTAGTTACAGACATCAATGAATTCTAGGTGAATTCATACCCTTTTAAATGATTGTATGGAATGAAGCAAGAAAGAGAGAATGCAGTTAGAGTTTGGTCGTTTCTGAAAATTTGGTTGCATAAATAAACTAAAATAAAATCTCTTCATCCATATGCATATGAACTTGATTTTTCCTGACTCTAATGCTTATTGAGACACTGATGTTCATATGAGAGAGGCTCACACAGAATCAAAAGTCAATACAGGGAGTGCAGAATTATTAGTAAAGTTGTATTTTTGAGGAATAATGTTATTATTGAACAACAACCATGTTCTCAATGAACCCAAAAAACTAATTAATATCAAAGCTGAATGTTTTTGGAAGTAGTTTTTAGTTTGTTTTTAGTTTTAGCTATTTTAGGGGGATATATGTGTGTGCAGGTGACTATTACTGTGCATAATTATTAGGCAACTTAACAAAAAACAAATATATACCCATTTCAATTATTTATTTTTACCAGTGAAACCAATATAACATCTCCACATTCACAAATATACATTTCTGACATTCAAAAACAAAACAAAAACAAATCAGCGACCAATATAGCCACCTTTCTTTGCAAGGACACTCAAAAGCCTGCCATCCATGGATTCTGTCAGTGTTTTGATCTGTTCACCATCAACATTGCGTGCAGCAGCAACCACAGCCTCCCAGACACTGTTCAGAGAGGTGTACTGTTTTCCCTCCTTGTAAATCTCACATTTGATGATGGACCACAGGTTCTCAATGGGGTTCAGATCAGGTGAACAAGGAGGCCATGTCATTAGTTTTTCTTCTTTTATACCCTTTCTTGCCAGCCACGCTGTGGAGTACTTGGACGCGTGTGATGGAGCATTGTCCTGCATGAAAATCATGTTTTTCTTGAAGGATGCAGACTTCTTCCTGTACCACTGCTTGAAGAAGGTGTCTTCCAGAAACTGGCAGTAGGACTGGGAGTTGAGCTTGACTCCATCCTCAACCCGAAAAGGCCCCACAAGCTCATCTTTGATGATACCAGCCCAAACCAGTACTCCACCTCCACCTTGCTGGCGTCTGAGTGGGACTGGAGCTCTCTGCCCTTTACCAATCCAGCCACGGGCCCATCCATCTGGCCCATCAAGACTCACTCTCATTTCATCAGTCCATAAAACCTTAGAAAAACCAGTCTTGAGATATTTCTTGGCCCAGTCTTGACGTTTCAGCTTGTGTGTCTTGTTCAGTGGTGGTCGTCTTTCAGCCTTTCTTACCTTGGCCATGTCTCTGAGTATTGCACACCTTGTGCTTTTGGGCACTCCAGTGATGTTGCAGCTCTGAAATATGGCCAAACTGGTGGCAAGTGGCATCTTGGCAGCTGCATGCTTGACTTTCTCAGTTCATGGGCAGTTATTTTGAGCCTTGGTTTTTCCACACGCTTCTTGCGACCCTGTTGACTATTTTGAATGAAACGCTTGATTGTTCGATGATCACGCTTCAGAAGCTTTGCAATTTTGAGACTGCTGCATCCCTCTGCAAGATATCTCACTACTTTTGACTTTTCTGAGCCCGTCAAGTCCTTCTTTTGACCCATTTTGCCAAAGGAAAGGACGTTGCCTAATAATTATGCACACCTGATATAGGGTGTTGATGTCATTAGACCACACCCCTTCTCATTACAGAGATGCACATCATCTAATAGGCTTAATTGGTAGTAGGCTTTCGAGCCTATACAGCTTGGAGTAAGACAACATGCAGGAAGAGGATGATGTGGACAAAATACTCATTTGCCTAATAATTCTGCACTCCCTGTAGTGTTGATTCACATCCATTATCCTTACCATTCCAGTTTTTACAATCCTCGTCCCTTCAAAGATCCTGGTAGTGTTCGCTAAAACAAGAGAAAGAAAATAGTATCTACAGTGAAATGCAGGACTGAGGAACACTTAAACAGATGTTTGCAAACTAGTTTGAGTCCACTATAAGCTCATTAACCACTTCATGAAACAATGTAAATGTAAGTCACTGAATACATATTAAGGAAGCTAATTAACTGGATGTAATTAAATTGAATTATTACACTTTCAGTTGTCTGTCCTTTAGTCTGCAGCTACTGATACATCACTAGCTTACATTAATAACCTTAATATGAATGACTAAAATATTATGATCAAAGGAATAAGTAATAATACATTTTGAAATATTAAGGTTATTATGGCTTATACACCAATAATATGCAGGGCTGATGGAAATACTGATAGTAAGGAAGACATTGGAGAAGAGAATGTGTGAATTCGTAACACACACACTTAGAGTGTGTGTGTGTGTGTGTGTGTGTGTGTGTGTGTGTGTGTGTGTGTGAGCACGTACTACCTCTAAAAAGCATACTCTGACTGAAGTCACTGCGCATGTCATTAGTGCAGACAGCCTGGACTCGAAAGAGGTAGAGCACATCGGGGGAGACAGGAGAAATGATGGCCTCCTGGACAACAACACAAGTTGCAGCAAGAAAATCGGTAAGTTTGGCATGCTGAGTTATGTCAATGAGAAATCTTTATGTCTTCCTCCAGGTAAATGACAGTAGGTAGCATATGTTAGCAGAGTGGGAATAAAACTAAACATTTGTAAACCTGAAATGCCTTTTTCTATGATATGCAGTTAATTCCATCAATGTGACTTAAAGTGGTCACTTTTCATGTGGAAAAGTTTGTTTTTTTAAATATTTGACTGCTTTTTCTAAAATTACTATTTTAAAATATGAATGGTATATAACAATAATGGTATATAATATAATTATGACTGATGGCTGTTCGTTGGAATGTAGCCTGAATGCATTTCATAAATGTAAGGGGGTGGACAGAAAAACTTTTGCCAGTTCAAACATATTTTTCAAGTTTGATTTTTAGAATTTCGTGGTCAACAGTATCAAATGCTTTTTTATAGATCTAGAAAGACTCCAAGTGCATACTTCTTGTTATCCATACATTCTGTTATTTCTGTTTATTAAAAAACCTTTAAAAAAAAAAAAAAAAAAAAAACATTAAAAGCACAGTGTAGCACTCTGGCATCTAACCGAAATGTTTCAGAGATGCCATTTTTCCCAGAAAAGCCTGGAGCGGAAGGAAGACAATTCTTCTCCAGGACCTTGACAAAGTGAATGAAAACAGCAGAAATCTGGGGGATAAGAAAAAGCTGGAGGAGTGATATGAGACCTGATAGCAGCAACCTTATTGACTACCAAAGCCTGAAGTAGAAGTGACGAGTTCAGAGAATAGGCTTAACTAGTAAATCATCTTTATTCTTAACCAAATTCTTAACCCTATAATAATCCAAGTATAAGTGTGATTAATATGTTAAATTACAAATGTAGTTTGAGTAGTGAAAATGACTGGTCTAATGTCTGAATTTTGTGTGTGTTGACATTATCCAGCTTTGACCTTTTAGTGTCTGCAGGAATGTGGGAAATATAAGTATGTCGCCAGTCCATCATTATGCATGATTTGGCATGGTAATAATTATAGCACTGGTGAACACAGAACCTTAATTCATATGTGATTATGTTTAATTCTGATCAGGGGCACTTTCTTTTAATGCCTGACTTCTAAAATACTTGATTTAATAAAAAGAAAATGTATTAATTATATTTTCAATAAACTGAGTTAATGTCACGGTACAGAACCTGAATCATGGCTACAAAACCTAGGCTGAAGCCAAAAGCAGCCACAAATATTGGTGTTCAACCCAGTCAAAAGCTTTTTGTTTGTCTAGAGAAATGAGACCAACATTTATACCCAAAGAGCTAGAGAGGTCCAAAACATCCCTAATCAAAGTGACATTATCACTTATCAGCCTGCCGGGGACGCAATACGTTTGGTCCCCATGAACAACAGAAGCCATCACGTCACGAAGCCTGGTGGCCAGGACTTTGGAGAAAATCTTATAGTCTGTACAGAGCAACGATACCTATCTCCAGTTCTTCAAACTGCGCAGATCTCCCTTCTTTGGCAGCAGAATGATGACCACCCGTCTACAGCTCAGAGGCGGCAAGCCTTTCTGCAGACTATCTGTGACAACCTCCAGCAAATCCTCAGCCATCACAGACCAAAAGTCTTTGTAGAACTCAACAGGAAGGCCATCCATGCCAGGAGCTCTACCATTCTGAAAACTCATCAGAGCAGCATGAAGTTCACGCAAAGTTGGCTGAACCTCCAGTTTTCGATTGGTTTCAGCCGCCACCTGAGGGAGTCCCTTGAAGAATCTATTGCACAAACTAGGATTTTCTGAGAAATCACTCTTAAAAAGGTCCTTATAAAAGCTGACAGCAAACTGTCTGATCTCAGAAGGATCCGAGATTATTGAGCCATCGTGAGACAGAGAGTGAATAATTTTTCTTTGCCCATTCTTCTTTTCCAGTCCAAAGAAAAAGTGAGATGGGGCATCCATCTCCGTGACACTGAGGAAACGTGACCTGACCAAAGCCCCTTTGGCTGTCGTGCCCAACAGGTCAGCTAAAAAAGCCTTTTTGGATTTGAGGGAATCTAAAAGCCCCCGGTTTCCTGTAGACACCGCTAAACTCTGCAGTTCTACCACCTGAGTCTCTAGGTTTCTCATAGATCTGGTTATGTCTCTAGTCACATCACGAGTGAACTGTTGACACAATTGTTTGATCTGACACTTCCCAAAATCCCACCACTGCTGGATACATGCAAAGTCAGATTTAGATTTCCAGTGAGTGAGCCAAAAAAATTCAAAAGCTGTCCTAAAAGTGTTGTCATGTAACAGGGCCATATTGAAATGCCAGTAGGCACTCCTTACATGAACATTTTTAATGAAAACAGAACAATGAACCAGACAATGATCAGAGAAACCAACAGGGGTTATCTGACAGTCCTTAAAATACTCAAATGATGTTTAAATGAGTATATGCGATCCAGTCTTGCCAAAGATAAATGATTGTCCTTAGAATGACTCCATGTGTACTGCCACAGATGTCCATTGAAAAACCTCCACACATCTGACAGGTCCACAGCTGCAGCCAGCTGCCTAAGCCTGCGAGAGGACGCAGGATGAGGTTCGATGTGGTTCCTATCCAAAGGTGGGTTAGCAGTACAATTGAAATCCCCACACAAAAACAAATACTCATCATCGCTAGAAACCTTAACAGTATCACACAGGACATCTAAAAAACCCATTCTGTCCACTCCTTTAGTTGGTGCATATACATTGAGAAAAACAAAAGTCACATGTTCATATTTGACTTTAACTTTCAGCAAACACCCCTTGATTATTTCCTCTGCTTCGCAAGAAACAGGTAAAAAATTCTTAGAGAACACAATCCCCACACCTCCACTACAACTGGACTTATGACTACAAAAACATCTCCCCCACAGCCCTTCCTCCAGTCACTCTCATCGTCACCAGTACTGTGAGTTTCTTGAACCAACATAAGATCCAATTTCTTTAGGTTCATAAGCTCAAAAAAAAGCAGCTCTTTTTACCTCATCTCTAACACCATTCAAATTTAATGTGCCTATCTTAAATTCAGACATGAGAGAAGCGAGACAGAGGAAAAAAGACAGTGACATATAGAGTGTGTTCCTAAACATCATCGTCATCATCAGCAGTAAGTGCTTGAGATCTCACTTTCAAAATCAGTTTCTTTAAACGATAGATCTCTTGGTCTGTCAACACATCATCAATAAAATTCCCTGATTTTTGTCAGGACCCGAGACGACTCAACAAAAAGCTTAAGGTCCGGAAAATAATCCTCCACTTTCACCATCCTGAGGCCTTTGGTTTTCTGCAAGAATTTCCTGATCTCAGCAGGAGAGTACAGATTCTGGTGTTCCTGGCTTAGGGACAAATCACTTTCAGACTCCATGCTGCTCTCTCCTGCTCTGTTTCCTCTCTTAGCTTTCGACATTTTTGTACTACAGTGGGCAGGTTCCGAGCTCTTTCTCTTTTGAGACAACTTCAGCAAATCCTCATCAAGCATGTCGTCATCCTCACAAAGATCATCACACACAGACTCAAGAGTCGTGTCAGCTGTCTGACTGGTGTAAGAAAAAACTGCAGACTGGTCATTAGTCAGATCCGGTTCCACACCATCAACACTTTTCACAATGCCAGTTTCATCAGACCCGTTACTGCTTGGAAAATGCCGGTTTTCCACAGGCGCCTCGGCAGCGGGGTCCACCTCAGCTATGGCAGAGCTCAGCGGGTTTTGCATGAGTGATCGCCGGGTCCCTACCAGGAGATGACCCAATGGCATCATCCGCGGGCTGCGTGTTTCTTCGTCTCTCTGGACAGGAGCGAATTAAATGCCCTTCTCCACCACAACCAAAACATTTCATGCTCTCAGATGAAGCAAACACCATGTAGTTGAAACCCTCTATTTTGAACGTGAAAGACAGGTTCAGCTCGCCAGCGTTGTCTTTGAGGATCATAAAAACCTGCCTTCTGTGACACACATGTTTGAGGAGCACAGATTTGCACCCCAAAGAGACCTTTATGGGCGAAACCAGTTGGCCATACCGTGACAGCTCCTTGGCTAAAGTTTCATTTTTAATAAAAGGAGGCGCATTTGAGATGGTAACCTTTTTAGCAGGGCTAACCAACGGGAGAGCAGGCGTAAAGGTGTCGTGAATGACGACGATGCTTTCCACCAACTCATTAACTTTAGGTACCTTAACAAGAAAAATAATAATAGCACCGTTCATACGGGAGGCAGATTTCACGCTGTCATAGCCCACCACCTCTCCTACAGCCAAAACAGCTTCTTCCACCGAGCAATTCACAGTCGGTATAAGTTTGACAGCATGACGGCGTGTCAGCTTCTCAAACCCTGCACCACCCTCAACAGCGGGCACTGTGCCAAGCCAAGACGGTAGCAAAAGCTACCAAACCAGCCGGCAACAAACAAAACACACCAACAACCATGTGTCGAAAAAATAAACACCTGACAGTGAAAGAAGAAAAGAGGAACCCGAAAACAGAAATCCACTCACTCCGACACTCCCATTCCCAGCCCCATTCACTCAGAAAGAGAGAGAGAGGGAGGGAGAGAGGAACAGAAAGACAGAGAGGGAGGAACAGAGAGAGAGAGAGAGAGAGAGGAACAAGAGAGAGAGAGAGGAACAGAGACTTTTTGACTTTTCACACAACTTTATTTACACCGAATTAAAAACAAAAACAGAAACAAAAAAAACTGACACAAAAATTCTACCACATAATCACAACATTCATTGTACACCAAACATTAACTAAGGTACCCAGCACACACACTCAAAAGTTAAGCACAAGTGTCCCATCCGCTCCTACTGAACACAAAACCCTTCCAATGCCCCACACAGTTTCAAAGGAGTCCAGACTGTCAGTCAGAGAGTAAAAAGCATGCTCTACTCTCAGACGGGATGCCAACAGGCCCTTTAGACTTTGCACAACATCAGTCCAACCCTGACCTAGCATCAAAACAAACAAAGGTACAGAGAAAGCCTCCCCTAAAGATTCCACCCACTCCTGCAACAAAGAAAATAAACCCACCAGCCGCGGACAACAGACCACTAAGTGCTCCAGCGTCTCCCTTTCTGAACAAAAAGGACAACCCTCCCCAGTGCTCGGGTCCAGGTGGGCCCTGTGTCTGTTCGTGGCTATTGCTCCATGTATAATCCTCCACTGGAGGTCAGCCATCCGTTTTTCAACAGGAGGCTTATACAGGACCCTCCACCTGCCTTTAGGGGTAGAGACCGAAGCAAAAAACTCAGTCCATTTTGAGTCCCGGATTCCAACCAGAGAGCGGAAATTCAGCAACTTAACACAGCATAAATAAAGCTGCTTCTTGCCACAAGAGCTGAAACTATCCAGCACTGGTGTCCCCAGGGAGAGCAGCATGCCACTCCCCTCAGGCTGCTCCTCAAAGGCAGGACTGCCCATCAATGAAGGGAAAACATATTCACTGTCATCAGCCCATTGATCAGCCAGGACACGGTCTCCAGCAAAGTCTCTCAGTGAAGGCGACAGAGATTGCCAAACGTCCTCCATAATCCTCTCCAGCACTCTGTAGGACTTAATGCCTGTGACACCACCAAGTGCACCCAGAGACATCCTTGTAAGATGACCCAGTTTGACAAAACCAGCCTCCACAAACTTGGTCCGTATTGTAGCAGAAGAAAATACAGTGCTGGGAAAAAAGTCATTAAAAAACAGCGGCTCCTCGAAAAGCCACATCCCAGGTCTTGGAGCACGTGCGACCTTCAGCGTCCGCCAGGCGTTCATCACCGAGCTGTAAAATGGCACAAGTCCAGACAGATCCACCTGATCCAACTTCAGAAGAAAGAGGTGTTTATCCAATCCAAGCCGGCCCACTCTCCTAAGCAGCAGCTGAGCAGAAGCCAGCCAGCTGTGACCACAGCCATACAGCAGCCTCTGTGCCGTCTGCAGTCTAAAGGTTGCTGTTCTGGACAAAACATCTATTAGGCCTTGTCCCCCCTCCGCCACAGGAAGATACAGGCCCGCTGCACGAAGCCAATGCTGTCCCGACCAAGCAAACTTCACCAGAAGCCGCTGCACCTCCTCCAGAAGACCAGGTGGTGGCACTAAAACGAGCAACCTGTGCCATAAAGATCAGTCAACCAGATTGTTAGCTACCAGAACTCTACCCCTGTAGGACAGGTAGGGGAGCAACCGGTTCCATTTAGACAGCTTAGCCTCCACCTTTTCCCGCACTCCCTCCCAGTTCTGCTTCACGAAGTCATCACTCCCCAAGTAAACCCCAAGAGTTTTAATGCCCCTTCGACCCCAGCGAACGTTCCCAGGAAGCGTGGGAATACTCGACAAGTTCCACTGCCCCACCAAACAAGCCTCACTCCCAATTTACCCTAGCTGAGGAAGCGTTCCCATACAAAACCAGACATTCCTGCAATTCCTGCACATCCCTTTGATCCATAATAAAAACATTAACATCATCAGCATATGCCGACAGGATATGACAGGAGGGCTCTGAACCATATCCGGCAAAGAAAAACCCCTCAACCTGCTTCTCAGTCTACAGAGAAAAGGCTCAATAGCAATGCTATAAAGCTGTCCAGAGATAGGGCAACCTTGTCTAATCCCTCTCCGAACCAGCACAGGACAACTCAACCCCCCTCCCACCTTCACAACACAGCAAGCATCGCTATACAACAGCTTCACCCAAGTCAGAAACCCCCACCCAACACCAAAGGTCTGCAAGGTAGAAAAAAGAAAATCATGGTCCACACGGTCAAAAGCCTTCTCCTGATCAAGAGAAACGATGCCAACATTAGCATTGTACACTTCACAAATATCAAACACATCTCTCATTAAAAACAAGTTATCAATCAAAGACCTATCTGGAATACAGTAAGATTGATCCACACCAATCAGCAGGTCAATGACCATTTTCAGTCTGTTCGATAAAACCTTGGAGAGAATCTTATAGTCTGCACATAAAAGGGCCGCTGGTCTCCAGTTCTTAAGAAGGGTTAAATCCCCCTTCTTTGGTATGAGAGAGATAACTGCACGCCTGCAGGAAGCTGGAAGTATCCCTCCTACAAAACACTCCTTAAACATGTCCAGCAGGTCCCAACCCAGAAGACTCCAGAAGTGCTTAAAAAAGTCTGAAGGTAAACCATCTATTCCTGGAGCTTTGCCTGAAGCCTTCTGAGACACCGCCGCAGACAGCTCATCCAAGGTTATATCCCTGTTCAAAACGTCCAGATCCCCTGGGCTCAGCTGAGGAAGCCCCTGCAGAAGGTCCGAAGCAGAGTCCACATCACAGCCATCCGCACTAAACAAGTCCGTGTAAAAGGCCACTGCATGCCGTCTCATCTCAGCCGGATCCGTGGTCACTCTTCCATCCGAAAGCTGAAGACACACCATTTGCTTTCTGTGAACCACAGATTTCCCCAAATTAAAGAAAAACGTGGTTGGAGCGTCCATGTCCTGGAGCTCCTTTAGCCCTCTCATGTAAAAAATGGTTAAGCTCTTGCCTTTTAGAATGAAGACAGGCATTATCCTGCTGACCAAACTGTGAACCAGAGACAGTCTCCACATGTGTTATATCCTTTTCAAAGTCCTGCACAGTTCTCATGATATTGGCTGTCAAAAGAAAACTATATTGCCGACAGAACACACGAATTTGGGCCTTTCCTACCTCCCACCATTGAGTAAGGGAATCAAAATCACCCTTCCGTGATCTCCAGTAATCCCAAAAATACCTAAAATTGTCACAGAATATCCGATCATGCAACAATTTTATATTAAACCGCCAAAAAGATTTGGATTTGCTGGTGGGAGATAGAAACAGCTCCAGTAAAACTAAATGATGATCCGTAAAAACAACGGGAAAACACTGACAGTTAACAATTCGAGCAGTAAATGAAACAGACACATTAAACCTGTCTACTCTCGCTGCACTAACCCTGCCATCAGTCACTTTCACCCAGGTATACTGCCTGGATGAGGGATGCTTCATCCGCCACGCATCAACCAAGTTAATTGTCCGTAAAGTGTAAAGTTAGTCCCCATAGGGAAATAGCTCCTCTGCATTTAACCCATTCACCCAGTGAAGCAGTGGGCAGCCACCAGTGCAGCGCCCGGGGAGCAGTGTAGGGACGGTACCTTGCTCAGGGGTACCTCAGGGTAGCCGTTCAGTGGAGTCGAACCCCCGACCTTCCGATCATGGGGCCACCACTCTACCTACTGAGCTATCCCTGCCGTAGGATATCTGTTAAAGCAGAAGATGACTGAAGATGCGGCTCCGCCCCAGTCCTGTCCAAAGTAAAGTCAAGACAACAATTCCAGTCCCCACCCAACACAACACAGTCCCCTTGAGCAGCACCACTTAATTTTTCTCCTAATGTTTCAAACAAAATCGAATGCTCCGCCCATGAGGTTGGTGCATAGACATTAACAAAAGTAAAAACAAAACCTTCAATTTCAGCCGTCACCAAAAGGACTCTGCCTGCCACCATCTCTATGCTGAAAATAACATTCGCATTTAGAGAAGGAGAAAACAAAATAGCAACTCCTGCGCTAAAACTTGTCCCATGGCTAAGAAACTTCTGCCCTCCCCACCACAGATCCCAGTCTATCTCATTCAAACTGTCAGTATGTGTTTCTTGGAGAAAGACTATATCTAATCTCTTCTGTTTGATCACCTCAGCTAATAAGGCTCTTTTATCGGCATCCCTGCACCCATTCACATTCAAGGAGGCCACCCTCAACCCGTGCACATAAGAGGAAGCCATCAAGAAAGCAAACAGAAAAACCCAGCAGAGATGAAACACCCAGTGTTGTATGATCATAACGTTACAGCGTAAAAAACTCCAGTGTCTCTACCGATTCAGACGCTTCAACTGTTTCCTCAGACCAGTAACATGTTTCTTCAGACGATAACGCTTTTTACCATCCAGCAAGTCCAATCCCACAACCTTCTGAAGAGTCATAGCTGACCGAACGAATTTCTCAACATCAGGGAAATATTCCCTAACATCACCTTTCTACCAAAGGTGCCATCCAGAAAAGCAACGATTTCCTCCAAAGAATACAAATCCGCATTTTGAGAGACACTGTCTGCCACAGAAACATTATCAGAGTCAGAATCACACTCCATGTCATTCGTGTCGTAACCATAACCACCAGCAGGCGTCCGGCGCTGCTGCTCCTCCACCTCTCCGTCCCCCGAGGCAATAACACACTCTACACCCAACTCAGAGCTCCCCATTTCATCCCCAGTCTGCGCCGTACTGACCGCAGGTCCAGCCTCCACCCTCTCTGTCGGCTTGGTCGTAGTCAGGCAATCACTCACCTCACTCCACACCAAAGCCGTAGCACCCGTGGGAGAAACGCCGACCTCACCTCGCACCGAGGGCGCAGCGTCCTCCTGAGAAAGGGCAATTCCACCACGCGCTGGAGGCACAGCTCCAGCCGGGTCCACGGCGGCCTCGCCCTGCACTATAGACACAGCCTCAGCCGGGACAAGAGCAGCTTCGTCCCGCACTAGAGGCACAGCCTCAGCCGGGGCA